>NW_020270975.1:1416514-1418267 GCF_002803265.2 Melanaphis sacchari | reverse complement strand
TATACGTGCGCGACCAAACCAGAAACCGTGCGCTTTCGAGCGCGATGCGTGCGCGCGCGTTTCAGTTGTGTGTGTGTGTGAGTGTCTGCGTTGGCGCGAGTGCGTGGTTTATTTTATATTTTTGTTGGGTCAGGCCGTCGCATCGATCCAACAACAGCTGGAATAAGGCCCCCGACCGGGTGCGGACGGATTGTTCACGTCGACGGGACGGCCGGCCGGCCGGTGGTGGAGGCGGTGGAGGTGTGCCGCCGCGACGACATCTAGGCACGGAGCGCGGAGGTTTGCGCGACCCGACGTCGCCGCCCAAAGATGTCACCACAGGTTCCTCCGTGTGAGACAGGGCCCGCAGGAACGGACGCATCGTATTTCGTGCGACGACGGTAGTAATGAATTGCGTCTTTTGGCGCGTCATACGCTGTACGCGTGACGGTGACGGGTGAGCTGAAGGGCGCTTTTTGATTTCGAGTCACTATTTACTTGATAGGAGTTATCGCGCGCGCGCGCGCGCGCGTGTGTGTGTCGTCGGAACGAGACGACGGCCGCAAATGGGCAAAAACGAGCGCGTATCTCAATCCCTCGTCTTCGGTCCTTATTCGACAGAGTCGACTTTATTGTACCGTGAGTTATCAGTAATAACTGATAAATGCAATCGAGTTAAGACTATACGTCGTACTAAGGGAAAATAAGGATATTTTATTTTTTTCGCTTAAAATGTATTATCCCGAAGTCCCAATATTGATTGGCATCCTCTTTCGCGTGCCGTCTATGTCTATTTCGATCTTTCTAAAAATATTAACCTCTCCCTTGTTCTTATTGTGAAAATTATTCTTTACAGGTTGTACAAAAAAAAAAAAAAAATTAGAAACAAAAAAAGTAAAAATATATAATATTTTCTTTCTTCTGTGATACACTATAGAAGAGAGAAATAATGGTTTCATTTGAATGATTTAATTATAAATTAGGAACTATGAGTGACAACAAAATACAATTAGAGCAAAATAAATATTTATAAAACAAACAAACATATTAGTGCGATTTGTTATTGTGAGCGACATGACGGCATTTTTATATTTTTAATCTGCCGAAAATATAATTTTAGTCTCTAATATACACCTTAAATCCTCTAATAAATTCAGATTAGTCAACCAATTCGGTGTCACTATAGTGTATTAAAAAACAATTGACTCAATCGAGCTCTTGAGTTTCTTTTACTATTATTATTATTATATTAGGAATATAACAGACATATTATTTTGTTTTTTATAGTGTTACTAATTAAATGAATTAAAATATTTTATTTTTCACGTAAAAATAATTAAACGTGAGACTTCTAGACGCATAATAATTAATATGGTTTATATTGGTATAACTTTGCTATAAGTTTTGAATACTATATGACACATCAAAGTTTGATTTAATCATATCTGAATGGCTGAACAATATATTTGTTTTAATGACTTCGAAATTAAAATTAGCAAATAGTGTTTGTTCTTGAAGTCGCAGCCACATAGCATTCACACGGAGTAGTTTATATTATTTTTCGATCACAATTTCATATTAACATTCAGATCTTGGTTTCTGCATATTAATAATTTATTGTATTATTAGTATACTCACTGAGACATGTAGTATTTTGTTTATAGATTATAATATAATATATGTCTATGCTAGATGTATGTATCACATGCAGGGTGTATCCAGGATTTTTTTAGGGGGGGGGGGGGCACACACTGTCTAAAATTTTACCATATAT
>NW_020270975.1:1070091-1416489 GCF_002803265.2 Melanaphis sacchari | reverse complement strand
AAATAATACTGTCTAAAATTTTACCATACTACCTACTACAAAACAAAAATAAAATAACTAAATATTTAATTGTTCATAATCTATAATCTTGTTTATATTTTCAGTCAGTCATTAAGTTAATATATATACAGCAATAATAAATAGTAATAGTAATTTGCAATAACAAAACGAGGTTAATCCCAACAAAATTATAAGTGTATGCAATGCTGGTATAAGAGAGTATTATTGTGGTATGCGTTCATTGGTGTTCATGCATGAATAGAATAAATTTAAATCTTTAAAACAAAATCTAGTAATACGGTATGGTCCCTGTGTCTCCCTTAGATATACGCCATCGATCAGTTAATGTGATCCAACTGAATAAGAGTAAATACTATTAGACGGATTTCAACAATTATCAATAAAATATCGATAGTGTAACATTTTTAAATAGTATAAGTTTTAACAACAAATAAAGTTTTGAAGTACAAAAATATTTTTAGTTTTAAATTATTGTTGTTAAATTGATTATATTGAATTGGATTTGTATATTTTCTGTTAAATGTATGCGTAATGATACGGAAGTTATAAACACATAATAATGAAATTTCAGTATTACAATAATTTTATTTTTCATATATTAAACAATATGTAGCATTCTATTATGACATAACCACTTAATTTATGCACGTTTTTACGTAAATTTCTGCCTTTTTCGTCCTGATCCAATAATATTTTTCAGAAGATCATTATTTCATTTAAATATAAAATTACGGTAACACGGCGTCTTGATAGCTATTTTGCTACAATAATACTTCCGCATCACTACCTAATCATAACTTTATCGTTCTAGGTATGATACATTTCGTAATAATGACATCTGATAACAACACTTTTATTTTATTATTTATTAGTTAAAAATCTTCTATTAGTAGATTATTACATTGATTATGGCAATTTACGTATGAGCAATAAGAAATATACACATTCTTTGAACTTAAATTTTAAAACCGCATTATTTTAAACAATTTAAATAAGTGTAGTTTATTATTCTCCTTTGACTACTTTAAATAGCAACTGATATCATTTATTTTATGTTTTTATAAAATTATTCATTATAATTTTCAACCACTAATGTTATTGAAACTTAAATTAAAAGAAATTTATTTTATTTCGTTCTAAAGTTTTATTGTGCATTACCTTATACATTATTACAAGACATTTTAGGTCTGGTAATTAAAAGTAATCAATTTATAAGTTTAATAAGCATATTATATACAATACATTATACAATTTATAATATGAAAATATGCAGTTTTAAGCTGTAATATAAAAACTTATGTATTTTTAACTTTTTCGTTTATTTGAAATAAGTTCTTTTTATTTTGTTAGATAAACATCATTTCTAATTTTAAAATTAATAACAAGCAATATTATAATATATAAGAACTATTCTGTTCTATAAAATAATTGTACGTAACTTCTGACAAAACTGGTCATCAATACAATGTTATAATTCTTATAAGTAATACGTTTATAGAAAATTAAAATAATACACATAGACCTATTACAAATACAAAATATAACTAAAATACATTAACAGTGTATAATATAGATGAATAGGACAAGGTTAATAACCAAGTAGAATAAAAGTAATATACTATATTTGTTTAAAAATACGGTCATAAACTCATAAACAATCACGAAGGGTGAAATATTAACTTACATCAAAAATAAAATTTATTAAAATAATTTGGAATGGTATGTATATAATTAATTAGAATGGCACGTTTCAGCGATAAGAACTGTGAATACTGTGAGTTGTTCGAAAACGAATTTACCTAAAAGTAAATAAACACAATTTAATCGATTTTTGCGCTAACTTTAATGAGAAAACTTATTAAAATTCAAAATATCAAATTATAATATTATTTATGTTAATTGTCTGATCCGTCAATTTATATTTTAATGATAAACTTGTTTAAGTTTTATACAGTTATATCACACTTAGTCGATATAATATTCTCGATTCATCAAAATTGTTTCAAATATTCCTTCGATGACTTAAGGTCATGAATTATATTTTTGATTTAAGATAACGACACTTAAAGGGCGATCAAATAGTACTACTAAGGACAACACATCGAGCAATACGTAACTGAACGAAGTACAACAAATTTTTTTTGATTTACTCCCTAACCAAGTTTTATTTTCCAAAACTCAAATCTCCATGGATTGCAAATAAGAGTATATAGTTTATAATAAATATAATTTAAAAATGAACGTTTTTGCTAACGTCTTAATTCCATAATAATGAATTATGTTAAAGTTTATTAATTTATTATTAAATAAATTATTATATTATTATATTATTTATATAAGACTAAATTCAATAATGCATTTTTACTTTTTAGTAAAATTGTTTTTCATAGATAATTTACAAAATAAGTCAAAAATTGACGTTAAATCAATTTAAAACGACAAAATATTAATACAGATGTGAATAGTGGCGTATCCAGGTTTTTTTTTAGGGGGGGGGGGGGGCACACACTGTCTAAAATTTTACCATATATACTACCTACTACCAAAAACAAAAAAATAAAATAAACCAAATATTTAATGTTCATAATGCAAATAATTTGTTTATATTTTCAGTCAGTCATTAAGTTAATATATATACATAATAATAAATAGTAATAGTAATTTAATAATAAAAACGGGTTAATCCCAACAAAATTATAAGTGTATGCAATGCTGGTATAAGAGTATTATTGTAGTATGCGTTCATTGCGTTCATGCATACGAATAAATTTAAATCTTTAAAACAAAATCTAGTAAATACGGCATGGTCCCCGTGGCTCCCCCTAGATACGCCACTGATCACATGTGATCCAACTGAATAAGAGTAAATACTATTAGACGACTTTAACAATTAACAATAAAATATCGATAGTGTAACATTTTTAAATAGTATAAGTTTTAACAACAAATAAAGATTTTTTGAAGTACAAAAAAATATTTTTTTAGTTTTAAATTATTGTTAAATTCTGATTATATTTGAATTGACTTGTATATTTTTCTGTTAAATGTATGCGTACGATATTTATGGAAGTTATAAACACATAATAATGAAATTTCAAAGTATTACAATAATTTTTATTTTTCTCATATATTAAACAATACGTATATTCATTATGACAACCAATTTACTCTATGCACGTTTTTTACGTAAATTTCCTGTCTTTTTCGTCCTGGATCCAATATTTTTTCAGAAGATCATTATTTCATTTAAATATAAAATTACGGTAACACGGCGTCTTGGATAGGCTATTTTGCTACACAATATCACCACTACCTAATCATAACTTTACTGTTCTAGGTATGATACATTTCGTAATAATGACATCTGATAACAATCATTTTTATTTTATTATTTACTAGTTAAAAATCTTCTATTAGTAGACATTATTACATTGATTATGGCAATTTACGTATGAGCACAAGAAATATACACAATTTCGAACTTAAATTTTAAAAAACCGCATTATTTTAACAATTTAAATAAGTGTAGTTTTTATTATTCTCCTTGACTACTTTAAATAGCAACTAGATATCATTTATTTTATGTTTTATGTACCTATTCATTATAAATTTTCAACCACTCAATGTTATTGAAACTTAAATTCAAAGAAATTTATTTTATTTCCGTTCTAAAGTTTTATTGTGCATTACCTTATACATTACTACAAGACATTTTAGGGTCTGTACTAAAAAAGTAACTTAACTTATAAGTTTAATAAGCATATTATATACAATACACATTATACAATTTATAATATGAAAATATGCAGTTTGCTGTAATATAAAAAAACTTATGTATTTTTAACTTTTCGTTTATTTGAAATAGTTCTTTTTTATTTTGTTAGATAAACATCATTTCTAATTTTAAAATTAATAACAAGCAATATTATAATATAAGAACTATTCTGTTCTATAAAAATAATTGTACAACTCTGACAAAAACTAATAACAATACAATGTTATAATTTATAAGTAATACGTTTATAGAAAATTAAAAATAATACACATAGACCTACATACAAATACAAAATATAACTAAAATACATTAACAGTGTATAATATAGATGAATAGGACAAGGTTAATAACCAAGTAGACAAAAGTACTATACTATATTTGTTTAAAATACATGGTCATAAACTCATAAACAATCACGAAGGGTGAAATATTAACTCTTACATCAAAAATAAAATTTTATTAAAATAATTTGAATGGTATGTATAATTAATTAGAATGGCACGTTTCAGCGATAAGAACTGTGAATACTGTGAGTTGTTCGAAACGAATTTACCCAAAGTAAATAAAAACACAATTTAATCGATTTTTGCGCTAACTTTAATGAGAAAACTTATTAAAATTCAAAAATATCAAATTATAATATTATTTATGTTAATTGTCTGATCCGTCAATTTATATTTTACCGATAAACTTGTTTAAGTTTTATACAGTTATATCACACTTAGTCGATATAATATTCTCGATTCATCAAAAATAATTTTAAATATTCCTTCGATGACTTGTCATGTGAATTATATTTTTTGATTTAAGATAACGACACTATATGGGCGTGATCAAATAGTACTACTAAGGACAAACATTACCTGATTATAATACATTTATTAGTCAAATAAAATAAATTACAATATTTTCATTATATTATATAATTTCGCATGCACATTATTATTTTTATGATATTTATTAAACTTATAAAAATACTAATCTTTTGTTTTTAAAATTAAACATATTTTATCATCGTAATTTATTTGTTTATTGCAGATATCCAGCATTTTAATTTTTTTATGTTTAAAAAAAAACTTGAAATAAATGAATGCCTATAATACATAGCCTGAAACAAATTATTAAATAAACAGTTTTCTATTTCGATCAAACCTTGAAGGTATCATATAATTTGAGATCTATTTAAATTGAAAGTATAGGTATAGATTCGAAAATCGCTATATTCGTATTCTATATGATAAAATAATCAAAAATACTACCATAGTACAAATCAGCTCTGGTTGTATTATTATCTACATTCAACAATAATAGTAAAAATTGAATAATCAATTAACCGTCATACGCTACTGTTCACTTTTGATCACTTTTGGATGTAGAAAATAAAGCCCTTTTAATAAGACAAATTATTATAGCTTGTTATATAAACATATTAAATAATAAATGTTTCTTTCATTTTATCATAATGATAAATAATAAAATAATTGCACTTTTAGTTGTCTTGAATTAAATGTATTTTAAATTTCAAATAATTTAAATATTAATTTACTGCTTATAAATAATTGTTAACGGTCAAAACAAAGTGAATGCAAAATAATAACTTAGTATATATAGAAGTCAAAACTATAGAGTTATTTTATAGTTAATATGAAAGTCATAAATATAATGGCTTGAATAATAAAAAAAATCCATAAATCTGCTCACAAAATGAATTAATTATCTCGTCATTTTGACAATTTAGCAAAAGAGAACAGGGGTAGATTGGGTCAATATTTCAGACCAAAAATGAATAGGGGACAAATAATTTGGTCAAAAGTATATCAAAAATATAATAATGGTAAAAACACCTTCATTACTTAAAGAATATTTAATATATATTTAAATATACACATTACACATATAAAATATTTATAGATGTGCATATCTTAATGTGTACTACATATTATATTAAAATAAAATCTGAATATTTTATCCTTTTTTTTTTTTTACATTATTAGGTTTTTTCGTGATTTCATTGTGATTTCCCGATTTTGTCCATTATAATGTAATTTAATTTAATTTAAACAAATTAAATAAAACACGAGACTACGTTACATTACAACATTGATTTTGAAATCCGCAATGAGCGCAACAGTGCGAGCATCAACGCTCTGTGTGCGGTGGCGTTGTTTTATTTTCTATTGAAAGTATAAAAAAAATAATAATTATTGTTTATAAATAATTACCTATGACCGTATGTATCTTTACGTATATTTCATGCGTCGTATAAATAGTTTGAACGAAATATAAAATAGCTTATTGAGAATACACTTGATAATTTCATAATACTATTATATAATCAATTATTATTATACTTAAACTTACATGAGCGAATAAAAGTTGTACACTTATTTATACATTATTCCATTATATATATATATATTATATTTTTATATTACTTCATATACTGAATTTTTAATTCCTAAAATACCATCAGGCTATTTAATCTATTGATATAATAAGCCTCCGGGATTTGTCCCAGCGTCCCGCCAGAGCCAATCTATCTCTGGAAGAGAATACAATTTAAAACGTGCTTTCTCAATAATAATCTGTTCCATATTTTGTCTTCGTTAACGCAACAAGTATAAATATAATTCTGAAAATAAATATTTGTTGTGTAATAAGTAATGATAACATAAATAATTTATTTAAACAAAATAATTTCACATTAGTTATTAATATTTTATAAAAAAAAGTTTCCGTTTATTTGTCAGAAAAAAAAAAAGAGGGTAAAAATGAATGATATATATATATGCAAAATATATAATTTAAAACAAATAAAAAAAAGTTAGTTCAAATGTTTGTTAGGGGTTAATTTATTATTTATTATTATTACACATAATAATAAATTAGTTTAACAAAATAATAAACATTGTAATATCAATACGATGTTCTGAGTATTATTAATTGAACACAATATAATATTATAAATAGCACGTAAATTGACAAATATACAGGAAATATGAATATAATTATAATTTGAGCATACATTATTTATCTAATGATTTTGAATTTCAAATAAAACCGATATGATATCACTTATCTACACAACAGATAGGATAGATAAAATAGATACATTAGGTTTATACACATATATATATATATAATTATACATTATACAGAATTAAGGATTGATAAGCCCACCGAGATACCGGGATTTACCTGGTGAATTGGTGAAAAATATAACTACCTATACATGAACAATGTACATTTATATAGGAATAAAATTAAATGAATACTATAAAATAAAAAATATATACTACAAAAAAAATACTAAAATATTTGTGCGACTGAGTAATCCACTGATCACAGTCATTACAGGTGTTTTTATCTTGGAATTCGGGTATTATTTTTTGTACTTAAGACTCGCAACTGCCGCTGTCAGAAACTAATATGAATAATTATTATTTTTATCGAACAAGGAAGTAACAGTCAAACGTTTCCAATTAGTCACTACGTCATTATTTTTTTGGCCTTCTGTTGTTACTGTATATAATAATTACCTAAGTACTGATCTATTTGGATTTCTATAGAACAATCTGGAGTTTACTATTTAGACGAAACTTAGGTATATTTTCATATTATAATTTACACCTAAATCATAATTATTGTAATTATTCATATTATTATTTTTGTAAAATATGTGACGTTTTTATTACACACAACGCAACACAGACTACCGCCACGCCGACTACTTATATTAACTTAGGCTCGGTGTATATTATATTATGATTAGTGTTTGAAAATGTTCTAGATAACTATGCTACTAACTATGCTTTGAAACTAATTAAATAGAAGAGGAAAGGCAGAAAAAGCAAGAGATAAAATACGAAACTAGTTGATAAAAGAGAGAAAAACATAATTAAAATCAGATAATATATTTAAGAAAGTTGAAAAAAGGATATTAAAGTTTAAGTAAGTCAATCTTCGGATATTAAAAAAAAATTAATGCAATTTTACCTAGTCAATCTTCGGATATTGCGAATGCTGAAATTAACAATCCTGACGTTGAATTAAGTATTAATTTCCCCACTAATTGCATAATTAAACTTGAAGTATATGATTTAGCTTTAGAAAAAAAAAAACAAGTTAATATAATAAATTAAAACCAGATAAGTAAAGATAATTATGATATTGGTCTTAAAGGTACAATAAACAATGAACACGATCAAAATATGGTCGTCACCGTTTTATTATCGCCACTTCGCCATAAAACCATTTCGCCATAGCCATTTCGACGTAAGGCCACTTCGCCATTAAAAAATTCCCGATTTGATGCATGTATAGATCAAATACGGCTATGGTAAAAAAGGTTAATCATAGTTAACCACAAATAAATCTTAGTTAACCTTCATTTTTGTGAGAAATTTATCAAAATATATCTTTAAAATGATCGTATTATTATTATCAATATTATTAAAAATTGACGAAAAATAAATATTTTTTACTATTATTGAATATTGAATAATGAAAAATGTGTGCACTGAATATTAATAAGTATAATGATCAAAATATATCTTTAAAATGTACTATTATCATTAAATATTTACGAGTTTAATATGTTTTTTTATGAGTGAATTTTTTTTAATCTATTGGATTTTTTTGACAGCCTTTCGTCGAAATTGAGATGGCGAAATGGTTTTACAGCGAAACGGCGACGGCGAAATGACGACGACGAAACGGCAGCGGCGATGTGTCTTAGATCGAATAAATACCTAAACCTGACGCCTTTGATTATTTAAAAAAGTCAACAAATCAAAATATTGAGGACTTTTCGAATTTTATCCCTATCAACCTATAGACAATATTTCCTTTAATCCCCAAAATGCCTATTACTCAGCAAATAATAAACATGTATAGTTATCTTATTCTACAGAATTAAAAAAATTATTTTGTACAATTTGTATTGCTTATGCGAAAAAAAAGGAAAGGAAAATAATTTTGTTAAAAGTTCTTTTGATTGCCAATATAATTATTTGAAAATCGGAGAGCACGAAAATTCCGCTCACTATAGAGATTAAGTCAATAGCTATTTTATGACAAAAGAAAGTAAATATATTTAGAAAATGATTATTTACGGTTGCACAGATATTAGAGGACAACAAAAAGAGAGACGTAGAAATATTGTTGAAATAATTGTTGATATTGTAAAACTCATTGGACAATGTGGTTTGACATATAGAAAAAAAAACGAAGCTGTACACATATTAAATAATTCAAAAAAATCGATCACAGTAAATCTTTAGAGATCATTTTGTTTTTAAGTAAATATGACTCCCTTTTAAAATCTTACCTTGATGAAAAAATCGCAAAAAATCAAAATTTCAAAGAAAAAAGCAGTAATCAAGGTAGTGGATTAATAACATTCTTACTTTTAACAAAGTTTCACAACTAAAACATCATGTCAGAAATAAGAAAAAAAACAGGAATGTATTCTATACAAATAGTCATGACGCAGGATATTAATATGTCAATTATTGTGTTAGACCAGTGCTTTATAATCATAAGATACATAAATGATTAGGTTTATGAACGTATTATAATGTTTAAAAAAATGTACAGCAACAACTGGTCTAGCTTCTGGTTTAGTGGTTCAAACATTGCAATTAAAAAGTATTTTATTCAATAACTCTATTGAGAATTTAACCAATAGGACCAGCAGTATGCAGGGATTATACTCGGGAGTCGTTAAAAAGATGGAAGTTTTAGCTCCTAATCAAGTTTACGTGTGACGTATGGTGTGTTGGACACCATCTGGAATGTTCTTAGTATAATCATTTTTGAAAGGTTTTATGATCCATTTTATTTCTGAGTTATCCTCGGGGAAATATTGTGAAATATTGCAATTTTTTTTATGAAGGGATATTTTTTTTGCTTACCACCTTTGAGCTTTCGCGTACCACAGCTTGAGAAGCGGTGCTCTAAATACAAATGATAAGTAGGCGAGCCTTAGTTTTCAATTATTGTAGTAGGATGAAACGACGAGTTTTTGTCTGTATCGCAGGTGCGGTCTCTCATCGAACAGAGTATAATATAATATAATATAGCGATATAATAAAATAATAAAATGTAGTTGTAATAGTGTGATATTAAATTTATATTAATTTCTAACAAAAAATGGGTGGGGAAATGCTGGGTTGGTTCTCTAAAAGTTGAGATAATTGTTATGTTGAATCTTAGATGATCATGTTTGCCGTTAGATTCTATTTTTCCCGGACCGGTGAGATCATGTCTATCTGTCCCTGAAAAAAAAATAATTCGAGTACTTATTGATTCCGTCCATAAAAAAAAATTCTATATAACGATATTTTTACACAAATATAGTATAATAATAATTAACATGGGTTATGGGTAGCAACTATATTAGTAAAATTAAGCCATAACATTTGTTTGAAAGAACTATTTTTCCTCTGTTTGGATAAGCGGAGGAATCAATAAGTTGTTTTTAGACTATCTGTACTGGTAGAATGATATTATCTTTTCTCCGAGTATAAAAAGGTCTGAACGAATCGACGAAACCCCTATAATTCGCCTCTCTTTTATCGTTTAACAATGCATTTATTCAAATCACGATTACCATATTTTTAAATAGTTAGATATTTAGTAGATACCATTTAAAGAGTGCCCTATAGCAACATGGATTGTGGTTACACAAACTTTTTTAGTGAGAATTTTCGCCTGTTTTTACTACAAATAGTTAAGCAGATAATATTTTTTGAAAATTTTTGCATACCTAAATTAAAATTCAAACGATTATTTCAAGTATGAATTATAATAATCCTTAGTAATGATTTAGCATCAAATATAAAATGTATGTCTTTATTTTTAATAATTAATTATTATACTTGGTTAGTTTTATAAGTTTAAAATAAAATTATAAAATATTTATATTAAATATTAGGTAAAACAAGGACTTATTGATACATCTACATATTGTTTCTGATAAACATCATCGTATGCTTAGTAAATACACAATACATATATTTTTAATTGTATGAGCATATTTTAAGTTTTTAGCGTATATTTTTATATTTTATCGATAATTAAGAACTTTGGTAAATCAATATCAACAATCATATTAAACTGTGAATTTATCATAAAAAAAGATAGAAACCAATATTTATCTTAATAATCAGTAAATAAATTAATTTAAGTCTATATTTTCTGTATTGTTGTTTTTATTTTATACATTAAAATACATAGAAAATTAAATTAAGTAAAATAATTAAAATATTTTTAAAAAATATATAATTTTTAGAGTAATATGGGTAAGTATTTTTTTTTACTATTATTTTTTTTTTTTTTTTTTATGGCACATTTAACTGCATATTTTTAATTTTTTGATGTATTAGTGCTTATTCTTGAATCTATATTATTATCCCATGTTATTGAATCTATTATAATCTACTAAAATCGTGCTTTAAACATTTAGTATATAAAAATAAATAATAATTAAAAAATTACTCGTTCTATTTTTGATTTATAATCTATAATTAAATCATTTTCTTACAGTCAAAAATATTATTTTTATTTGACAAAAAAAAATTATCATCACAGTACGTTCTTAAACAAAATAACATAAATAATAACTAATGATATTAAATTATTCATAACTATAAAAGGATTCCGCGGATTAATTAATCCAAATCAATTAACAAACATAGATTTGGTATTCGTTATTGGTATAATAGTTGTGTATAGTAAATACAGAAAATAAGCTATAGTTAAACAAAACTTTTATATTTTCTGCATATATATTACATATTATAGTGTACAATATTTGTACATCAGAACACTTTTGTAGAAATGTAATGTAAATTAACAATGTAAATTAATTAATGTAAGTTATAAAATACTAATACTTATATTAAAACTGTTGTTCACGTTTTAAATGATTATTTATTTAAAAATAAAAATACCACTATAGAGACTCTAACTAAATACTCGTACATTGTCTATAGAATTGTTTTTCAGTTAATGTATTATGAATTTTTATTATTATATTTGGAGATTTTTTTTATTTATTATTCGAAAATTTGTTAAAATTTGTAAAATTTTCAATTTATTATATGATATTTTTTTTATACAGAAAAATCAAATTCTCAAAAAACTATTAATTAAATAATCAATTTTTTTATTTATTTTACACCAGTATTAAAACAATTTTAATGTTTTTATTTAGAAAAAGATTTTTTACTTAATTCCTAAATTATCTTTTAAATGTACAGTAATGTGTTTAATTTATTTTTATTTTTTATGTTACTAAAATGTATATCATAAATGTTTGATATTAAATTTCACCATTCGAGTGAAATCGCAAATTGGCGTGCTTGCATTTTTTTTTTAATTCTTCAACTGTATTACTTTTCAAGTGCCACATGCGGCCCTCAGCTCATTTTTGTTTTTTTGTTTTTTGTGGCCCACGGTTATCAATATTAATGAACAAAAAAAAAACAGTAATAACAATAAAATATTAATGCCAAGTCATGACTATCTTGGATTCTTAAAGAATAATTTATTTTATATACAATATACATTATTATACTGTCTTATCTTCTGATAAGCTAACTTTTTTTTAATTTAGTTGTATGTACTATTTTTGTAAACGTAAAGAATAAAATTAAAAATTTGTATCAAGTATTTATATTTTTTGTTAAATTTTTATGTACGGCCCGTATAGTAAACTATTCAATATATTTGGATTTGGCCCACTTGATACTTTGAGTTTGACATGCCTGGTTAAGGTAATTGTCAAAGAAAATGAATTAATATCAGATTATCATGTATATAATTTAGATGTAAGTATGTGAATCTGTATTTGTTTTATATTTAATTTTTGGTTTACAACTATAATAATCGATAATTATTATTTATGAGTAGTTTTTTCAATTTATTATTATTTTTATATTTTCTGTGTATATTATATTATAATTTAAAATGTTTTACCTATTAATATTAAAATAAATTTACATAATAAGTTATGATATCTATTCTAAATAACCAGAACCCCATAAGACACAAGCTGTTGCTTATTTTTTTCAAATGTAAAATTACTCAACAAAAGTTAAATATATATTATTATATTATGTTATTATGTATAAATATTTTACGCGACCAGTTTAACACATATTTACTGAATTCAAGTCCAAAATATGTTTACTATTTCGTCAATAATAATTTAACATTTACAATATACAGCATAATAATAAATTAATTTAATGTAACCCGATAACTTGTATAATATATACCATTTTTAAAAGTACAATTACATCGAATTAAAACATAACACTATATTTTTATTATATTCAATTAACCATCAGAATTAATATATCATAATTATTAATACCTACATAGAATAAACCAATTATACTTTAATTATATAGAATTAAAAATCTAATAGTTTGTGTTTGTTTATACGTCATTTAAATATCGGCTTTTTGAATGTCTATATAGCCATTTTAGTAACAATGAAATATTCGGTTTTACATTATAATTATCTCGCTATTCGATTTATAATTATATTATACCTACCTTTCTACATTTAAATTAATATTATTAGATCATTAATATTATTAATAAAAATATTCAAAGCGTAAATATGTATTTGTAATGAGTAAACCATAATAATTAATAATGATATTATTATAAATATCTTTGTTATCATGAACATAAATTATAATTAGGTAAATCATTTAACTTTCTAAATTTTAAATTTTATATTTGTATTTTTATTAGTTTTTATTTTTTTATTTTTCTTATTTACCGACAAAATTAACAATGGTAAGTTCAAATAATTTGTTAAATATATATATAAGACTTATGTATTCTATATGCATACATGGTAAGTATCTTATAAATTCATAAAAAAACGTAAATAATTTATAATCCAACAAACCGGTAATGGCAAAATGTAAAACAATTTTTGTGCCGTCCTATTTCACAGACTATAGTTATACGTTGTTGCAGGCTAAATGTATGTTTCACTTTTACGACAATAGTTGTTACGATGTATACACCAAGCAATGGAAGAAAGTATTATGGTATTATACATTTAAATGTATAAAGTAAAATGTACAGATCATCCAAATAATTTAACCATAAAAATAATATAAAATCCTTTACTTTTCATGGCGCTTACCGTCAGGACTACATTATTAATTATTATACCTACTATGCGTTACATGTACAACAGTCATGTTATTGCTCGATAGAACCACATAATGATAAAATCAAAATGCTTTCGAAAATAGTATGTATTATGTATGCTGCGTGGTCGTAAAAATAACCAATTTGTTTCATTCTCCGAATAAAGTATTAATCACGCCGTCGGCAGGAATGAAACATGGTTTAAAATAAAAAAATAGGTAAATAACTGCAACATTTTGTATTAGAATTTAATTTGATTGAAATAGAAAGTGTATTTTGAATATGCAAATGTCCAGTACCATTGATATTAGTTTTCATAAACATGAAGACATATACATAAATCATTGAATCGTTCATAATACAATATAGATATACGGTAGTATAATAGGAATAGGTAGGTAGATATATTAAATAACTACATTCGACTGTTTTGCTTCCAATCATATATCAGTACATAAAATAATATGATTTAGTTATTTTACTATTAAATATATAATTTACAACCACACGATATAAATAAGCATGTAAATACAACTAAAAATCTAAAAATTTAAAACTTAAATTTTACAATAATATAAGCAATATAATTTATATAAGTAATAATAACTTCATTTTGACTTTAATAAAATTAAATTACTCAAACTTAAATCAATAACATTGTTAATTTAATAATAAATACAACACAGTGCGTTTATACATTACGGACTAGATATTTTTAACTTTTCTAAGCATTTAATAATATTTAAAAAAAAATAAAAGTTTCATTTTATTGACATATATACATTTTTGTTTGTCCTTGTGTCTTAATAACGTAAAATGAATTATCCATGATAAAATAAAATATAGACCACGAAGAGAATATTCACATTATTATATTATAACATTGAGAACAGTTGAACTTTTTTTCCCTGTTAGAAAAAGAAATATAAAGAATTTATATTTTGTTATTTGAATGAATAAACTACTTTCGGTATTATAATTTACGACATGAAACAGCTTTTTCAATAAAAATATTATCCACTTATCACTTATTCTCCGAAGTATCAGTCAAAATGTCTGCATATAATTGCAGATTATTTGATTAAAACAAAATAATCGTGTACAGTGTGCACGTGTCAATATGTGAGTGGCAAGTTGCACAGAGGGTTGTGAATTTAATAGTCCAGAAAAGGTTCTTTGATCAAACGAAATAATTTTCAAACCACTTATTTAAAAACACCTCACATAAAATGTGCTACAGCCACACTTCAGAATAGTAAAAATATTATGTGTATACCATTGACGTATTATCGTTGTGGAAGTAGGAGGTGGTGAATCGGTAAAAATCGATCGTATATTGAATAATTGAATATTATATGATATAACTTTAGACGTCTGTTTATTATATTAAAATTGATGGTTCCTTTATCAAAGGATAAGTTACTGACTTTGATGCGGGTTAGGTAACGACGACGTTATCTGTGGTGTCGTGTTCAAAAGTTGAACTCGGCCTAACTCTAGACATTTTCCGGTAGACCATGATTAGTGGTTGAATAAATGATACCATGATTACAACGGTCAGTTTTATAATACGATAAAAGAATAAAAGGCATACAATAATATGGCTTTAAAGTTTCCTGTGAACATATCGTTTACTAAATATTACACGATAATAAAATATACTACTCTAGATGAATACTTATACCATCTATATTTTCACGATTTTTTCAACGTTTTTAAAAAAAAAATGAACCGAAATATCTAATTTTATAGGAACATGATTTACATAATATGGCTTAAATAGTTCAATATAAAATAAATAATTTACCATATTATTTTATTATTTAACAATATTTATTGTGTCACATACATACACACATGTATATATATATACCTGCTATCCTAATTATTGTATTTGACGTATTGTTTGGCGTTCTGTGTAAATGTGCAAACACAATACCGTTGTCCATTGTTCCGAGAAAATTCAATTTCAACTTCTTTGTCAAAAACACATTATAATATAACATATTATAACATATTACACATGTCGACTGCTCGCATACGCAGGCGGCACTTACACGTTACATATTTTTATAATTTCGAATAAACGTAAGAAATATCATAAGTATGGTGTATCAAATTTCCAATGTACAAAGTTGTTACACGAAACCTTTAGAGCACTTGAATGCACAGTACTTTGAAATCGTATTTATTTTTATTTTTTAACATACACACACACACAATTAATAAACTGATATTCTTGAAACATGCCGTCCACGTCACTCAGAATCTTAAATATTTTTAGACTTAAATTTATACATTTATATAATAAGCAATAGGTTAAATAATACATCTACCTTATATATTTATGTTAATAAAACTTTATTATGGATTATTATTTACTTATCTGTAGAACCTAAAATAAAGTGTAGTAACTTTTAAATAATAATAAGTAAGATTAATAAACAAGATTATACTTGATTGATTTAGATGCATCAACTTTATAAATAAATCATTTGCTCAATTGTTTAAAATAAAAAACGTGCAAGTTCTTATTATACCTAAAAACAAAAAAAAAATGCATCTGCGTCACCATTACAAAATAGGCGTAGTATAAATGAATTATTAACAATCCTATATTAAGTATACTGGCTTTGTTATCATTTTTTTAATATTTTCACTGTTTGTAAGCTAATCTTCACTGATTTCTACAACTATTTTTGTAGAAATACTAAACGGAATTTTTTTATGTATGTTTTAATTACCATCTGGGCTTATATCACTTCGTAGTGGCAGTAAATATGCGTATTATGCTTACGTTACTTAATAGCGTATATTATTATTATAAATGAACTTAACTTAAATTGATTATTAAAAAATTAAAAATTAAAAACATGGATTTTTAATACACAATTTTCAGTGCTGATGAAAAATCATTAAACCAAAAACTGGGTAATATAACACCACCTACCCGCCTCATCTCATAATAAACGCAAATCTTGGGTAGTTTATAATATTTTATAAATGACTCATGAGATACCAACATTTTAATTTTAAAGCTAAATAATTGTTCTCGCAAGTCATTAATATTCCATTATCAAAACAGAAAATAATTAAAACTGATATACAAAGCAATGATGATATCAATGATCTATGTAAGTTGAGATAAATCAAAAAGTATAAAATATACAAAATCGTACCCATGATAATTAATATCTTAACGAAAACCGTAGGTTTTATAAGTTATAAATTTAATCAAAAGTATTTAGGTTCATGTCAGATATCCGCAATAGATGGTGTATTA
Organism: Melanaphis sacchari; assembly: GCF_002803265.2. Classification (NCBI taxonomy): domain Eukaryota; kingdom Metazoa; phylum Arthropoda; class Insecta; order Hemiptera; family Aphididae; genus Melanaphis; species Melanaphis sacchari. The sequence goes on along the minus strand of NW_020270975.1, from coordinate 1,399,228 downwards.
TCGGTGTTTTGTCTGTGTTGTAAACTTAATTTTTTTCATTTGTTATTTTTAAAATTTAATTTTGATTAAAAATATTTGTCAAATCGCGTTTGTTTAACACAAGTTTGAAACACTCAGTCTGTAAGTCGAAAAATGTTTAATTTAAATCGACTATTCTTATTATACATAGTATACTAAACAATGATTTCAAATGTTTTACAAACACCGGACAGTTGTCTGTAGACGACGAAAAAGCCGTGAATTTACATCCGGTGTGACGAAAACAATATTGTGTTGAGGATAGCGATATTGTATCACTGAAATTACTTGAAGTTATACGTTTGTTATGTGTATATTATATTACAATGTAAACGTGTGATACGAAACGAGTTTCAAAACAGGTAGGCATCGTATTATAAACATATAAATATTATATAACCTGACTGTTTGGATAAGAAAAATGTATGTGCACGCGTATTGTACTTCCGGTCCGAAAAAAAAAACCGTACAAACACAATAATAATAATAGGTTATGAAAAAAACTAATAGAATCGAGTGTACGAGTCGAATCGTAGGTATAGTGGACATACTAATTACACTCGCAAGAAAGTTGTATTGACTTTCACCCGTTGTTTGTAATTTTACACCGTACAAATCGCAATCGGTTTGTATACCTACCTACCAAAAGACGTCTGACTAATGTAACTGCGACGCATTATCTTCTCGGCAACACGGTGAAGTTTGCCGTCTATTTCTATAACACAGACGCCCGTACGTTCGCGCCCGTGTGTAGCACATTTACGAGAAAGTGCGATCCGCCTGGCGGTCGCGATGCACATAATGCAATTAAACACATATTATTATAATAATATCATAACGGACGTTATCGAAACCGACCATATCACGACCGCGGCGGCGGCACGTCATCAAAATTTTCTAAAGGCAAAAAAATTTCACCCGTTTCTTGGAATGCACACAACACACGTATCGTTCGTCCAGTTGAATACCTAATACTACTAGCAATTATTATTAACATTATTGTGTTGCGTATGCACATTTGCACAGGCACATAGGTACATCACGGCTGGCAAGGTTTTAACCGTTTGTCTGTTTAATTATTATTATTTTTATTATTTTTATTATTATTATTATTATTATTATTATTATTATTATTATTATTATTACCTATTCTTAGCGTACAGTAACGCCGTAAGCCATGAGATATTTTAAGGCGTATAATATTATTCACTCACTGCAGGCAGCAACAGTCATTGGATCATCGTGACACGAAACGTATGCATATTTTACATGTGTACACACGTGGTGCGGCTAGAGACGTGTCTTGTTCAGTGTCTGAAAGACGAAAAATCGAATAAAAATATGAAAATATGAAAAAATGAAGAAAAGAAACCCAGTCCTATCTCATCTAGGCTCGCTAAAAAATTCCCATCATACTCGTATTTCTTCCGTTAGCAGTCGTACAGTGTTTGCGCTCTCGCTTGCAATCAGACACACACGCCCGCACATTTCTTTAGAGTATACCGCAAAAAGCTCAGATGAATTTTGCATGATATATATATATATATATATATATAATATACGTATATACACACCCGCACACGAGCGACGCCGCAACGGCCGAGACCGGCATACGAAAACTCGATTTATTAATAATTTACGCCAAAGTTACTTTTTTTTCTCACCCTCTCCCGGGGCGTCTTTTAACGAGGTCATCATTTTTTGACCGCAGTACACCTAACGCGTGCCCGTCGTGTACTCCGCGACGACCATACATCTGTGTGTACGCGTACATACACAGTCGTACACACTAAGTGTAATATATTATATTATTATTGTTGTACACGCGTTTACCGTTCTGTTTGCGTGTGCGAGCGTGTTACAAAATATAAACTTGGTATTTCAGATGAACTCGGTAAATAGAATGTGATGATGTGTATAAAACGTAAATAACTAGGAAACCCTTGTTCGTATACGTTTTAGATTCGGAGCATAGATGTAACAAATACGCAAACGCGTATTAGTATATTCTATTGTGCAGGGCTGTGTGAATGCGAAACGAGGAAATATTTTTGAACTCATTGCGTGCTATAATAAAATGTTAAATATGTATAAAATACTGACGGTGGATGATAACTATTGGGAAAAACAAAAACAAAGTGACAGAAAAACGGGAAAACTTGCGCAACTCACGCATATTTTGTCCAAATCGGTATTATTTTCTCGTTGAGATAAAGTCGAAGAATTTTAAAACATCCACGGAATCTACCGTTATACTATACGGTACTTTTACTTTTACCAAAATTGTGCACATTATATGGAAAAGAAAATATAGAAAGTTTAAATTTGTTTAATTTTTTTATCGCGAGTGTATAAGACACATTTGCGTCGGGATTGTTATTCTTGTATTAGTCAGCTTTAAAAAATCCTACTTGATTTCTTAAAAGAATTTAAACGATATATTTTTAATATAATATGTTACCTTTATTATTATACTATTATACTGCCGAATTCCGTCGCGATTATAATTTAATTCAATATTAATTTATAATTAAATTAATTTTTCATCGTCCCGAGTGGGATGAAATTTATCTCCCGCCTGGGAATAATACCATATATATTATATTATCGACTTTGCTTAAAACCGAGGAATACCCAAATTCGCCGGCTCGAGAGTCGCGATGGTGGGCGAAGTATAAGGAATAGGTATAACACTCACAACATATTAATATACTTGCAGTGCGGCCCCTTCAACATTGAATAATAATAGTCATTACAACAGGAAGTATTAATTATTTTTTTAAGAAATTTAGAATAAACGTAAGCACGAATACCTATAACATAATATTTTTAATTTCTTGATCTGAAGCGAAAAACTTTTTCTATAATGTCGATGTATTGAATAAAATCAAATAATTGATTAAAATAGTTTTTTTTTTTTTTTTTTTAAACAAGTGTTTGAAATGAAATACATGTAAAAGGAGGAGGAGTGTCACAATAAGGGATAACCGCGATAGTACAAAAATGTATCAAAATGAGAATTATTCCGTTTTATATCATGCAACTAAAAATTATTTTCGAAATAATACCTATCGAACGTTTGCTGTTGAAAACATATATATTAATCACCACCAATAACCCTGTATATATGTATAATAAAATGCATTATATTTTATATGATATATACGCGCAACACTATAATACTTTATTGTGAAACACAAATCCTTGACAGCCTGACGATATCACGGGCTCCAGCTGCTCATCGTGTCTAATCCCACTTCGAGTTTCTCTCGAGCAAAATTCTGTACACTTAGCCACCGCATTTCCATTCGTACGCACATGATATTAAATGTATAACCGTCTCAAAATAGCACGTCGGCGTACGCGCGTCTGCGACGTTTTCCGCTAAAAACGCCCGACAGCCGGAAAACTTTTGACGGGATATCGTACATCGTCCACGCACAATGCATTATATTGTGGATATTTTAGATACAACAATACATATTATTATAAGCGCACTGAACGCGCAGACAGTATTGTATATTATATAATATCGTGATTTATGGTGTTAAATGTTCTAGTAGGTACGTATATTATGACGTATTAAACCATTTTGTGTAGTCAATATCAATACAGTTTTAATAGTTCTATACTTATTTATTTTAGGTTTCTGTGCACAAATCATATTACACAGTATATAGGCATTTCAATGTTAACTACCCGTATTTACGGAGAGTGTCTCCGCGCGTTGCAGCCATTTTTGCTGTTGCATCGAACACGAGAGAGTGAAATAAACGAAATCGTTTTTTTTGAACACAATGCGTTTAGTTCACACAGAGTATAATACACTCTGCGGCTTAGTTTTACTAGTATTTCCACATCAGACCTAAATTATTCGTTCATTTTTTTTTTTTTTTTGTTTTTCTCGTACAAAAAAAATTACAAATAAATTATACTGTAAAAATGTTTTAAAACGAATATGATGGAGCGCATAATAGTATGTATTATATAATACGATAAGATTCTCTAGCTATGGGACGGGAGAGGGGCACCAACAAATATCCATATATATATAGGGCAGATCCCCTGCATAAAATTATAGGCTTCTGTACTAAATATTTCTACGAATCCTTTAAAGAACAAAAATTTACCATAAATTATTAAAAGTCAAGAGTAATGAGCATTTTTAGAAAAATAATATCTTTTTTATTTCAACATAATTTGAAGGGTTCGGATCTTAATTCGGAAAATTCGATGTGAATATCAAAATGAATATTTTTATAAATACTACATACTTATATTATACCTACTATATAATATAAGTATGATAACATTTTAAAAGTTATAAATTCATTTCAACGGACCCCTCGAATAACCAGGCCTTTATTCCAATTCCAACAACTCCTCTTTGAGGAGGATCCTGAGTAACGAACCTATAAAAATATCCGAGTTTTATAGGAATACATTTATAGTGAAACATATTATTGTATCCGAGTTTTATAGGAACACATTTATAGTGAAACATATTATTGTTGTACCTATATCTATATCATTAAACAAAAATTCAAAATCACAAATAATAAACGACACTTAAATGTTAAACTACAAATTGACAATGGTCATAATAATTCTAAAAGAAGAATACATATGTCTAATTGAAATTAATTTAATCCGTAACCGTTTAATTACAATTTAAAAATTTAAAAATTGTAGAAATTGAGCAAAAACAAATTGTATATGAAATTTGTATAATATACTCTCTTTAGAAAAATAAAAACCTCGTATTGCATTTTGTTAGATGTCCGGAAGATATTTGCTGTAATGTTTATACGTTCTTTTAAACAGTCAAAATTAATTTTAGTTTGGAAGTCACTTAAACAAAAAAACCATACTACTAATCATGAAATGACAACTAATATTGCCATAATATGTGCTCTCGATAGACTTAAAATCGGTGGAAATATCTTTATAAACAATAATCTATTTATAGAAATAAGCTATTAAAATTTTTCACCAAACATATTTTATATTAGCATTTTCAAGATAAAATATTTTGGTAGTAAATTCTTTTCCATTATTTCTAAATATTTTAAATTGTTGAATTATTTTAATGTTTTCCCCATTTATGTATTTATAATTAGTAATAATATTCTATTTTTGAATAAAAATGCTTAAAAATTTAATACGAGATTCTAATAAGTTATTCATAATATTAAAATAGTAATTAATAATATTTAAAATAGATTTTTATAATCAATTTTTTTTTTTTTTACCTGAACATTTAAAGTTCAATTATTTCTGAAATTTGGTATTTAAATAAAAATAACCATTACAACTATTTAGTGTTTTAAAAAATGTTATTTGTTATGACTTTAAATTTATATTGTTATGCATACGATATTATTATTTATTTTTGGGTATGGGACACAATGAAATTTTCAACATATTTAGATTAGTTTTCAAACCCGTTCTACAGCAGGTACGTCGGTATTAAATATTAAATCAATGACAGCTATAATTGTGTATATTATAATTATTATTGAATAATTTAGATGATCTATTTTTGTAATGAAGATTTCAAACTACCACGTATTACTAATAAAAAAAATTAATTTTACTAGGCAACTTTCTTGGTTTTTTTTATTTTTTTTGCTTTACCTATCTATCAGTTCTCCCCTGATAGGATCCACCTTGTCGTAGTAGGAGAGCTTGCGAGCTTAGATACTTAATATCTATTAGATAGCAAGAGGTCCTAAAATAGCTCTTACTTTCACTAGTTTATGCTAGTAAAGTATAGAGAGAGCTTACTAGTTAATAGTAAAATCTCTCCAAAGTGCACAAACAACTACTTAGTATAAAATTCCAAGTACAAAACATAAAAGTAAAATTTACTGATAGCATTTAGAGCTAAAGGCTGAATTCGACACCGTACTCGTAAATGATTACCTCGTTGAACGAAGAGAAAATGGTTTCAATGAAAAACGTAAAAAAAAAATAAACGTGTTATAAGTATCAATAGAGCGGAAGCGGCTGCCGATCTAAGTAGATCTTTTCTGAAGGCAATGGGGAAGTGAATCCTCAGGGCTGACAGAAAGCCGTATTGACGCGATGGCGTAAGCTGTCATTACCGTAAATAGTGGACAGATGGAAAACTGACGAAATAAAAATACTTTCACGGTGTAACGTGAAAATCAGTCCATGGTGAATGGTGATAAACAGTGCAGCGGCATAAGTGCGTAACAGGCGTCTAAAAAAAATATCACATATATAGAGATGAAATCAGAAACTGAGACCTTAATAATTTTAACAGTTCTAGTTGAGATTCAAGTCGCTTAATTTTTTTTGGAAGATTCAAATTGAATTTTAGGATTTTAAGAAGTTAAGAATTTAGGAATCGGTTAGAAACGAATTTTTAAGTTTTAACTATTATATTAGTACATTTTTTTTCTTTTCTTTTTTGACAATTATGTTAATTTTGTGAAATTGTTTTAAGTAATTTAATAATTGTATTTTTTTTTTTTTTTTTTTTACATATAAATTCAATCAAACCTTTTCTAAAATCGTATAAATATTTTGAAAATTATTAAAGTTATGTTAAACAATGCTGAGAATAATTAATAGGTATGTATTTATAAATTATTTATAATTTGGTTATTTGCTTATTAGTTAATCTAATTTACTTGTGGAAAAATGTCTATAAATTCAACCCCGAAAAAGCTTACAAATCATCAATATAATTCATTACTCAATATAAGTATACATATATAATATTATTATAATAGAAATATTCGTTTTTCATTATACACCGGTCACCGATGATTATTCTACACATGATCTTGGATAATATGTTTCTATTTATACATATGTTTAATACCTATGATTCAAGTTGTTCTTTTGTATTATTGCATATTACCTCCAATCCATATGTTTTTCCCTAATTTTACCAGTGAACAAAATGTATTTAATTTCTTCATTTTTTATAAATGACGAGTACATAAATTTTATAACTGACTTTTTTTTATTTTTTATTATTTTGTGTATTACAACATATTATATCATTTTTCATATTATTATGATAAAAATGTTTATATTTTTGCACATCACATGTATAACTATCGATGTTTAGAAATCTTTAATATTTTTGCACATTTTTTTTTTTTATTAATTATTTGAATGTTTCTGTATTGCTGTATTTTTTTTTTTTTTTTACAAATATGCCATTATTTTTCTTGTCATGTTATTATTTACTGTTACAATATTTATTATATTCTTTGTATAACAGGTACTACTTTGTTATAATATTGTAATATGTTAACAAAATATAAACAATATTATCGAGATATATTTAGCTGATTTATTTAAAATAATTACGGCTAATATGTATAATATTATATAAGTATACAAGTTCATATTTATTTCTATAGATTATATACTTATATTGTTCTTACAATCTTACACTTGAGCCTCACATCAAACTTTGAGCTCCTATACTAAATATTTTCGCAGACCCTTTAATAAATAAATAAACTTCTAATAATAACATTTACCATTAATTATAAAATTCATGAGCTCATGAATTATGGGTGTTATAAGAAAAATATTTATTTTTTTTTTTTATTATTACAATGTTATTTAAAAGATTTGAATTTGGATTCGGACTATTTAGAGTCTATATCAAAATAACAATATATTATATATAATATAAAATAAGTATACCAAAATTTCATTCATTGCACTGGTTCCTTAAAATATTCGGATCCTTGCTCTCCAAGTCCAACTACTTCTTTTTTACGAATACCCTAATATAGGATCTCCAAATTCTATTTGGTAATACTTTCTTTTGGTAAAAAATGCTTTAGTAAATAACACGATAGACTCATGAAAAAAATAAATTGATAATTCGGAAAACATTTTGATAATACTTTCTTTGATGTAAAACACATTGATTTTTGGACTTACACGAATAGTTAACTATATTATAAAACTATAATAATATAAGGAAAAACTACAAGTATAAATTAGTGAGAAACTAGGACATTAGGTAAGGAAGGTATAACTGGTATAAAAAATAATTGTTGGAAGTTATTCTTTATATGCACAACAACTAAAATTTAGCTTTTAACTCTTCGTTTTTTATGACTTAGATAGCTGGTGTGAATTATAATGTGGAGCTTAATGTAGTTTTATAAACTATGGTTAAAGATCACTAAAAGTTGTTATTGTGTTGTACTCCCTGAAATGGCTATTTTATAGTGCTAATAATCAGGATGAATATCTAAAAATTGATTAAAATTAAGTATTACTAAAAATTAGTTGGTTAATTTGAAAAAAAAATGGATAAATGTGAATAATTTACGACTGCTTTTTTAATATTTAACACTTTTCTATCTATAAGAATTTATATTACAATTAACCATTATTCAAGGCATTTTAGCTGTTTTCCTATTACTATATAAGACAAGAAAACTTAGCTAAACTAAAGGACGTCTGAGTCTTGGTATGGCATTAAATATTTCTAAAACAAAACTTTCAAATTCCTATTAACTCATGATTTGTAAAATATATTTCAATTTAACTTAATAAATAATATATTATAATGAATGATTTACTGGGTGTCTTCGTGGAAGCCACATGCTAATGTTATATTAAAACTATGATTTGTATATATATTATTCACGTAATATATATATTTATATTTCTATGCTAGAAATTTAAATCAATTTTCAAACGATTTTTTTATCTTTTACGTGTAGTGTTAATATGTAGTATATAATCCTTAAATCTATAAAAATGTTCATATTTTTGTGCTCTTAATAATTTAATTATTCGTCATAAGCCATATGAATACATATGAACATACAAGTATATTATTCATACCTAATTCAATTCAATATGACTAAGATAAACTAACTAGATATTAATTAAGACTAACTTAGATAAATACTTAAAAAATAACTATGTATAATTCAAAAAATGTTCATAAATCATACGTCTAATAAGATTTCTGAACCATTAAGTATTAATTCAGATCAAAAAAATATTATAACATAAGACGTTGAGAGTTAAAAATTAATCGATTTCACTATTACTGTGATATTAAATATGATTGAACAAAAACTATATAAATTTACTGAGTATTTAATGTCCATTTACATAGGAATTTTAAAATATGTATTATCTATTCGTGTAATTGACAATAACTATACCTAATATGTAATATAGAACAAATATATCAAATATTTCACGTGACGTATAATAGTTACTTTACTAAATCCTTTAAATCCTGACATTGAACCATTATAAAATGGGATATTTATTAATGTTATTTATTTTGTGAGGTTAATCATTTTTTATATACGTTTTTTCTTTCCCACCGGGAGTGCCTGTTTACTCAAACGTGAAAGTTATTTTTCAATGAAAACAAGAAGTCTCTTACTATTTAATTTCTCCGTATCGTTTATAAAATATCTAACTATACACTGATCCGGCCATGCACAATATAATATATGCATGAGGAAACGTAGCTTAGGTAAGTATTATGCGTAATGTATGTATATTCCAATGAAGATTTTTAGATTCTCGTTAAGGCAACGGTTACTATGAGTAGTGCGAGTAGTATGAAGTGTTTATATATTGTAAACATTTAAAGTATAAAAAAATTTCCCACCATAATTATAATTATAAAGAGTTTATCTACGCCCATTACGATGCGCATATACAACATTAGGGTCGCAATAGTGTTATATTGATTTATGTTCGAAAACAAATTATAATAAACTATTTTTAGTGTTGTGTTTTAAACTTCAAAACAGATGACTTTCACAATTTTTCCTACTAACAAAATTTAAAAAAAATTTTGACGTATTTTTCATAATTTATTTTGCAAAAACAAACTTAAGCTTATTGTTATTATATTATATAAAATATATATACACTATACGTGTCCTAAAATAACATATTTAATAATATTCAAAAAAAATAATTTACACAGTAATGTAAATTTTCTTATACTAGGTATACATATCTCATAATCTAGGTGATTCTTTTAATAAAAAACATTATTAAGTATGTTACTTTATTAAGTATTAAAGTTTTTTAAAATATTTTTTAATGTAATATGACTAATATGTATTTGAAACCATTACAAATTACAATACAACAATTTTGAAAAATGTTTTCACTTTTTTTTTATAAATTTTTAATTTAATATTCCAAAACATAACACTTATTGTAAATTATAATGAATGAAAATAAAATTTTACTTAACTCACAATTTTACTTAAAAATACAAATTTTTACCTTCATTAAAGTATTAAGTAACTATAAATATACTGACATAGCCGATTTTAATTTTTTTTATTCATAAAATACGAGTATATACATATTATAAATTATTGCTTGTAAAAATGTTTGTATTTTTAACATTTTCATTTATAAATACTTTCAATATTTTTCGAATTAAACGAAAATAAAGTGTTTACGAATTTGTTACCGAAATTAAGTGTTAATATTTTAGTATCAATAGAAAAAAAAACCTACCGGTAAAAAATTAAAAAAATATTGTTTGTTGTATTCAATTTCTCATTAAAGATAAAAGTGTAAAACAGTTTTAACTAAACTTATAATTGCAATTATTATTTCATGGAATTTTATTGTTTTAATCTAAAAAAAAAAAAAAACATTCCAATTATCGGCGCCTTGTAAATTCATACACAAAATAATAACAATGTTTGTCGCTAAGTAACACTTACTAACAACTTAAAAATTAGTTATTATTAGATAACAAATAATAATTATATTTTAAGTAACAATAATATTATATAGTTGAGATTATTTCAATATCAAATTTTCGAAAACTATTTATTTACTATTTACAATAACTATACAAATATTTTTATGAACATTATTGTAATATATTAATTTCATGAATACAATACAAAAGGGGCTAAACAACATAGCATACATGGTTGCATAGCGGTAAACGAGATCCATGTATTAATTCAAGTTCAACCATTTTGGGATAATTATGTAGGTAGTGAGATATTTAATTTTAAAATAAAGGGTATATACTACATTTTTTATTCAGGTGATTATAAATATGAGGTCTAACCGTCAATTTTAGGGGATAAACGCTATTAGTATAAAATATTTTCGAGAACATATTATAATTATTCATAAATATTTGATGCGTATACACTATTAACCCAACGGTAACGTTTTCAAAACTGATATAAGAATATAAGAATGAGGCATAATCGACGAGATGTATTATCAGTTGATTAAACACAATTCATTTTCAGATTTCTTCTATTTGTGATTACTTTTAGTTAATAATTATTAATTAAAATATTTTACTTTAATAATCTTCATATCAATCATTTAATAAAATGCTAAAACTTCAAAATTATGGAGGTACATCTGAAGTATTAGTATAGCTATTAAAATTAAATAAGTAAAAATATATATAAACAATTTTTTTTTGTATTAATGTGTTGTAAGTCACTAAGTAACTACTCCATGTTAGGTAATTATGCAATTAATATTTAAAAAATAAATAATAATGTTACAAGAGAAAATTGAAACCTATAATAATAACAATAGCAGTAGTTAAAAAATTAAAAACCATTCTATAAAATATGGAGAGATAAACGATGATATTTGAATATATTTTAATAAAATCATTCTTACTACTTCATTATAATCTAATACATGGGAATTTATAAAACATACGATATAATATCTTAATAAAAATATTATTCTCTCATCAAAAACTTGTAAAAAGTCGTAACTGTTAGACAGTAAAAACAATAAAAAACACATTTTTGCCTTTCCCGAAAACCTCAAAAAACTTTGCTCAGCTCTTTTTGCCTAGTAACTATTGAATTAAAACAATCTTTCTTCTCGTTTTTATATTCCACAGACAGGCTGGCTTTGAAACCACAGACTTCATCATTTCTTTTGTAAAGTTTAGATGGTAATAAATCTTATTACCGGCGACCAAATGAGAATCTAAAACAGCCGCCTTTTTCAACGCGACTATAATTAATAACGGAGTAGGTACCGTATGTTTTCGAAGGCGATGGTGGAAGTAGTAGCGTCGGCAGTCTCAAAAGTTGCAATAATCTTGCAGATGGAACATTATTGAAATTCATCGGTGCTTTGGTCATGAACAGATACAGCGAAGTTTTTCATATATTTTCTGGTGGAACAAAACCTATGTCTTGTCATATCCAAAATCTAATCAAATAATATTCACAATGTTCCTTATTACAATATCTACTCTATACGTAAACACAAAAACATGTTTTGTAAAAACATCAATTCTAGAATAGGTTAGATTAGGTATTATAAAGATATATAGAAATATATTGCTTTGTAGGGTTTCAATCCGCGTCTTAAACACGACTAGTGTTTTCCCTAAACAAACGAACAACTAAATAAAAACTATATATCACAAGTGTTTTTTTTTTTTTTTTTTTATGTACAAATAATGTTTACTTATATATTATTGAGTTTAAATTAATTTCATTGGAAATAAACTTCCATTCAAAGGTCGTGGAAACAGTATATTCAACATGTCATTACATTTTTTTATCGTTTCTATATTGCGCCCAGTGGTCCCAAACGCACTGTTCATTAAATCTGTATTACGTATAAGGCTGCTGGTTTTTAATAGTTTTACAATCTTGTCGTTTCAATCTTACACCGAAAACACGAACATTATTTCGAATATCTACGTTTGTTAATTCGTTAATGTAACGTCATCATACCGCTAAAACAAAAATCGAAATAAAAATTATTTATTTTAGTAATATGTCCATCCTTTACGATATAAAAATATATTTTATTTAATAAGTACTCGTAGATCTCTATATATTTGTTTTTTATCGTCAGATCAGTTAATTTGTGTTTAATATTATTAATTTTTTACATAATATCCGATAATATTATCTGCGGTACCTATAGAACAAATACCTTCTAATTCCGTCAATATCTTTTTCCAATATTCTATCTTTCATTTGTCTCCTTCTGCACGGTTTTCAGTGTTGTTTGATATTTTACACATACTTCCTATTTTCTAGCATTTCTATTTATTTAGCTACTGTCTGAATTTTTTTTTTTTTTTACCCAACTCAGAAATCAAAATAATTTTATTTCATTATTACACTATATTACTGCTAGTATTACACGCGGTATACATTAATTTAAGTTTTGCCGAAGACATTGCAAAAATGGTTTTCTAATAAATGTTATTATTACGTGTTTTGAAAGATTTTTCTTTATTACTATTTGTATACATTGATACACTGCATGAATTACGCTTATATTCTTACATGATGATATACAAATACTAGAAACGATGAAAACAAAGAAAACAAATTAAATAGATTCTGGGCCCAAAGCGGCGTCAACACGTAAAACCTTATTTCCATTTTACGAGTATTTTATAGGAATACGATACATTTATTTTTCGCGTTCTTTTTTTTCTACGCGAACTTTGAAAAAAATAAAATATACATATATTATTATATTTCATTATTATTTAACAAATTATCTTTTAAAGACCATATCGTATAAACAATACCTATTCAACGCCGTCGTACAATAACGGTCACGCAACAACAACAAACTAACAATCATATATTCTAACAAATTCGAATAATGATAGCTGCTGTATTATTCGGCAAGTTTCAAGTCGAGTATGCTGCGGATGTCACCGCGGGATGAAAACATCAACCTATAATATCTTTAACGATATTATTAATTATTACTATTGTATTTAGTTGACAGTTTGGTCGGCGCGCATTGCAACTCGTCGGAAAACCGAACCTCTTTACCATGTTTAGCTTATTTTTTGTTGTTGTCTAAGCCTAACCAAGATGTACAACACTGTAGAAAACTTAGCTAGCTGCGGATGCTGACAGCGCAGCCAAGTTTGAAGCAGTAACGACTTTACGAAGGAGAAGAACAATACTCCTGCTGCTCAGTAACTAAAATAAATAATTAAGTTGCAATCGTATTAAAACAAATTATAATGTTTTAATATTAATTATTTTTATATTGAATTTATAACAATATTTAGACAGATTTGAACTATTTTCATTGACATTTTTGATAATAGATAGAATTATATTTATTGCACACGCTATAGTAAAGTGAATCCATAATACAGTAATTAATATAGTATTTATTTTATATTTTGTAAAAATGTAGTCAATATTTTGATAAATAAACATAAAAACGTGGCATAAAATTTAACACACAAAAAAACATATTTAGATCTAAAATATTTTGGTTAAATAAATACCTTGCAAAATATTTTAAAACAATTTAATGGTTTCTTTAATATAAAAAAAATAGAATATTAGGGACAGACTATTTAAAACAAATTGTTGTAAAGAAAACTAACTAAAGACTGATCTGGCTGGACTTATGGAATTTTAAATTCATTACAAACTAATCCAAAGTTATGTAACAAGACCGGACCGAGAATTTAATAAAAACATATCATAAAAATAATCATTAAACAAAAATAATCTCTGTCCAGCCTGTTACATATTTTTGGATTAGTCTGTAATGAACTTAAAATGCAATATTTCAATAAATATTTTCATGATATGTTTTTATTAAATTAATTTTTTATTACTTTTACTTTTAGTGATAGATTTGCAGTTTTATAAAATACTACTAAGTGAGTTATTTATAATTATTATCTATTATCATATTAGATGAAAATTCTTAATTTAAAAATATACAGTTAATCTAGGTAACCAAAACCTTGAAAAATATATTAACACCAGGTCAATTGTGAACCAAAAATTGGCCGATTCGATCCGGGCCTAAAATTTTCAATATTGCAATTCTCACAATATATTTATATCATATTAGTATATTTATACCAGAAGTCTATAAATGCTCTAAGAATTTTACCTTTGGAAAAACTTTAAGTAAAGTCTTGAACAATGTTTCAATATTATATATGTAATAGAGTAACAGACTACAGTCTAAGAGACTTATTATGTTTTCCATTAATTTTTGATTTTAAATCTCACAGACAATAGCTTACATATTTGTCGTTTTATGGTGTATTAATTATTAAAAACAAATAAATGATTTGGCCGAATCAAATCCGCCAACGTCTATTCTCTATGATAGAGTATTTAGAATGTATTCTTGTCGCTTAGTTTATTATTTATTAGTATAGGTAATGTACAAATGCGGAAAATTTAATTCTGAAATGAAACTAGAACAAAATCAAAAAATCTTAAATCGCTGAGCAATGATTTGAAAGTATTGTTATTTTATTATATTATAATTAAATATTAAAAGTATCATATTATATTATTTTTATTTTTATTTTTATTGTATATATGTATAGGTACAATGCAGATTTTACATCAAAACAATATCTATAAAAAAAAGTCGGGTAACTTACCCTGTTGCATTGTATTTATTAATTGTACCATTCGTACCACGTTATTGAAAAGGTTAGTATAATGGATGTGCTGTATTTGATGATAAGTCATTATACACAATAAAAAGCCATTCTGAGCATAACCGTCTACATATCCAAGAACATATTGTTATACCTATAATTATATTAACACAGAAACAATAGACAATTTTTGATTAATAATTTATTATACTGCGGGTGAAGTTGATTTTTGTAAAAAACAAATGACATGAATAAAATAATGATTATTGAACATTATATTATTTCATCTAATATGACTAGTTTTCTTTAACTTACAATAAGTCAATATCGACGTATAGAAAAATTATATAAATTGATTAGAGGAATAAATAACTTAAAATTAATCTAAATATTTTGAAAATCCCATTGTGTGCAGTGTAATTAATAATATACGAAGTGGTGAAAAGTTTCAAGTCCCTACAAATGAATAATTTCGGCTTTTGCCGCTTTTAAATAACGGTAAAATAACTAAAATATTTATTGTTTGTACAAACAAAAATTTTTAATAACATTTGAACTTAAATCGTCTATAAAAAAAAATTGTGTACAAGAATCAGATTGTAAGAACTATTTATAAAAAGCTTAGCATAACATTTTAAAACCTTATAGCTTCTAAAGTTTAAAAAAATTATAAATTTTTAACCCTAAAACAATTTTGTTATTTTTACGAACACTTAAAAATTTAACTTCAAACGCTTCTGAAAAGAAATTCATGCTTATACATTTTCAATATTTTTGAATTACTAAAAAGAAACAACGTATCTGAAATCCTGATTAAGTATTTAAGATTTTGAAAAATGATGATTGATAATGGTTTCGCGTTTCTGTTTAGCTTATGAATTACAATAAGACGGAAAAAAATCGTTCGCGCAGAAATCACGAAACAATATCCAATGTCGTCGTCAAACTTCAAAACACAGGGTTTTTGTCGATTATTTTGAAAAGTACTGGGGAATCTATAGTATCGTCGTCGGCTAGGGTATATGGACTAGACCCGGTTTGCTACGCACCGAGAAACCATTACCTAATCGAAAACCAAAGCGATTTTTTTTTCTCTTACTGTTTCCAAGAGGCGGTCAAAAATGAAAAAAAAAAACACGCGTATCGTCGATTGTAAAATCGATATCGACGCGATTTAAAAAAATAAAAAAAAAAACCCCAAAACAAATAAATAACGCGACTGTGGCTGTCCATTTCTTCGCGTATACCGTTTCTTATCTTCTCGTAATTTTTGAACAGAAATCTCGAGCAACGGAATTCTCACGACGACGTCGTCTACGCCGCACGACCGAAGCGCCACGGCGGCGGCGACTGCGAGCAGTATAACATTACGTATATAGGTACCCGCGACGGACGAGTAGCAGTGACCGCCGCCGCCGCCGCCGATGCCGCCGATGCCGCCGCGTGCGAGTGTACACAACGGTAATATTACGGCGGTACGGCGAGGTGACGAGGAAGCGGGTGGAGGAAGATCGCGGTGACCGAACGGCCACGGCGGCGTTCAACAGTCGTCAGTCCGTCAGTCGTCGTCAAACAGTCGGCCGCGCGTCACCGTCACCGTCACCGTTCATCACCCGCTCCCGACCACACGAATCTGCCACGTTTCCACCAGCGGAACGACTCTTTTTTTTTTTTTCCCTCCGATTTTCCACATCATCATTGTCATCGTTACCATTATTGCCATCATTCCTCCTACTCGGCCGACAATGAGGTGCAGCTGGTTATGCGCGTTGGCCGCCGCGTGCGCCGCCGTGGCCCTGGCCCAGGCCGCCGATCAACAGTCCGAGACGCTGGCCAACGGCCTGAAGATCGAGTACGTGTACACGCTGGACGGATGCGAGCCCAAGTCCAAGGCCAACGACATGCTCACCATGCACTACACCGGCAAACTGGTGGACGGCACCAAGTTCGATTCCAGGTAAGCGCCCGGCAGACCCTTTTTTCCGCGCGCATAGGTGTACCTCCCCTAATGGTATATGTTACGTGTGTAAACGTACAGGTTATTATCGTTCGATACGATATTGGACGGATGTATCGGACCTTGAACGCGGCGGACGACGATGTCCGAACCGTCTCTGTTCGTCGACACGTCGGCGGACGGTATAAATAAAAAATTGTCGAACTCGTAAAAAAAATTTAAAAAATAATACACGCCCAATTCAACCGGTGTTCTAGTAGATATAGGTATGTTGCTATCGGTGGCGGTAGTTTTCGCGTTGTCATAATATAATATAGTCTCCACACGTTCTCCTCCTAGACATGTCAATAGTCATTACAACTCGCTATACGAATTATGCGATAGACATTACAGTGCACACAAAATATAATTATTGTCAATAGAATTTTAGTGTAAAACGTCTTCTCCGGGACACGATCTGTGTTGTTCCGAATGAATTTTATTCACTTTCATTTATCAAGTGCCCGTCATCACTTCTTTGTGTACAATCGGCACAATGAGACTTGTAGCAATCCGTTGAACATACCACTTCTGCGGCAGCAGTGTCCGTTTTCGGTCAGTTTTTCGACTACCTACCTACTGTGGCTATTGTGGCAGTATTATTATTCAAAAGTATTTCCTATCGGTCATTTACCATTTATAACACTGCTCCATACACAAAACTAGTGCACTTGTTAATATGACCATCCGTCATTGTGTTAAGATGCCGAAAGTGCGCGTTTAATAAAAAAAAAAAAAAAAAAAACGATGCAGTCTCGAAAGATATTTCTCGATCCGTGACAAGGACATCAGCTAACGTGTCACTGCACCTATCATCAATACCGCCTACATATTAAAATACTATTATAGTCGCCGTCATTTCCAATTTCCCTCCATTGGATGATTATAGCGCGTCGCCAACACGGCTACACAACAAGTGGCGTTTATAAATCGCACCTGTTACGAAAACCTCAATAATTAAATAATATTTTATCGTCGCGTATTATTATGCAAACGTTTTTATTGCGGCGATCGAGTCTACTGCTGCTAATAATTTATCTTAACTGTGTACACTTTGCGACTAACGCGCACATGCCGTTATGTGTACGGTCGTTACGGTTAATAATAATAACGTCATCATCGTGTCGTCGCTATATAATGACGTTTTATGTACGAAACCGCCTCGATAACTCTAAGTCCTCGATTCGATATACGCGTCCGTTATCGCTTAGTTGGGCGATGGGCGTAACATCTGAATTCCACGTAGTTACAGTCGGACATGTTAATGTTTGATTGTTGTTTTATTATATAACACATATTTTTTTGGCTATCAATGAGTTATGACGTGTTTATGTCGTGAACATTTAAAATATAGAAAATTTTCCATTATGCTGACGAGTATACCGAACCATCCGTGGGCTGTGCGCGAAATTAAGCTAAGTTAGGTTTTTACCCATAGGGCACTTATTTTTTAGATCCTTTTATTATTATAAAAATGCATAAAAAAGTTGTAATAAAGTTCACACATCACATTAACAAATTATTATCACTCCGCGGATACAATAAACCAAGCCACCATCATCCTCCCCCCTCATTGAAACCTACTTAGAAGATAAATTTCTCCTAACCTAGATTTATTGTCAATTTATAAAAATGTGCAAATACTTATAAGTACACTAATATACCCAATTATACCCAAACCAGCTAAAATATTTTTAGATTATAGTTTATCATTTTTTTTTTTTTTTTTTAAACTACGAGTATTTAACTCTTACCTTTATATACAACCATATTGGTGCCAGATCACCACTTTTCTTTCTATAGAATATAGATCCTGGCTACGATGATATATAGGTTTCATTGCCGTTGACCGAGAAACAAGGACTACATGATGTGTTTTTTAGAGTTAACGGTTTTCATACGCGTTTGATGATACGACTCACTGATCATTAGATTGTTTTAATTATATGTGCATAATACGTACACAGAGTATTATAAAAGAAAATTATAGTATAATAATTGTGTAGGTACATATAATGGAATACGCATTTACAGATTAATAATATTATCATAATAGACTCTGTCCTAATTAAACCATTTAAACCTGACTGATAACAATACAGTTGGACTGAATAAAAATATAATATATAACGATATTAATGTGTAACGTGTGTAATTAACAACTGTTATAAATACTAATAACATTAGTAAGCAGTATAAGTGTATAAGACTTATATTATACGCATTTATACTTATATAATATGTATTATCGTTTTAAGCAGTTTCCCAACTGTTTAAAAACCGGTTTATCGGAGAACGTATATCGTATCATTTTCTAAACTCGAAATACTTGAAAAACGTCTAGAACGTATATGAAGAATATTTTTTTACTTGCGACACGTAACCATTTAGGTACTACAACGTGTAACCTATACATTTATTGTTAACTTAAACATTTCTGGTCGTAACTGCGGCAAAAGACTATGTAAAGACCGTATAGTATTGCCCAGTACATCGGTTATCTTTCAATACAATTTATACGTCCATTTTATCATTAAACATAAAATTGTCCACCCAATATGCATGTTTTTCATCCAAGAGAATTTTTTTTAACTCGTTTTTGAATAAAGCGGATAAGACTTTTATACTTAACTTTTGATCATTACATTTTAATACTGTGACTATAATTAATCGTATTCATCTTTACGATAGACAAACGAAACTCGGTAACCAATATTGTGCAGAAAATGTACCAAAGAAAATTCTCATCATTAATTTTGAATAGACTTTCTGCTCTTACTTTACCTACCTGAAAGGACCTGAGATATCTCGAGCTACCTCGGTAAACTATAAATTAATAGCTTTCGCCTCTAATTCCCATCACGCATCCGCGCCGCCCCTCTTAAAGCTTTGTCTCCTGGGAACACGGTAGAAATAATTTAACCAATTTATTAAAACACAACGCTTCAAATGACATAAAATCTAAGGCTTTCAGGTAGAAAACGATAACGATAATACGTGAATTTACAGGTGAACGATTGCTCATCAAATCTATTTTTAATCCAACATGAGATACGTCTTAACAGAGTCATACGCGATCAATAGAAATTATAATCAACACTCAAATTGAATACCAACTGAATAATATTATATTTTCCACTTGTGGTCAATAAAAATTGTTTAATGAGCACTTAATACTTCCTAACCTAGTCATAAAAACGATCCGTCAGCTATCACAATAAATATTCGCTGAAATATCATGTCCAATGCGTATATACTGTATAATAAATGTTATTGTATGTATTAAGTGTCGAGTTAAAATATTTTTCTGAACAAAATTGATATAAATAATAACAATAAATAATCAATATATAACATCTGAGTGATGAATATATATATATATATAATATTTAAGTTTCACTTTTAAACTCGTGATAGGGATATAACCGAATATCTAAAGTCAGTCTAAATAAACGGAAACTTCTATATATAACACAATACTACAATACGTCAATAGCTTAAATTCATAGTTAAAATATAGTTTTTATGCTTGAAATATTATGTGTGAAACATTGATTGAAATCGTTCCAAGTATTTCACCTTTTGAAATGCTGCTGTTATCCGTATTCAAACAAACTTATTAAGAAGCTATCAGATAACAAATTAAAAATGTATGCGTTCGTGTATCAAATATAAATAATTATATAGCATATTTCTATATATTTATAAGTACCTATAGACAATAACGCGTAATCACTCGGTTGATCTAATTTATTTAGAATTATTTTGTTTCATATTTTATATTATACGTTGCATCACGAATAATGTTCACTTTTCTGTGGTTACAATAATAAGACACGGACAATAAACATCGGACACATTCTTTACATGGAAATTTCATTTGACGCTAATTCATATACGAATAATTAATGTTGATGATGAGAGATTGTCAGTGATAGTCGGCTGTCAAACTTCGTTGGAAATCCAAAAGCTTCAATAATGAAATCTGTCAACGCAGTGTCACCAAATTTTCCGTTACGGGTTAAAAGAACAATGGGTCGACATATTATGACAATAAGCTACGTGAAAATCCTTTTAGTGATAATGTTCAGGGGCGTGGGTCGTGTACATAAACTGCGAACCGTTAAGCGTGTACAACAATATTAAATTCATCATTATTAGAAAATTCAAGAAATATGATAATATAAAATAATTTTTTTAAATTGTTATCTTTCATTTTAGCATCGCTCGATTAATCATAAGTCATAAAGCATAGAGACGTAACGTAACATATTATATACCTATACAAAACGTGTGTTTTGTATCCTTTCTACTAGTTTTTGAATTTCGTAATTTTTTTCCTCGGTAAAGGAATGTAGAAAAAACCTTATTTTGTTTTTTTTTCTAACTGAGTATAAGGATCCAGCTAAGGAACATATATTCTGGAAAAGCCGGTGTAAATCATTTGTCACCGTAGTGCACGTTGGTTCGCATAGTGAAAAAGGGGAAGTTTTGCAGAATACCGTTAAAAAATAAAAAAAAAAATAGACGTCCGGGTAATCGGTTCTCATTTTCATTGGGAAATGTAGTGTAGTAACATAGGACCAAATGATAAATGACTGTATTTTATGATAACTAAATATCGCCAAAGCATTTATATAACATATATAACTGACATACCTACGTTACTTTTTCTATGACATTCTGTTACTACATTATTATATCCTTATGACGCTTTAATATAAATCATACACTTCACCATGCTACTCTACGCCGAAATATCGAGAAAAATAAGAACTTTAACTTTTTTTCAAACTCTATAACATCAGCAACAAATCCATCAAATCGTTTTCAATACGTCTAAACCGCACATCTCATCACTAACTGCACAGGTCGTGAGCTAAAATTATTCTCAAAAATATTTCAAAAATACAATAAAATACAATTATATGCACCAAGACATAAACACCCAATAAATAAATAATTTTAATATAACTCATATTTTTAATACTTTTCTATATTATAACATAAAGTAAATACTTAAATTTTTGGTTTGACTTAAAATGGAAGATAACGATTTAGTATTTACCTTATACGTTTTTATAAACAACCATAACACCAACAGAATACGAAATTAATACCTATATACGTAATAATATTGTATTAATGTAAGTAATCTCTTAATCGTTTGACGATCGTTGACCTATGTATTGTCTAGTCAACATGACAACTAACTGCTATAAAATCATAAAAAATTGAAATCGTTAAAAGTAATGACAAGTGTATCATAGATTTTTATTACAATATTTATCATGAAGCACTCGTAGCATAAACATAGAATCTCGAATATTTTATAGCAATTATAATTTACTGATCGTAGTTATTAAATCGTTATTTCTGTAGTTGTAGTACTTACTACCTATCTAACTACCTTTATTTTGCTAAGTGATGTAAAACAAATTTCCAATCGTTCAAAGTGTTCAAATGCTCGTTTTTATCGTTCGTATATGTACCTACTTACTATTGTACACTCTTTAAATAATCGTATACTTAAGAAAAAATATATTCAAATACTTTTTCAGAAAAAAATAAATATTTAGGAATTTTTATTTATAGATTATAAACTTATGTAGTTTTCATAATTTAATCAAAACTAATCTAAATTTCTATAGTATTGAATAAATAATATTTTATTTTACATAAAAAAGACATTATATAACGTATGAGTAATAAAAAATTTTAATAATTAAAATTTGAAAATATATTCTAATATTTGTTGAAATAATAAAATTTTCTCATTTATTTTAACATAAAATAAAAGTATTCTTGACAAAAACTATAATTACTATAAAAATTAAATAAAAATATATTCAATATTGTTTCCTAAAATCCTTATAGAATTTATCTATAATATTAAAAACAGCGATGGTTCTAATAATGTATATTCATTGCAACAGGTAATATTTATTAACCCTGACTTTGCATGTACATTAATACATACATACTTATATATATATTATGCTTGTCGCCTGACACAACAGTGTGTAGCACATAAAATTATTTCTCGTGCATGAAAAAAAAAACTAAATGTATAATATGTATAATAAGCAAAACATTTTTGCTCCTCCCCCCTTCATCCTTTGCAAGGATTTGTCAAGGCCTATTCCTGAATTTATATAGAACAATACGACATTCGGCTCAAAATCCTGCCACCAAGATCATAACACAATCGTGTACTTGTGTACAATATTGTAGCGAAGAATACATGCGACCGTGCACTTTTAATCAACAAATGCGTTTGGATCAAATCAATAGCAGTACACCAGTACACGAAAAGATCGGCTTAAACGTGACTAAAATATTATACCGTGGGTTGTTAAATCGGATGAAAATAGCGGTTTTAACCGAAAATCAAATAAAAAATAAACGTATACTTACAATTTAATAGTTTCTTCGGTAGTGTACACTCTCGATGCATTATCCTTTTATGTATAACTGTATAGGTGTGTTTCGCCGTAGTGTTTTATATTGCTACCGACATTGCACATCGCGCATGATGCCATCGCGTAACAGCTGCAGCTGAAGCCAATTTTGAACATTTAGCCGTTGCTATACAATAATATAATTCATTACAAATAATATAACATCATTACAAAAGTCACTTTACGTGAAAAAATAAACGTATCGTCAGTATGGGTGGTTTTTTTTTTTTAATCACATGTATTGACGTATGAGCGTAATAAGAATTGCAATTTATATTATATCATATTACGTATATCACATGCATAGCGCGTTCGAATCATCTGATATGGTTGCAAAATAATTTTTTTTAAATTTCCGAAAAACGTTTGACTTGGATATCAATTCCCGGTCCAACTGGGAGGTATATAAATAATCATTGTTTTCGTACAACCGTATAATATTACGTTGGGCACGGCGTGTTGAACGAAGAAAAACGGTGTACGTCCCGGCCTAGGAAAAAAAATCGCGAGTTTTCATACCACAAACGTCGCCGATGGTTGTTACAATAATATTCACATTGCATATCATCATTGTAATACACACGTGCAATCGTACGTGATTATTTTTCCTGCTGAATTTTTATTGTCTTATCTGCTGGATTCGACCGATACGACAGGGTTGAAAGTGTGAGCGGGGAGGAAACCGCTGCGGTTTTTAAACGTGCGGCGGCGACCCTTTCACGTCCCCCGAGAATCGAAGAAGGTTGTTATCACGTAGGCGTGCCGCAGCAGTACCTACTACACACACACCTACCTATATGTATACACAAATGTATATTATATAGCCTGTATAAGCTCTGGTGCGTTTTTATGAATATTTCACAAGTCGCTTGATTAGAACACCATATTTATATATAGTATATTTATACATTCGACTATCTACATATGTACACAAGAATTTGGTGATTTTTTTCACGCCCCCCTTGCTCGAACGCCGACTACATATTTATAATGAACAGTCTACACTCGCTTATACATAATAATATAATGTTTACAATGTTTTAAAGTTGCGTTACATAGAATGAATATGCTATAATGTTATCGTCGTCACATTTCGTAATTCGTTTGTTGACGTTCACGCATGTAACACTGTGATGTAGCACACGATCGGAACAACGATTTTTACAATGTTCAGTCGCGCGTGATTATCGATCAAAAGCTAAAAAAAAAACCGTTTGTCTACGCTTCCAGTTTTGCAACGAGATTTATACGTTTCCATCTTCTCAGACCATATACGCGTGTACAAACTTTACGCTCGATTTTTTTTCCTATTGTATAATAAAGTATAAAAAAATAAACGTGTGTGTGTGAGTACCTGCAACCATTCGACCGAGGGGAATAAAAAATGACCTCATGCTCAGACTTGAGACTTTATGCACGGGGGAAAAGAGTTCTCCATTAACTTAACGTAGTCTGGTAAACCGGAAACCGAATTTTTCTATTAACCCGCCAATAGAGCTACGAATTGTGGTGTAGGTTTTTTTTTAAAGATTTTATATACTCGTGCAGGTATAATATACACGCGTCGTGGTATTTAAAAAAAAAAATTTTTCATTTACTTTCTGGATGAAATGCAAAAAGATTAATAATATTTATTGTTGACCTACAAAACACCCTAACACTAACATAATATGATGATTCAAATCTTGTTTTATTTTTCTTTCTTCCACATAATATACTTATTTAATGTATTTAAATAAACAGTTTTCCTATAAACAATACGGACAACTCAGCAAAAATCGTGTCTATTGCGCAGTTTTAGTGTAAATAAATTATTCTATCTGTAACAAAACAAAAAAATCACTGTTTTGAAAATATATAGTTTAATCACACTTCTATGAATATACAACATTTTTTAATTTCTATTTTTTATTTATACAAACTACAAACCAGTGTGTAATATGTTATTTACAAACTTTTTAATTTTTTTTTCTTAATAAAGCTTACTTAACCGATAGGTACCTTTTAAAATATCAATCCTACTTATATTCTATGGTCTTCTCATAGGATTTTAACAATTTACTTTAGATATACTTGCATTTATTTATTGTGCAAGTACACGACTAGATGAAGTTTTTTCACTATCAACAATGTAACGAATCTTTTATTGATTTTGCACTAGTTCTATGTTGTTTGTAGTTTATTGCAATTTTTTGGAAACTACTCAAAATATATTGGTAAAAAAAATAAAGCTAAGTTGTGTTTGGAGGGAAGGGACAGCGGTGACTAGTAAGAGCGGTATAAAAATCATTCACATTGCACATATTTGATATTAGGTATTATTTCCTTACAAGTTTTCAAATAGGTAAAATATGATTCCTCAGCAAAAACTTATCAACTACTGACCGAAAGCGATTGGCAAATACGCATCACACATCTGTGAATATTCGGTATTACATGTATACACCCGTAAGTTGGACCTTTAATTTTATATATATGTACACTACGCGAATTAAAATACCATAATGTACGCAACGCGTTTTAAAATTATCACAATCTGAGTTACATGTATAATAATATACTAATGTGGATTTGCGCCACCACTGCCGGCTAGCGTCTGAATAAAAAACACGAAATGGATAACGAAATTCTTTATTCCATTTAATTTTTCGCGTATTTTGTGACGAGCTTTATGTTATAGTAAACACGGAACATTATGTACGATGTGGCGATACTTAAGCCGTTCCAACAAAAGCGACCACGTTGTGCGTAGATTAGATTTAAAGTCAGTTAAAATTAAGGTCTAAAAGGTCATTTGAATTTTAAATGACCCAAAGAGAGAAAAATCGCTTTTAAAAAATATAATAACCCTTCCCGAAGAATTTTCACTTTTTTCCATTTACGATTGTGCCACGGAAAAAAAATAAATAATAAAATAAACCAAGCTCAAAGCCGCTATATTATGTATTATACTTTTACACTCCTATCCCGCGTCATATTTTTCACCGTAATAATGATTTGTTTTTCATTTTCAGTCGTATGCTTATACGTTACTACGACTTACAGTCGCATGAAAAAAAAATTTTACATACCAACACCGGTAATACCGGTTTTGCATATTATATTCGTGGCTGCGTATTCTTATATTTTAAAACTATCCCGACACGACTACAGCCAAGTTCAATTTTGCGGTTAAAATTAGTTGTGACTTAACGGATCGAGTATTTGAAAGGTTTGAGGATTCTGTCCTGGAAACTAGTGGCAACAAATAACATAATATAATAACAATAATAACCAGGAGAATGAATAAACACGTTAATGCTTACAGACGAGGTGTATGTAAATACATATTAAATACACAGAGTTTATTTACACGGATTCATTACATGATTAAAATCAAATAATTATATTTTACTCACAAAATATCTTGGAAAGTAAATTCTTGGCTTCCGGAAGTAACCGGGTTATGGGCTTTAAATTTAACATCACATTTATAACAGTAAAAATAATATATTTGCACGCAAAAAGATAGCTATACTCTTATATTCTGCTGGAAGAGATACGATATTTTATATATTATATTGATTTATTTATACGTATAGCAAAGCACATATGTATAAACTATTAGTCGCTGGTTACGTAATATCAAAGACACGATATAAATATTAATCGACGTTTCTCTAAAAGCTTCACGAATAATTTTTGCGTCATTGTCATAAATCATTACATACGATTTAGTATGGCTTTCTATATACATAAAATGATAAAAGTATTTAAAATATAAAATGTTCACCTATAGTTAATTATTCATATGCGCCGGTAGGTTGAAATGTACACGTCGTAGTCGTTTAATACAAAAGACCACTCGTAAAAATACGGGTCAATTCATAGTAAAAATATATTTTATAGGAAAAGTCTAGAAAAATGCAAGGAGGTATATGGAGGCTACATATAAAGTAAAAATATGAGACGCCACAATCTCTTTATCCCCCTCCTTATTAGGAACATTTTTTCTCATTACTCTAGTTTTCAATCGACTTCACAAATGTCTCAAAGACTTCAATCAACGTTAATCATAATAGTATGGCTGGTATATTATATTGTAAACGCTATATAAATAATATTAAATAGGCATATGCCATACAGCTAACTATGTTTATGTTGTATTTTGAATTTCTGAAATAATTTCTTCTACGCTAATTAGATACCGACATCAAACGATTCCCCAGAGAACATTATTCGTGAGACGACAACAACGAGCCGGCTAACCTTTTTTTATTTACATAGATTATACCTGTAATAACTAATATTAAACATTACACAATAATATTATAGGTACATACGGCATAATAATATAATAGTACGTAAATAATAAACGGTAATATTGATTATGCAGTTTTGTCTCGAGTTTTCGTTTTTCTTACATAGGTACTTATTTTATAGTGTGTCTAATTTTTCACATAACATATATATACTATAGACCTAACCCGTATTATACGTAAATCTACGAAAGGTAGGCACTCGCTTATTACTACAATTTTATGAATGACTTTTATAAAACTTTCTTTTTTTTTTTTTGAGGCTGACTCGAGTAAATCGTACATTTTTTTGCTCCACCTGTTTCATAAAACAATAATAATATGTAAACTGTAAAACGTTTATATATATTTAGGTACTTGATAATTTTTCGTAATACAATAAACGATAACGTGAGCTGATAAACTGAACAATAATTATAATTGTACATTAGTTGGTAGATTATAATATGACAGAGTTTATAAATATTATAATATTATAATGTAAAAAAATATACTGTTAATTTACACAAAACAAACGAACGACCATGCACAATTTATATAAGAGTTTTACTACACAAATCATAAAAATAATTTAAGTGGAGAATACTTTGTTTTCCTGCTATACGTATAAAACATTTGATGTACCTATCTACTATACAAAAAGTGAACTTTAAAAAAATGTAATTAAAATCCATACACAATTTAGTAAAAATAAACGCATAAAACATATTTTAGAGTTATTTATTATAAAAACAAAGAATTCTTAACTTTTAGTATGAATGACTGAGTAATAATCTTATACAACATACGAATATAATATAATAGCAATACGCATGATAAATATAACTAATTTACTCAGCTGCTTAAAAACAATGATGAACAATAAATATTAGCATCACATCTGTGTTGTGGCACATATTTAAATCATAAACTTAAATTAGATGGTATCGTGCAATGTTATTAATTTAGATTCATTTTGTTTGTGAAAATCTAAAAATATACTGACATTAATAAATATGTATTTAGCGTCTATTGCCTTTTAAACTTTATTTTCTATCAATTTATTTGTTCACATAATCGTTAAATACCCACAATAATTTCTACAATTATAACTATGATTCAGTAAAAATATTTATTCAAGTGGATTATACAATTATTTTCTAACGATCATTTAATAATGATAATAGAATAAAAATTAAATGTAATGTTTAAAATGTAAAAGTAATTTTGATAAGTCATGTACAAAAAAAATATGATACGTGAGTTAGTTTAAATTTAAACTATCTTTGTCAGTAGATTTTGGGTTCATAATTATGGAAGTTGATTGGTTAAAATTATAACAATATTTTGAATATAATTTTGTACGCTGTGCATTTTTCAAACGATAAACTTTGTTTGTATGCATATATTATGTTTATTTAAGGTGACGTTCGTATACTGTATTAAATATTATTATAGTTTTGTATGCGTTCATAGGTGTTCAAAGAGAAAAAGTGAGAGAGAACTTTGAGAGGAAATCAGAAAATTGAAACGAGTTTGCTGTATAACTGCAAAATACACTGCAATACAACCTGCCTATAGCTATGATTAATATTATTATTATTTTACTCCGACGTTAGTGTAATATATAATTTATAATTTTATCGTAGGTAACTAAATTCCGGCGTGTCAGCATTAGGTTGCTGCAATGTGTCGTGCGCGTTAAAATTGACATTCAACAGAGTTAAAAGGAAGTCCTCGAATGACAATACAAAATTTCATATATCAACTAAATGACAGTTAACGTGTACAAGCAGTGTGTTTAATAATATTGTGCGGGTTCAGCGTTTCCCTTTGAGTAGGTATCAATAACAAAACGGAAGTAGGTAAATATAATATACACAGTAAATGTATAATAATGTAATATATGATAAATATAGTAACTATAATATGTGGTAGCTATAATACCACATGACATTATGTAATACGCATAACATATTATTACATACATCATAAGATTCCACAAACTTCTTAAAAAACGCATTCGATTTAAATTGGTTATTATGAAATAAATAATTATATGTGAGCTGCTTCTATTAAACAAATTTTGACAAGTACATAAATACTAAATAAAAGCGACAAACAAATCTGCACAATTATGTTACGTACACAATTAATATACCTTTATATAACCAATATATATTATAAATAATATGTTAAGTTGCAGCTTCACTGGGGTTTAATTTGTTAATGGCAAACAAATTAAAGTATGTAGTTCACCAGAACCTTTTATAAAAAGATTAATTTTTTAGTTAGCATGCACCAGATATACAATAATAACAAACAAATACACATAAATGGAGAAAGTTATAAAACGGTATTTGATCCGATGTATAATTAACTACAACAAAACAATTCATAAACACGCTGTTTATACTGTTAAAAATAAATTACAATATTAAATCTAAATAATATAGTAAATTAACAGATATAAATAAAACTAATTATCAATATGAATGTATTATTTGTATTATTATTTGTTTTACAGTTAATAAATATAAATTTAATAGAACATTATATAAGTATTATACCTATACTAATATGGTTGTGATGATTATTTTCTAATTATCCATGTAGAAACAAAATGTAATATTTATGGAGATTTAAAAAGTAATCAAAAATTACTTTGATGCGTAGTATAATGTATGTAATATAGATCGGATGATTAAGGTTCCGAGATTATTTAAAGATGAGATGAATTTCTACTTTCAATTAGTAATTAACAAATGTGTTAAGTTATATCTAAAATTTGCCTTCAGATTCAAACGATTACTATAAAACAAAATACTAATTATAAATTAACAACAGCACCAGGTACCTAAATATATATTACATGATATGCATTTTCAAATCCTATATATATATATATACTCACTAGGGATTTACCTATAGGAGTGTATGAACGATGTGCCATTTATAATCGTTGGTACCATCATAAAAAATCACGTTTTGTCGGGATGGATGAAAAAACCCATAAAAAATTACACTCTATCTGGACAGGTTTAATAAAGCAATTAGTATACACACACCAAGTATTCATATAATATATTCGTAGATAATTCATAGATGGAAAAGTTAATAAAAATAATACACTTAACTAAAAATAAAATTAACATAACTCAGTTATGTAAATACGGTAGTTGGTACATGAATCACGTAAAGAGTATTTTTAACCTATCTATATATTGTAATATTATTTTACCAAAAAACATAAAATACTATTATTATAATTTAAAACAGTATAAGATTATTTTTATTTAAAACCATGTACCTCTACAGTATTATAAAGTAATTTTAATATGAAATCATAAAACTAAAAATTTCAAAAACATTTTTAATTTTAACTTGAAACGAATTATTTTTAGATCACCTGTAAAAAGCTGTTATTTCAACAATCAATTAAACTAGTTAAGGTCTTAAGTAAATTAGAAAATGAACTAACTAGTTAACTTCCTCGCCCTTTGCATACACTATATGTACCTAAAAATAAACGACGTATCTATACAATGCCGATATATCGACTGACTGAAATCGGGAGTGAGTTTGCTAAATAATAAAAATAATAATGATTAAGTACAAATACCAAACAAACAAATAAATAAAACACGTATGAGTAAAATTGTCTCGCCCGCAGCATCGTTGGTTGTACCAGCAGTGTATCATAATATAGTAGGTATAACGATATACGATAAACTGTCGGACGGGCGAAAGGTCCGGCAGCCAGTTACTTACCTAAGCACTGTACCTTTACTGGGTTATTATCGTCATGTAGGTACAAGACTGACTTTCACCGTGCGCGCTTTCCAAACCGGATGTGCGATCGTAACGATATCGTTTGCTTCCGACTGTGCGTACGAGCGAACGTCCGGCGCGAAGCGCAAAATGACTTTCCCGTTAATGCGTGGGCGACTGCATTAATAATATAACGATTAAAATGATGTTAATTAAAACAATAATTTAGTTACGCGTATGTACCGTCGATGACACGAGCACAAGGAGTTCTGCACTTTTGCGTAATAATGTTAAGCACTAATTTAAAGTTTAGATTTTTGCAAACATGTACTTATGACTGTATTTATGTACTGATAATAATGTGAAATAATACCTGATACGCTTGTGAAATGTGCAAACAGCTTAGTGTTATAAACGATTAAAAATGTTGACGATTAATCGACACAGTAGATGATAGATACATATGAAAACCTAATTGTTAAACAATAATAATTAAAATTTAAAAAAAATGCAGTCGAAACGAATTATTGAGAGAAGAATATGACTAGGTATATAATAACTATGTAGGTACCTTTTTTCAAACAGAGATTTATGAATTGGGCACCCCTTGAATGACATGACCGACGGTTGACGTCACGGGACTCCACGTTACAATATAATATATTACTCATACGTTTGTGCACAGAGCCAGAGGATTATTTACATGCGAAATTACATATTTCGCATGTTTATCCACGCGTTTGTGTGATTACGACAATATGACGTCCTAAAATGCCAATGTAAAAAACCGAATTATTGTAGTGCGTACGATAACACTTTTGCAAACATTTTGTTTTTAATCCCTGACAGTTGGTTGATTTCTCGAACTCGTTGGCATTTTGGTGCATTATAAATAAATAATAACACGCTGGTTTATACTTTCGCTTAACGAGAGAGTAAAACAAGCGCGCCACACGATGTTTTAGCCTATTTCGCAATCTTTGTATTTAGGATGCGTAGCGTCGTATCCGTAGCAGGACGCATACAGGTCTGACATGTTAATATTTAACATGTGGTTAGTAACCAATACGTTTGGTTACACGTGCACCAGATATTGTTATGTTCATTTTAAAACTGCACTGCGATCACTTTCCGGTGCGCGTTTGGCTACGATCCGGTGTCAAAATACAAGATAAACTATCATGTATTATATTCGTTGCAGGTAAATGATATACCGCACCAGCCATACATGTCGCATTTCGTACTTTGTACATTTTTCAGTTTTCTATCAAATTTTTGACCAACAGCTGTAGTGTGTTATAATCGTAATATAGTATGCACGAAACGTGTACAAAAAAAGTCCTGATAACGAATTCAACTACAAAAAAGTTGGAGAAGGAGCGCCATTAGAATAATATCATATAGGTAATATTGTTCACTACCATCGATACCACCAACTATCCGCGCGTTCTGCTTAGAAAACTCAAAAATATAAGCCTTTGATGTTTAATTGAAACCGACCATAATAAAACACGCTTTTTCGCAATGCTACTGATACTAAATAAATTATATTTCCGATCTATAGGAATTATATTATAAATACATATTCATGTATAAATTCCCCTCCACAACAACAAAAAATAACAGTCAATAATTACATAGAAAACGATAAACATTCTACAGCCAGTTTCTTCGATTTGTATTTTGTTATTTTTTGTTTAACATATTTCCCCGGCACTGTTCATACAACGATTTCGCCTGCCGTTGCCATTACACCAATATAATGTGCCTATTTTATTATTGATAAAAATGTATTATTAATATATTTTATTATTAAATTTTTAAAACAAAAACAGTATAGTATAAACACATCACATCGATATTACAAATATAGTGTTACTTAAATAATTTTGAAAAGTTTTCCGCGAATTTTCTTTAGAGAAACAAATTTAAAATAAACAATATTACAAATTTCGCATGAATAACAGCCCAGTGTTAATATTGCCAAATCATGCAGCAAATTATGTATAACTCGATATTAACTTTTTTTCGTTCAATATTTACGTGCATAATATTATAGTTTGTTTTCATACGTGTACAATATAAATGAATATGAGTTGGACGATTTGAATTAATAATAACGCTTCGAAAAACTCCATTAGCCCGTCTGTCAAACCATTAAACGATAATATTTGGCGTCTACAAGGTGTCTATTGTCTGAGTACCATTGACATCGGACATAATAATATAACAATTAAAATCTATTATAATATATTTATGATTTACTATACTTTCGTCTTGCAGGTATATTATTATATCTTTGATAGCTCTGAAATACGCGTACTCGAAAAAATATCTAGCAGTCGAGGCTACATAGCATACTTAAATTTTCCTATTTTAATTTCTAATAAATTCTTCTTATAAGCTTTAAAAAGTAGTTTTGTTCGATTCCGTTTATTATTCATTATTAGCAATATTTTATTACTACATAGACACATAGTATGGTTATAATAACGTTTTTTTAGGAACTGTAAATTTAACGTTTATCCCAATAACTTGGCCATTACGAAATCAACCAGCTCCAACGTATCTACAATCTAAACCGTAAATTTTTTTTTATATATATAATGGATTTAATATATTTTTTTTTTTTTAAACTTTATGAAATCAATAACAATATATGCATTTACCTTTTTTTTTTTTTTTAATAAAAAAACGTATTTAAAATATCTCGTTTAAAAAATATATAATAATTATACATATTATATATTTTTTTTACACTGACTGAAAGAATGTTTTTATAAATGCGTATTTGTATTTGATAATCATTATAGACTTTTTAACTCTAAGTAATATCGTCTATATATCGAATATATTTAATACTTGAAGAATCATTAAAACTTTAAGTTATTATAATTCATAAGTTTATTTTTTATAAGTTTAGTTTAAAAAAAACCATTTCGCATGCAAATAAATAACGTTAATTAAATATTTTAACCTGACATACGAGATAATTAAATTCATATAATACACCGCTCAAGACTTTATTGAATATTACATAATTTATACAATATGAATACGAATAACGACACATTGTCGAATAATGAATAATGTAATATTATATCTCGTTGCTGTTTTTAGTTTCATGAATTATTATGTGCAGTCAATATATTATATGCGTGAACAGGGCAACGTACAGAAATTACTGCAGGGTACGTCGGTTTTAAATATCTGGTGTCCGTACTTAATAAAATATTATTTAAATCTAAAATAATTTGATTAGTTTTTGCGGCCTTATACATATATTATAAAGTTTCAAAAATAAAATAAAACGTGCTATAATTTAAGAGCAATAATTTCGAAAACTAAGTTTTGTAAAGAAATTATCGGTGGTTTTATTTTATTTCTTGTAAACGACCGCTTGTGGTACTATTTAAGGTAAATGTTTTTTTTCGTACACGTCGTCTACAACCTTTTGGATTTTCTTTCTTATAATTACGAAAGTTGCGATGGTTATTGCAGAAACGTGTATCTGCGCGCGACTGTGAAGTTGATTATTTAAAATTGGTAGAGGTTTTTTTTATACTCGTCATTTCAAAAATTTTTTAACGATTGTAATATTAATATATATATATACTCCAAAGTACTTTTTTATTATACATTTGTACTAGGAATATTCTTTGTAAATAATAATTTAAATTCAAAAAAATAAATATAAAACGAAACACAAACAGTTTTATTCTAAAAACAATCGTGGCTAACAACACAATTATTTATTTTGAAAATACGAACTTTTTCTCAAAACTATAAACATTACATTTCAAATTATAAGTAAATTTTTTTTTTTAAATTCATAATAATTTTAATAATTCAATAAATGTATTATAATGGCATTATACGATTACTTATAGTTACTACTGTCATAATATTATTATACCCTTTGGACTATTTTATGCTCACAATACAAATATATGATAATATATGTAAATTATAAGTGGTACCTGTGTAGAGTAATATAAGTACTGGTTAATATCATTATTATGGGTGTAATAATATCTCGACGTTACGGTGAAAATTGTACAAGACATAATAAAGAGCTGGTCATCATTGTAATATTATATTTTCACAAAATGTGCAGTGATATAAAAAAAGTTTTTATTATTATTATTTTGTATTGTTGTTGTTGTGAATACTGAGTTTAAAGGGTTAAAACAAAGAGTGATTAGGCGTAAAAATAAATACTAAAAAATCTTTTCAATTACAATATTCCCTGCGGGTGTTCTATACTCACAGTTTGCATAAAATAATATGCATATACCATACATCGTAAATAATATACATATAATATATACTTGATGTGGTATATTTTCACCCTCCCTGACGACAAAGAAGAAAAAAGAAAAAGAAAAAACGAACAAAACGCCGACAACATGTTTTTTAAATGCTGTCAGACACTTAGTACAGTAAATTATCGAATTTTTTTTTACATTCCTAACACTGACATAAATATACAATCGTGTCATCATAGGTAACCGCGCATTTAGCAAAAATAATAAAAAATTAAAAGTTAGCGTACACAAAAAAAAATCGTCTATTTTCGATAAAAAAAATAGATCATAATGTATAGGTGCATAAACTATGCAATAATTATTACATAGAAAAAGTACAGAAAACGGTTTGTACATTTTTAATAAACACGGAGTAGTCTTTTCATAATATATATTATTATGTATTTGTAAATTATTCATATAAATCGCGCGATAGAACTTTTTAATCGTTATATTATAATTGTGGACACCTGCCAGTAGTTTTGAAACCAAAATATACGTTAAACCATTTTTATAAAACGTGAATATATTATATAAATATATATATATATATTATATTGTAAGTTTTAACGAAAAGAAGAAAATATAAAAACGATGGTCAAAAAAACTATAACTCGAAAAATTTTACCAAAATTCCTCTAGTCGCTGTCGTGACAAAAAGCAGATATAATATGTATAGATTTCATTATATACATATTGTTCGACATTTATAGCTTGGAAATTTATAAACACGATTATAATGACGTAAATAAATATAACGTACCATAGTAAGGGTGGCGTCATATCTGAGGGTTTTTCTTCGGAGGTGTACAAAAAGCCAATATTCTCTTATATTAGGGGCGTCAAACCACTCTTTCTTCCTTCCTTTTGCGGTTTGTTTTTGTGGTTTTTCGCTCAACTCCTCCTCCGGCCAACATAACGACTTCTATACATGCACTTCTATTAACTTTCATGTCGGAGACACGCCACATGCAGTTCAATATACGATATATATATATATATATATATATATATATATATCACACATAACACATACATATCAATTTATACTCGAACATTTCGATTCTAAAAACTGGAAAAACAAATTTAAAACTCCAAGCTGTAGGATATTCCGGGCTGATAATCAAAATGCCAGTCATTACTGTCAAAGATATGAATCACAATACTACGGTGTTCTACAAGACATAAATACGATTGTAGTTAGTAAATTTATGAGAAACTTCGAAGTGGCCGTATGTTCATCGGAGCATATATTATACTCGTAGTAAAAACAAAAACAAAAGTTGTCGAGGTTTTTTTGTATATATGTTACGCACAATAGTTGTCAGTTTAAGGATAAGGCAATGATAATGCCTTCAAAACTAGGAAAAAACAACTACCTCTCTAGCCTCGTACGTATTTTTATAGGAAGTAATAGATATGAACTTATTATTGTATCATATGTGAGGGGGTCGGCCCAACACTTAATATAGTACGTTGTGGATTATCATCACTTGGCTCAATTCCTATCCTTTATCAACTGTTTATTTTTTAATCTACGAATCCTATTATGTGTCATCGCCCTCGCCCCATCCCAGATCATAGTAATATTATTTACGTGTAATTTTATTATATTATACACACTCGCACACATACTATATACATCACTAATGTACGTATATATATTTATATATTTCTAAACTTTTAACACGCGAAAGTTGTGTTTTAATCAACGATGGTAAGAATCCGTTATATACACATGCAGCGTGTTGGTCAAACACGCAAAAGTTACCTAATTTCTTGTTCGGTGTTCAATTATAAACAAATATATCCGGTATGCGACGAGTGCGATCCATCTGGTTTTCCTCCCCCGTAGGTGAATATATACTAGGCCAACCCGCACATACTTTCCACATAATAAGTAATATCGTAAGTTTCTTCGCACATATGCTATATCTATAGTCACGAGTAGAAAACAAATTTGTAATTCTGTCGTCAACCTAACTAACGACTCGCAAAACTAGTTATAGGGGTATTCACTTGTGTACACACGTCACACGCTCGCGCCCCAACGCGTCCGTCGTCGGTCACATCCGATTTTTGCTGCGGTGATTAATATTGATATATAATATACTACCTATAAATTTTATAAATTATTTATTATTACAGTCTATTCGTATTCATCCAATGTATACTGCACACAAACACATCACATACACGACGATCCCCAACCAAAAGTGCACAATATAATATATATCGGAACTTCACTCGATAAATTCAGTAGTCTTGTTTTAGTTACACACATACGTTACTTGATGTGATTCTATGTATAAATATGATTACCACTTAATTATTATTTATGGGTATCTATTATCATCTATAGGGTATCTATATTATTTTGACAAATACAAGAGAGGGGCCAATTCATAATTTTTTTCCTGTTTATCATGGTTAGTCTTATATTATAAAATGATAACTGCAATATTTCATAATATAATGCGTATAGTATTATGGCTTATTACTTTTAAAGCTACAAGCATACATAATTTATATTTATATAAACGCATATTTTGTGCTTTTACTATTCCTAGATGCACCGCCACTACTCTCCTGCTTACATAGTGTGATACGATATGTGCTTTACTTCACCACTTTACTATTTATTTGAGTGTGGGTACTTCCATTATATATTATATAATATGAATTAACGTTCTAAGAAAATCGAAAAATACTATAGGTTAAGTTTGTCGACACTACAGCTGCAGCAGCAGCAGCAAGAATACATATATAAGTATTACGTGTGCGCACATTCCGACCCGTGGTTAAGCGGGAAAATTAATTTCGTTTAATTTTCTCTTGCGGTGGTCGTTTCTTGGTGTCCGCGCATTAAAAGTTTAGACATAAAAATAGGAGAAAAACAAAAAAAGAACTTCACAATAGCCAAAGTTTGGCATGGCCATAATATAATAGGATGAAGCAACCGCAACCACGTTGCTATATATATACTAATTATATCCGCGCTGTCGCCCCTACGGACTCAAAAGGTCCTTTGGGGTATCGCGGTTGTGTTTCAACTACCTCCTTCACATACATATATATATATATATAACTCGACTTTGCACCCGATGAATTCTTTATGGACATGCGCGCGTACAACGACCTTTACGCTCGCGAATTTCTATTTTCTGGAAAAAAAAACCAAAAAATTATATGTATTCTTATACTCCATACATTGTACGCACTTTAAAATGCATGAAGTTTGCAGATTTTAATACAATTTTGTTTTTATTTTGTTTTTGCAGTCATGACCGAGACCAGCCATTCACTTTCCAATTGGGAGTGGGACAAGTGATTAAAGGTTGGGATTTGGGACTAACCAAAATGTGCGTTGGTGAGAAGAGAAGACTGACCATACCAGCCAATCTAGCTTATGGCGACCGTGGAGCCGGAAATGTCATTCCCGGAGGTATTTACTACTATAAAAGCAATAACAATATTTTTAATATATTATTGCCGCTGCGGTTTAAAAATACTTAAATATTCAAATCGTATAAATAAGGAATTGTAATGAAGCTCTACGGTATTCCTCTTTTATTTAGTGAAAAATGTATAGATACAACTCACGAGTTACAATAGTATCAAAGCACTTAAAATTACCAACTTTTGTAATCATATAATATAATTAGACACTTACAAAATCGATGTATAAATAAATTTTATATGATAAATTGTGTGAGTGGTTCACACTTTTAAAGGCAATACCTTCTAAAGTAAAACACGTAAGAAAAACTTTAAAAAATTGTAATTTAAAAAAAGTTCTTAGACAACTGAAATTAGAAATTAAAAAAAAAACAATACGAGAAATTAAAAAAAAATAATACGAGTAAATTGCATAATTACACATTCATAGGTTAACGTAATAAATCCAATAAGTTTTCTATCCTGCATGTATAAAGTTATTTTATAAATTATTTAAAAACAAAAAAAAAAATAACGATAAAAATTGTACTAATTATATGACTGCAAAAATTATTTTTTTCTAACTTATCAAAAAATCTTTGTATACACAAGCCGTGCAATTTTATATTAATATATTATTAAATGGATATACTATGATTTTTATAATGTAATTTAGACATTAACATAATATAATAACAATAAATTTTTCCTATAAAAGATTTTTCATATTTTCTTCTAAAATACGAATTTTGGTTATGACTTATAATGGCATATATTCATAGTGGAAAAAAAATTTAATTGACTACAGTGAAAACAGGAGAGCGATGCATCGTATAGTTCATTTTTATGTTGTTCAAAAAAAAATTAAATTCAAAAAATAATGCATTATATTTTTATTTAAAAAAATGTAATGTTTTACTACTTTAAACATGGAGTAAATTACTAGAGAAAATATCTTATGATCATCGAAACTAACTAACCGGTTTTAAAAAAAAAATAAAAATTAAGTATATCATATCATAAAACTATACTAAAAACATTATACGCTGTGTGAAAACAACTCTTTTAGCGAGTCAAGTTACGTCACAACTCTAATTTGAAAATGCAGAATATCGCTCTCCCCCTTTGCAAGAATCGACTAGTTATTAGAATATTATAAACGCCTTTTGGTAGTATTAAGTAATTAAAATATGTATTATTATTTATTATTGATATTTATAAATATGTTGTGGCCTGCTCCCATTTATCTTATGTCCAAGTGTACAATACAACTGTACTAATAATAAGTATATAATATGTATAGGAGCCACTTTAGTATTCGACGTCGAGTTATTGAATGTTGGCGACCAGGCACCCACCACAAACGTATTCAAGGAGATCGACCAAGACCAAGACAAACAGCTGTCCAGAGACGAGGTGAGCGAATACCTGAAAAAACAGATGGCAGCGGCTGAAGGTGCAGAGGGCGGTGATGACATCAAGCAGATGATGTCCGACCACGAAAAGCTTGTCGAGGAGATATTCCAACACGAGGACAAGGACAAAAATGGGTTCATATCGCACGACGAGTTCACCGGACCCAAGCACGATGAACTTTGATGAGGGACACAGTTAATGTATGTGTATGGGGATGGGGGGTGGAAATGGTCAGGAGGAGCGGTTCGTGGAATTACGCCGCACACATTATCATATGGTATATTATAATATATAATATATATGTATACACATTATGATATCTGGAGAAAAGTGCTCGCTTAATCGAGGTACTCCAACATTATTTTTCTTATTATAATTATTATTATTATTATTGTTTTTATTTTAATTACTTTAATTTTTAACGGGAAGTTCGCCAAAAACAAAAAA
Organism: Melanaphis sacchari; assembly: GCF_002803265.2. NCBI lineage: Eukaryota > Metazoa > Arthropoda > Insecta > Hemiptera > Aphididae > Melanaphis > Melanaphis sacchari. The sequence goes on along the minus strand of NW_020270975.1, from coordinate 1,357,682 downwards.
CTGAAATCCCTCTCCTCCAAGAGAAATTTTTTTATTATTTTACTACTTTTTACAAATAGTATAATATTATATTTATTTGATTCAGACACAAAATTAGCATAACATACACTTTTTCAATGTTATTATACGTAATCGTAATTGGACTACTACTTAAAGCATAATATACTACACATTTTTTATAGTCCGTGGATTTTTTGTTTAAATGAAAACTTTTGTAAGAAGACTGTTGTAATAAAAATGTTTTATATATACAATTTATACTGTATTTATTTTTTTTCAATTTATACTTATAAAATTATACGCATACTTATTATTGTGTATAATATATAAATGGTCATTTGATACTGGTAAGTATAACTATACCGTCTAATCCAATATACAATATTATACATACTATTATAAATTTAAAGAAAAAAAATATTCAAAGAACATAAAAACATTAAGTACCTATTCATTAACAAACGCAACAAAGTATAAATAAAACTTGGAGCTCTTCAAAATGTAGAAAGAAGATTATTTATCATACTAGCAGATATAAATAAAACTTTTGATATCTACCATTGTTCTTAATGGTAAACTCAAACTACATGTTTAAATATGCAATATGCCTACCACAGAAATAGACGTTTTTTATGAGAGAGAAAGGGCTATAACCGAAAAATTGCTACTTTTCTAACTTTTAATGTTTTTAATATTTTCAAATTTTTTATTCATAATCATATCTAATACATATTTTATTATTAATTTTTCAATTCAATATATTTAATTTTTTATTTATACTAATGATTTATAACCTATTACATTTACCTTATGTGATTTAATCCCTTTCGCATCATGACTTATAACCTACCGCATGTTCTTTTATAGTACTTACGCCCTTTGACGCAAAATACAATATAATTTCAACTAAGTACTTATATATTTCTTTGATATCCATGATAAAGACGTATTATTTTAATTGATTTAATTTATATGTACAATTAAAAATACTTATTAAAAAAAAAATATGTAGAAAATATTTCTAGAAAATAAAATTATAACATGGTTTATAGTAACTTAAATAAATCAATAAATATATGAATTAAAAATACATTTGATTAAATCATCTTGATAAAAATGAAATAATTAGATAATAGATAAAAATAATTGCATATAGAAGCCCTTTCTCATAAAACTCGTTCAAATTATGATTTATATCCAACCATTTTCATCCACTGCGTTTTCCGTGCACAAAGGGAAAAGGGTTCAACACCTACATACTGTTAAAATCGATTTCCTTCTCCGTCTTGCTCGTAACGAAATCGTACAAATTATACCTACACAAACGGGACGTATCAATATGTCAATCAAATTAAATATTATAATATAATATATTATACCCACGTGCGCCTCGGAGAAAAATGTTGAAATTTATACATTATGCATAAATGTAATATAGTATTTTACTATAATAATATTATGCTATATAAACCAAACACAGATGTTCCGGTGTGGCCACTTTGAGGAAAGATAGATAAAAAGATACGTAATAACTTTTTTCCATGTAATGTATTTTTTATTGGATATCTCAATATTTAAAAATACATTAAAAATAAAAACAAATATCTACATTTAATAAAAATCAATAAGTACTAATAATTTTCTATGCCTAAATTATGAAAAATGCCTCGTCAAACAATTATTAACTTACGATATTTTTCGTATTTCTATAGGCCCATCAACCTAGCACCCGAATTCAAAGTATCAAAGTCGAAATTTTGAATAACATTAATAATTATAAGCAATCAAAAATTCGGAATATTTAACTTAGTCTTAAACCCGAAATTAATGTTTATATTTTTGTAGAATTAGGCAACGGACCTTTTCTCTACTATGGTAATAATAATAAATTAACAAATAAAACAATACATTTATTTTTCTTGGAAGACTTTTACGAATTTTTAATTGACAATAAAGTTTATCCCGGTCACTGTATTTTTTTCAAGCGTACAATGAAACTCATATTGTTGGGATAAGTTTACTTCATTTAAATATTATGCCACTTATTTGCTGCCTCAGCATAATTATTATTTTTATAATTTTTATGGAAAATTTATTCGCGTTGAACTTTTCAAACATTTCATCTTCAATTTCTTTAAGTTCTACCTATCTATAGTTTCTTTCAAACCAGATAAACAGAGGTAAGATAACTTCTAGTATTTTTTCGGATGGAATGACCACGCAATTTCCTACATCGTTTAATTTTTAAAATACTAAAGCTAAAATAATTTTACTTTTTAGCATATTTTAATAAAAATCACACAACATTATACTACGATAGTAAATCTAATTTACACACTTCCAATCTAAATGTTTACTTTTGTATACTTGTAAATACGCCATGTATAAACGTAGAATTAAATGGAATAAGAACGGTACGATACCTCTAGGGCAGCGTAATCCGGTCATTTTGAGAAATACTCGATTTACCAAGTCGTCGGAGATGACCTCAACGAATTTTACCATATTTTAATATAATTAGGAACCTCTTCCCATTATAATATGTTGCTTAGGTATCGTTAATATGTATATTAAGTATAAATCATTTTTTTGTAAGATTAAAGCCTAATTGTTACACAAACTAGTGTGACTGATAGAAAAGTAATGCAAACACGATTTCTCTCTCAAGTTGACAGGCACAATACAATATAAAAAAAAAAATTATATTAAAAGTGTGACATTGAATTCATTACTTTAACGAAACGAAATCAAAACGAAGCTGATAGATCGAAGATCATTGAGTCATCGACATCCTTGTTTCAATACGTTTTGAGACTACTATATATATAACCAAACCACATATTAATTATTATTTTAATATAATATGCATAGAGTCAATCAAAAACAAGGTGCTTTGAAACAGCGAGAGAGGAAAAGTACTAGAATATATAAACGGTGTTCAACCTTTCATTTTTATAATATCCAATATCTTTCACAAGTTTCATTCTAACGCATAATATTTAAGTAGGTACAATATTAGTATAAAAAATAATACAAAAAACTGCACTCTGGGTCTCGGTACTATATTGACTACCATGCAATGAATCGAATGTTGTTGAAGAATTAAATCATATTAAATAATCAGTTATAAGTTACAACATCACTTTAGAGGCACAAGTTATTTCATTGCTTGTAGTTGTTGTATTTTTACCACTATAAATAATCAAATCATAGGTATATTCAATATTATCACAGATTTTGAATAATTTTACCCATACCTGGCTGATTTACTAGGTATGTACTGTCTAAAACTAAGACACCCTCTAAAGGGTATCATTGTCTCATCAATAACAACATTTTCACCAGGTACCTTATACTTTTTAAAATTATTGACTAATTTTACAACCAGAGGCTGTATTTTTCCTAGCTTATCATCATGAACTATAGTGTCATTTTCAGCAACATGAAAAAATCTAAGTAGTTCTTGAAACCTATTTCTAGGTATGATTTTAGGAATAAATGTATTGTAAAACAATGGTTGCCGACTCCAATAATCAGATATCTTAGGATAAGATACAAGTCCTGTGTACATCACAATGGCCAAAAACAATTTTAATTTCTACCTCATTTGTATTAGTCCAGTTTGGTTTGCACTTTAATGCTTGCCTATTTGTTTCAATAACAATCATTTTTATAATATTATCACAAAGAAAAAAATTATAAACATCAATTGGTTTACATTCTGGCCCCAAATCACATAACAACCCTCTATTATCAATAAAGTCAAAAGTTTTTGATTGAATCCTAAAAATAAAAGTGAATATTAGATATCATTTACCTCAATAATTGTTTAAAAGTAATATACCTGTTACAGTATCCCATTCCTGAATATTTGAAAAAATGTCATTAGAAATAGAATCTTGGGAATTATTTGTTGGAGTATTTAGAACTAGAGTATACGTACTAAGATCTACATCAGTATCTGAACTATCAGAAAATTCGTCTGAACTAGTTGGTATATACTCACTGCCAGAATCGTAATTGAAATTTGAGTCATCTAAAGCGTCTAAAATATCATCCGAGTTCATGATGAAAGTTTAAAAAAAATGACGGTTTGGTTTAAAATTATGATCAATTAGGTATTTATTTTTTGGTAGCATAATTAATAAGTATTGCAATGATAAAGTGATTTGATGATAATATTATTATGATATCCCACAATGACAGTTATCACATGCATTCGATAATGATAAATAAATATTAAAAAAATTAGAAAACAAATGTTAATGGAGCAATAATCAATCTATAATCTAAATTATAAGAAAATATATACTGAGAGACACTAGGTTCTCTCAATGTTCCCTATACACAATTGTATTATTTGTGTACCACGAGAGTACCTGGGTTCTCTCAGGTAATTATTGATAGATAATTAGTAAGCATTCAAAATAAATCTTTTTTCATCTGAAGCATTTTTTCGTATCAACAATAATTAATGAATTATTGATTTGGTACATGCATGTAAATATTTAAAAATTGTCATGATACGCTAAAGCGAGAACCATGAGAGGACCTGAGAACCCTCATGGTAGCCAACGTGTTCATTGATATGTTGAATAAAATATAGAATGTTGTATGTATTAAATATATGTCTATGAAGCAATTTTATCGTTTTTAAAGAATAGGATTTGATAAAGTATTTATTTTTTTATCTATATGTTGCAGTTTTCACTTTTCAGGAAACCCATAACATCATAATATATAATTACAATTTAAAATACAGAACGAAATTTAGTGAAATAATTTAATATCGTAATGTACATTAAATAAACAGTAATATGTTCAAAAACCCTAATGTACAAAGTTTATGAGTTTCTGTCATTTATAGTGCAAGCGACTATTAAATTAAGAAAACAAATATTAATGGAAATACGTAAGTCCATAATAATTATAACATTAATTAAACTTATAATGTATGTAACAGAATTTGAATATATATTAAATTAAATAAATAAGGTAATAATATAGGTAGTAGTAATGGATAAAATTAAAATTAAAAAATGTTGGATGAAAATAATTAAAAAGAAATTTCGCTGTTGACAGCACGTTCAAAGACTACTCACAGTCGAACGGTATTTATGACTCACTGATAAAAATCCCAATTAATTCGTTTGTTTATCATCGTTTTAATATCGCATAAAACATAAAACGTTTTACTATGATAAAAATTATTGGTGGATCCACGGGTCATGTAAAATACTTTATGTAGCTGCAAACCCTAATCATCGATAAAAGTACCAATTGAATTTAAATTTCAAAGGTAACGGAGCTTTTGAATTTTTTGACAATTGTTGAACAGTTTTCATTAATTACTAACTAAGTAGTAAATATATATAAAACATAATAAAATATGAAAAGTTGTTTTAAATTCGTATGACAAATACCGTTTTTAATAACTGAAATAACTTAAATGTTACCAAGATGTACCTACACTATAAATATGATTACGTTTGTTATCAAAGATACTAGTATAGATTATACTATCAATACCTATTACCTACCCAAGTAAAGGCAAATAAAAAGTTAACGATCTGATTATTAAATAATACCAATGGTTATATATACTCGTAACTATATAACAGAGATGGGCAACTCAAAGTAACTAGCGGGCCACTTTTAAGTACTTTAAAATCTAGCGGGCCGCAGTGCATAGGAGAAAGCAAAAAAAAAAAAAGTCCTTCAAATTTACTAACATTTATTTTTCATCTTTATTTATTTATATTTACAATTATTATTTAATGTGATACTTGAGGATGAGGTTTTTCAACAGACAATTTAGTAAAATCCACTTCTATTTCTGTAATTGAAACTCTTAGTAAAGCGTTAAAATTATATGAGGTAATTTTAAAATGTAGCACGGGCCAGATAAAAAAGGTACGCGGGCCGCCAGTTGCCCATCCCTGCTATATAATACTATACCGTGCATGTGTTCACCAATTTAGGGAACATTGAATTTCTCGACCGGATTAAATTGGAATAAATCGAATTTTTTTTTACAAGCTAGTGGTATATAAATACACATTTATAGATAAATTTCAAAATTGTTATCATTTGGTATGCGTATGTGCATTAATTTTTTTTTTTTTTTTAAATAGCAATACCTATTTTGAATTCCATATTCGGATAAGCCTAATTTTTTTAAGTAATGTTGATTTCTCAACAATAATTCTAAATTAAATTTTAATAAATAAATATATTTTTACGATTCATTAAGTGCATAAAATCATTTATAATTATTTATTATTGGTTAATTTTTAAATTTTTTTACTTTTTTTACGTGTTATAAATAAGATTTATATAATATGGGTATCATATCATACATTTTTTTATTAAATATTATTTATAACAGTTATTTTATAGTTAAATAATTTATTAAATACATTTTTCAAAGTTTCTTCCATTATTTTCTATGCATAATTGAAATCGCTGTAGACATTCTTTATTGGTTGCTAACATTGTTTGACTTTCAGTTATGTTATTACACAATACACGCAACCACGATTTTGTTTTTTAAATCTGCAAAACTAACTGGTGGATCTTTGTAAACTATAGTTTTTAAATTCCCCATAAAAAAAAAATCAAGTGGAGTAATATTTAGAGATCTTGCTGGTCATTGAATGGGTCTTGTTTATAATAACACGTATAAAAAATTAAAAAATTAAAAAAATATTCAAAAATTAATCAATAATAATTAATTATAAATGATTTTATGCAATTAATGAATCGTAAAAATGTATTTATTTACTAAAAAGAAAATGGCTTTTATTTAGTCCATTTTTAATATAGAACCATAGTTGATACATCAAAATTACTTTAAAAAAAATAAATCAATCCGAAAATGGAATTCAAAATAGGTGTTGCTCATGTGCATACCGAAATGATAAAATTTTTAAAATTTATTTATAAATGTGTATTCATACACAACAAGCTTGTAAGAAAAAAATTTTATTTATTCCAATTTAATCTGGCCGAGAAATTCAATGTTCCCTTAATTAGTGAACACACGGTATTTATTAAATATTTATATTATTATATGTATATTATATTGTATTCTATATAATCGTGAACAATAATTTATATACTCAATTATAACTACGTATTTGTTGATTTATAATAACATAACAGTGTTCTTGACAACTTACAGCCATTTTGGTGGTTGTTTTTTCGATATAATAAGTGGTAAGCGTTAAATGTTAAAGTATAATATTATTAGTTTAAATTATTAATAGGACTGTGAATTTACACAACGCTGCATTATTAAGTATACTGTAAATCTGTAAGAAATAGCGTTTCAGTGTACATTTAACATTATTTTATTCAGCCAAAACAATAAAAAGTTAAAAACTCGAAAAACATATTTTATACGCGTATATTTAATGCCATAATAATATAAGTACGGTCAGGCACCACTACATAATTTTTTTTTTTTTTATTTTGTAATCGAAAAACGATACCTTAGATATATGTGTGTGTATGAGAGTATGTGTATAAATGTAAAGTAAAAACAAAAAAATAAAAACACAGGACGCGCAAAATATTTCTCTTTTCAGAATGCGAGAACGTATGTATATTACTATAAAATCCAGTACCCTATACCTTATCCAATCATCCACGTTCCTTATAAATTTTAATATAGGAGTATAGAACCTATTATTGTAAATGCAATTATTTTAATACAGTCAATCATTAAAACCTACGTATGAAAAACATGTTAATGTTGTATTATACAGCAACTAATTCGGTTAAACCTTTATTATAATGTAAATATTGGTAGCAGCATTATTTCAAATATGTTTATCTATACTTCATACCAACGTATCAAGTGTTATCATTAAAACAATATTGATGTAAAACATTAAATTATTACAGCAGTGTTCGAATTGAAAATAATATAAAGGGGAATTCTAAGTAAATCAAATTTAAATAATTAAGTTCAACTTAACTTTTTTAACTTATGGGAAGAGAAATAAATATAATAAAAAAAATTGTACATAATTCATCAAATTAATAATATCAAAAATAAATGTCTAGACATATCGTATTCAACATATATTTGCGAAATGAAAATGAATAAAAATAATGTATGTTAAAAAAATATTTTGTAAAAAGAACGTATACCGTCTTCTTATTTTAAGGAAAATAATCATTATATGTGCTCTAAAAATACAAAAATAGAAGATAAATTTATTTCTCTAAATAAATTAAGCATTTAAAAGACAACAAGCGATACATTACTAAAACATATTTAGTAAAAAACATACCTATATTAATTATAATTTATCAATATTAAAGATATAATATACTGCGAATATGTACCCGGCTGCCGGCTGGGTTACAAAACAATTTTAACTGAGAAATTTAAATTTTTTGTTTGATTGTACATCTCCTTATTATATTAAATAATAACCTCAAAGACCTGAACTCTTCAAAATTAGACCCGGACTAAAAGTGTATTATTTATAAATGTAACTATTCATTATTCAAGTTAGTTATTGCTGAATGGTTTTGACCGTCTCCACCTGTAGACAGCAAAAGATAATTTGTGCTATATTTATGTTACTAATAAAATTGCGGTGGTACTCAAGAGCCCAAAATTGATTTGATTTTTTGTACCTTGATTGGATTAAATCACAAAATTCAATTTTATTATCTGGTATAATTAAAACCTATTATACTTAAATTATTTACCTACTTTAACTACATTAACTTCAAATGTTGCACATGTATAATATTTAATTTACAATTACTATATATTTCTATTTTAAAAACAAAAATAACAAAAGTTTAGTATAATTATATTTATTAAATAGATAATGACAAATTGAAAGCTCGTGAAAATATTAAAGGGAGGAACATATGTTTAAAAAAATAATTTCTAAGATGGGTCAATTTAAAAAGTATAGATTTCACACTTCAAATTTAATTTTTAGGCACTTAATTAAATTATTATAAAAGCTCAATCAACAATAACTTTTATTTTTCACCAAAATATATTAAAGCTTAATAAATGGTTTTATTCTACGCTTTTTAATCATATACTTTGCGTATATATATAAGCACTCATGATGACAGTAACAAAGTTATTATGTACTTATGATACTTTGATTATATAATTGAAAAATATATTTATGGTGTTCGTTTTTATGTAAACAAAAAATCAGTCTTGAAAAAATACTGCGAACCGTACAAACTTCTACTACCGTAAATACTACCATTTCCTATCTGCAGAGTAGTTCTGAACTTTCCTTCTACAAGATTGTGCACATATCATTAAAAAAAAAAAACGACATCGTAAAAACTTCTGTCCGTTGAGAATATACAAAATAGTAATAAATTATAATTTTAGCTGCATGAAAGTAAATAATAACATCATATAGGTACACCATGCAATTGTGTGCGTATATGAATTATAAATACCTGAAACCGGAATCGTGGAAATATACATGTGATTTTGAAAGATGAAAACAGTAGTTCGCGATAAAGGTATAATAATTTGTAATATTCATTATTCGTTTCTTCTTGTCGAATTAGAAAAATAATAATAAACTCAGGAAAATTAAGGATATAAATTTAAACGCGAACAGAATACCCATAACCAGGATAAGTTTACATGCTAAGTTAACGGATTGTCGAACAGTGTTTACTTCGACATAATATTGTACAATATTAAAATGTTTGTAGTTTACTTTATATTTTAACTTATTTCGATCATAATAGTAAAGTGGTATATTATATCTATCATATTTCATCATAAATTCATAAGTAATTTGGAGATTGAAATCGTGTAAATTATTATTGACGATTTAACGTTAAGTGTAACCTATTCACTATGAGAAATGACCAAAAAAAAAAAAAAAAACGTTTTATTTAAAACTAAAAAACTCTATCTTGAACTATCAATTTTTCAGTATCTGTTCCGTACACATTATTATTATTAAAGCAATGTAACGTAAAACGATTCATATTTTCCGAATTCGATTTGTTATCTGAAAGAGTAATACTATAAACAAAATGCAGTATGCAATATGTATACAATATAATCAATATATGAGTGGAAACTTTTTACATAAACGATTTGAAGTCACCGCCGCACAGTAAATATAACTGAAGCAATGATGTGCGTCAAGATGAGAAAGGATGTAATAATAATAATAACACGAACAACAACAAGCACCTATATCTATTACGTCACTCGGTTATTATAATATAGAAAGTCAATTGCCCGATGCAGGGTAGAGAAAGCGCTAACCCAACGACGACTATAATAATAATCACTATCTAAAAACCTACGTACATAATAATATACCAACGAGAGATACGCATCACGATGATGATGTCTTGGCAATTAGCTGCAGGGCGCCAAGCTATGTAAGTCTCTTGTGCATCGAATATATTAACACTCGTTGGAACAATAACAACACAATTAAATATTATCAATTACAGTAAAATCATAGACATACCTACACAGTTGTACATTTATCTGGTTTATACCACGGTTAGCCACATATTATTGTTGCTACTATGAGTACTATATTATACTATATACTTTATATAATTTACATTCGCGTCAATCGCTAAACCTAACTTTTCTCTAAATTGCATACATATCATCGATTATTGGTTTAAAGAGGATTTAAATATAAGTACTCCTACCTCTATTCGACATTTTATATTTTAATTAAATTTCAACATTTTATTTTTAACTCATTATTCATCAATTATCACAACATTTCATAGTACCGTTGTCTCCAAAACCAGAACTAATCGATATAGAAATTATAAAACGACAATCTATATTTTATGTTCGTAATCTGAATCACAATATTTTTGAAACGTTATAAATATGATTTTCAGAATAAGGGTGGAACAACCAGAGAAATAATATACAATAGGCAACAATAGACATCACAAAAAAAGTTAAAACTTTTCGAATCAACGAATATAATCCGCCTTTGAAAAAATCTCAGTGTATAGTAGTGCCATTGTGGTGAGAGCGTTATAACTTTATAACGTTTATAAATATAGCGTGCAGCTACGCATAAGAATAAAATACTATATAAATTGCTCACTATAGATCGTTTTCGTTCCTACATTATCGTGTGTAAAATATAGTTTATCATATTTTATGTTTACATAACTGCAGCAACTATCGTAGGCGGACGTGATGCTTAGTGGCGAAAAGCATCCGGAAATTCTGTACACACGATACATCATCTATGGTCACTGCATCCGTGACACTCACGTAATACCTCAGGCTAAAACTCCCAAAGTAAAGTATAAATCATGCATAAATGTATAATAATGATTATTAAATAATTCATATATTGTATACCTACCTACCATCATCGAGAGAACATCGTTATCATACCCGCGGAATCGTTTCAACTGTTAAATCCATAACGATAGTATTATTATAATACTTATATTGCGTTTTATATAAATAATATAATTGTAAAATTAATTATGTAAATCGGCTTTTTGAGATACTTGTTTAGTGGAGGGACGTTAACCGTTAAGACTTGTTTAGACGCACGCAGCGGTGATGTGTAACATTTTCGAAGTAACCCACCTTAAGGTCAATGGATATTTAAAACAAATTGAAGCGATGTGACAGTTAAATGCCTAGAGGGTATCGAATTATTTACTAGTGATAAGATAAAAAATTTCAATTCCAATCAGTTATGACATAAATTAATATAATTAACATAAGGCGATATACTTATAAAAATAAACTATAATCATTAGGTGTCTCTAAAAGTATGGTTTTTGGAAATATTTTTCATTATATAATAATTTAAAGAAATTATTTTTGATAAAATTCATACTTTTCGAGATAATGAGTGTTAATTTTTAGAAAAATCACCCTGTACGTAAGACAAAAAATAAGATAAACGGGTAAAAATGGTTTACGTATGAATTACCAATGCACGTGGGATTTGATGGGTTGTTTGCAATATCATCAATTATACAATTTAAGAATAGCCCGCGGTGGCACGCAGGATAAACAGCACGTGTTGTAAAACGTAAATAAAAATAATAATAAAAACAAGAAACGATAAATACCCGATTGCAGTACGTATATTATTCAGTTTATTACTAGTGTGTTCGCCATACATGATCATGAATAGAAGTAAAAATACTAAGTAAAAAAACTTTTTTTTAAATATTTATATGTATATATCATATATATATTTATTTTTAATGACAGCTTCAACTTTTAATTTCGTGATATGAATTAGAAAATAATTATGAATACGTCGACATATAAAATATAATATTGAAAATAATTTCTTAAAAACATATTGTGTACAACATACATTAATGTTTGCACATGGGTTATTTTATACATCATTTAAAGTTTATATGAAAGAGATTAAATGAAAATAAAAACGTATCACTCAAAACCTTTGATGTCCAGGCTCCATTCATCTAAACTGAGAATACTCATTAATAAAAATTATTTGTTCAAATTGATATAAAATTAACGTACGTTAAGTATATTTTAATTAAAAATAAAAACCTAAAAAAAACATTTTTTTTTTTTCAAAAAGTGACGTTGCTTTAAATATTGGTATCAATACAAATTACAATAGTACATATTTGTTTTTTGACCGAAATAATTTAGAGTGCCTACGCTGTTGATATAATCACTCAACTTACACTTGTACATAACTACTAAAAATACATTTGAATAATATGTTTGAATGCGTATTATACACGGATTGTTACATATTGCATACACTATTATGTTTCGGCTTATGCAGGACTACCTACCAAACAACGTTTAAACATCTAATATTACACTTTCTTCTATGATGGTTTTGTACAACTACTATACGTATTATACGTAATTATTGTGAAATAGAATTGTGCGCTAAAAACTTGTTACTCAGGTAACATCATTGAAAATGTATTATTATTATTATTATTTACATGTATAAATGTATAATATATCGACGTCCATTTTAAAATTATTTCTCATCTAAATACGTTTTAAACGTTAAACTTAATATTATATAGGTACGATACATTTGCATTCTGCGAGCGTGAATAAAACATACGTTTACTCGGACTAATAGAATATTTTCATTTTTAACGGGAAACTACATTTATGTTGTAGTGGGCGTAATAATAATATATATTATGGTGATTTGTAGCGTAGTTTATGTTATAATAACCATTCAGTAGGCATGATACCTGTAATGTTCGACTTTATATATTATTATACATTATTTATACGTATTATGTTTACGTAGTAATATCTTTATTTAGGTATGTAAAATTTTAAATTGTAAAGTAATAATTATTATATTATACATAGTTACTCGATTTGTTACATTGTTAAAGACAACAGTTTTTCCCTGTTCATGACTTTAAAGCGAATGTAATATAATAATATTATAATCAGGGCTTGCATTTGAAAAAAAAATTTTGTTTTACTTTATTTACAATTAAAATGTTATTCAACTTTTGCGTTTATCGTTATTCAGAATTAAAATTTTTATTATATTTTTTAAATTATAACTATTAAATAATTGAAAATTAATTATTTCACTTAATAATACACTATATTTAACGTTTTGCGTTATGTTTTGTTTTATGATATATCATATATTTTGTTAATCATTATATTTTGTTTTGTGTTATTTAGTTATTTATGTCTTTCGTTTTCCGTTATAATTACGTTACAAATCTCAATCGTTTTTTTGTCAAATGTAATGTTATTATAACGTTTGCAAACCCTGAATTTATAATGTAATGCATTTTGACTTTTTACAGATAGTATTCATTATAATTAAATATTAATAATACATTATATACTGCTAATATGTAAGCCCAATACATTTTTTAATTTTAATTGTTTTAATGATTATAACAATATCTAAAGAAAATTTATCGCGTACACCGCGATATGCGAGTGTATACGAACAAACGAGCGTCGTACACTTTGACAACGAAGTTTTAAAGACGATCCAGCATCATTATGAAATAGACGTTCAGTATCGAAAAGGGTATTATAAATATGCCGTCCAGCACTTTTATTCTATTAAGTATATAAATATTAATTATTAAATTTAAAACATGTATCTTATAATATCGTTTGCAGATAGGTTCGGTTTTTATATAAATTCCATAAGTCACACCTCTAAATCCGCATCTGGACCAAGATCTCATTTGTCGAAAACATATAATAAATAACTAACAATGTCATTAACATTCGATTATATTACCGGTGATATGAGAAAATTAAACACATTTTCGGGAAAATAATGTTTCGTTGGTCAGGACACGGTAACCCAAGGCAGGCCGTACACAAGCCAAAATAATAATACAGTCACACTCAACCAGTCAACCTCTAATCTTGTTTATATAAAAATTGGCTAAACTACAAAAATCATGCTAATTAAAAAATTATATTAAACTGCCTACCATACAATAATTCAAAAAATGTTGCATAATTATTAATTTATTTTTAACTGAATTGAATCCACCCCCACACACCAACCATTATGTTTTGAGTCAGCAAGGGAACGAAAATATGTGTGTAGCTCAATTTAACAGAATGTCGAGTATGATCAGTATAGTTTATAATTTTGTCATAACATTTTCATATTTGTCAGTGCACATCTTAATAAAATGTTTGGTCAAAAAAACGGTTAAATTTGGGTTAGATTTGATTTGATTTGTTTTTGCCAGTAAAAAGCAATTTGACGGTTTAATATGTAATATGTATTATATATTTTTTGGAATTTTTATGATAAAGTCTGAGAACTCGATATAAACATTGAGTCCCACCCTTGCACCTATATATATATATAGTATCGCTGATAATATAAAATATAAAGCCATATAATATAAAAACCAATAACAATCGTTTCTAATGTAATCGAAAAAAAATTCATACAACGACTTGCTTATATTATGTACATCGATGTTTTATTTTATTGCTATACAATGTTTTCGGGAAATTCGTAAAGTTTTCCCAAGTGTCAATTATTTCGATAAGGTTAAAAAATAAAACAGTCATCTGGTAACCCACAATTATATAAAACACGCTAGAGCATTCAACTCTCTGTACAAAAACTTTTATTACTAAAGTGAGTCAATTAAAGGAAAATTTAATCTCGGACTATATTATATGATTGAACAACGCGCCCAATGTTTTTATTTTCCTCGAAAAGTGTGTTGTTATAGAAAAATAGGTAATATGATATAATATCTGGTATAATGTATTACATTCTTTACGTGACGAATGTATAGTGAAATACATACCCCTTCATTCCTTCTCTATCCAAACAATTTTTTTTGAAAAACGTGCCCTTGTAAGTAGTATAGCTTATAGGTCGGTCGTATAACGAATACATTTCCAATAAATTATATAATATACGAGTCCGAACCTTATTGATAGAATATTACACACGAACTAGTATACACTTAAACTATGTAATACCTACAATAGCACCTGTGTAAGTAGATACACTATATTATCATCATTATCAGGGCTGTGAATTTATATAGGAAAGTGCATTTTTTTTTGGTGATTGTAAAACATAGCTTTGTAAGTACATAATTTAAATTATGTAATTACGAATCCATCTATAAAACTTTTATTTTGCATATTTTTGCATTTTTTTGACTTTTTAATTTTTTAGGTCATATTTTGCATTTTTAGGTCATATTTTTTTTTTTTTTTGGTTCATTTTCTAGTATTTATATCTTTAATTTTGTTTTATTATTTTAACAAAATAAATACAAAAAAAAAATTTTTAAAATATTTCAGGTGAATAGTATTAATAATTCAGATTCAATCAACTTTTTTATTAAATAAACACTTTTTTGTACTAAATACTAATGTTTAATATCCTGTACCTAATATTAATAAAAATATAAAAATCAAATTAAAAACCAATTTAAATTAATTTTATACCATCATTTTTGGCATTTTATATTCCTTTTTTTGCATTTTAAGTACATATTTTATTGCATTTTTTAAGGATTTTGAATGCATTAAATTCACAGCCCTAGTCATTATATTATACTATAACAACAATACATATTATAACCTCGCAATACATTAATCATCAAATAACTTAATGGTTGTGTACACAGGCATTCGATTTTGAATGCGTTAATAGTTTATAATATAATGGTGTTTTCTTTTTTAAATTAATTCGCGCGCGTGGATCGGTTTACCCCACGCGCAGACGTACGATAACCGTGGTACTGCGGATAAACCTTACCTAGGGTACGTTCCTAGGCATAATAAATGGCACAGTCATAATATTACGGTTAACAAATCACGGCGTACGTACATCATCAGAAGACGAATAGGCACGCAATCGCGACAGCGTATTCAAACCGTTTGTCACGTAGGTATAACGCCATTGATCGTACGTAGAATGGACGACTATCCGTCCCGCGATCAACGGTACAACTAAATTACCTACCTACGCCACAAAACATAATATATTATATTATATTGTGTAACACAACGTCGGCTATTTACGTGTGTGGGTACACACAATAATATGCGCCGCGTTACATAGGTAGTAGGTACACCGACGGGCAACAATAAATTATCGCGGCCGATCGGATTTCTTTTCGCAGAGAGAGAAATTCAAATAAATAATTGCAATCCGCGCGCCGTAGACCGTGAACAGCGCGTCAGCGCGAAATACAACGCTCTGCACACACCGCACGCGCAACGGCGTTGTTGTATACCTACGTCTCTGTTTGACAATTAATTGCGAATTTATATCCGTACGCGCGACAGCCCGCCAATTATGTTATAGCACGTACGAGCCGTACTGCGCGTGTTTGATAATATTGACAACGGACATATTATTATTATACACCTACCGTAGTGACGGATATATTTTGTACACCTCCATCCGGAGTCTCGACACCACAATATCGACTCTCGTTCACTCACACCTCCACTACCGCCGGCCAAAACCAATTATAAATTGTCGTCATCGCTGTATATGTAGGTAATACGTACACTCGCCAGAGACAGACAAACGCGTGTTATTGTACGACAATAATAATCGACTATCTACCGGCGTACCTATGGTGGAGACGCCTAACCGTGGGCAGTGCGAAGCACTGACGGGGCATGTATTACTTATAGGTACACGTAATGATATTGTAATGATAATATTGTAGTAGGTAGGTTACGTACCTTTAGTAAATTTGTTTTTTGTCTCTTTTTCTTTTTTGATAGTGATGAAAAAGGGGCAACACGACGTAACGCAACGATTTGGTTATCGTTCAAATCGTCTTGTGGTATATACGTCCATACCTGCCAAAGTGCCAACAACAATCACGAGTGCATAATACGTCATGTATAATACGAATGTAGGCGGGCCGCGGCGTAGCCTTCTTCCTTTTGCCCATAATTATTAAATAGACGACTAATATTTTAATTTAACATTCATTTAAAACAAAAAGTAACTCTTGTAACATGACATGACTGAAATTTGAAAAGAACACAAGAACTGCTGTCTGTCGTTCTGTACTCTGTAACGTAAACGTGCCAAATGCATAATTTATTACTGCTATAATAATAGTCAGTGTGACCATACCGCACACCACAGTATGCCTACAACAAATCAATTTTAGAATTAAAATATATTAAAATGGTTAGCCACACCTAGATACCAATTACCAAGTATGGACAGTATTTAATTGGTATTGGTTTGAGAAGAAAATTAAAACGGTTTTTAAGATTTAGAAACCAATTTAGATATACCTTTTGTAACAATCCAGAAACCGATTCGGACGTTTAGAAATTAATAATACGGATATATCGGCAAATTTCACCCGGACGCTTCCACGAGTTATGGTCGAATTTCATTTGGGTAAAAACAGATAATATTCGTAGTACACTCGAGCTCAGAAAAGGCATTTGAAGGAGTCAAACATTTTGAAAACACTTATTTCTTTTCCGGCTTACAGGCTTAGGGTTAGGACTAGATTAGGAACGACAATGGTATTTTTTTTTTAAAGCGTTTTTTAAACTTGTCAATTGTTTTTTGTTGTATTACAAATTACAACGTATAATTTAAACATCAATTCGGGCGATTTGGGGCGCAAGTAACACACTAACACGCAGTATATTGCACAATATTAATCGGGCATGGAACAATTGCGCCTAAAACAAAGTTTTTGTTTAGGGTCAGTGTATCAATTACGCTCCTTATATTTCAGGGTCGGTATACCGATTGCGCTTGTATTTAAATTTTTCTATCTTCAGATATGAAAATATTGTATCAATATCGATATAGTTCTCTTCAAATTATAACTTCAATTTTGAATAATTGACTATATTTATTTATTTATATTAAAAAAGTGTAAATGTGAATTATTATGTAACTTATATAACTTTAATTTTTGAATAATTGACTATATTTATTTATTTATTTTATATTCTGTATTTAAACTCGCAAAAAAATCGATGTGTGTATTCAATATAAATTTATCATATAATTTTATTATAACTAACTAATAAGTTTTCATTAAATATTTTAAAATGTTTTAAGCGCAATTGGTCCATCGACCCTAAAATGTATAGAACGCAATTGATGATCAACAGATGTCTCGTGCATAATAATTTCTGGGAGATCAATGATTAACTCGTAGATTTAAATACCAACATTTCAAAAACTAAATCATATATCTAAAATATAAACACGATACACCAATCCCAACCGTGTACCCCATCTATTGTAATGGACTTGCATGTCTGTATATACATTATATTACATATATTGTAAAGCTGCAGAAGAGAATAAACCCCCCAAATTTTAAAAATCAGAAACATTACTTCAATTTTTTTTTTCGGTTGTGCAAATTGCAGACCGATTTATTATAATCAGTAATCGATATTGACATTTTTACATTTTATCAAAATATTTATTGGATTCGTATGTCAACCAAACGTCCAAACACGAATTAACGATTTTGATAAGTTTCAAAAAATCTTATGGATACTTCTTATTGCTTATTAGTTATCAATATTCATTAGTAATAACTAATAACTAATAAGTAATAGGTTAACAAAGCTACTTAAGAGAACGCTATACATGCAATAATGTGTTATTTCCGTTATACAAACTTACTTATAGCAAATTTGTGTTTAGTAGAACCAATTTTGTATTGTTAACCTTCATAATATAAACTTTAACATAAGAGCATTACCTATATGTTTTTACGTAAGTTTTCTATATTTTAAATTTTGAATTATAAACATTATAAAATTGTTACATTTTACACACTTCTAACTTGCTTAAAATTTTATCATTAAAAAAAAAATTAATATTTTTATCGTTATAGTTTTTTTTAAATTTTACTTTTTTAGTTCTATGTTCTGAAGCAAAATATTTTTGGAAGTATTTAAATAGGTACTTACAAAAAAATTAAAAATCGAATTAATTGTTTATAAGTAATAATTAATAAATATTCAAAGTTTAAGTAATCGTAGTATTAGATTAACATTTTACGGGATATCCCGTACTTCATCACTCCAGTTACGATAACTTTTAAATACTTGTAACTCATTAACTACTTGTCCGAATTCTAATTTTTTTGTATGAAATAAAAATTATAGGTGTTATTATTCAAAAAAATAAAATGCTAAGAAAATGTAATATTTGTTTTGATTTCACTGGAAGTTATGTAAAAAAAAACTATTTTTAAAAGCATTAATAAATTTTTAAATAATGAATGTTGTTCGATAAAAGAATCATCTTGTATAGATCTGATTGCTGAAGATTGTTATGTTTTGTGTACTGCTTTGTTGAAAATACATTTCAATTTCTGAAAAATCTAAAATTCTAATAATTACATTCCTTAAACATTAATATTTGATCATAATCTTTTACAAAATATAACTTTTTCTTACCATGACTAGACGATTAAAAACATAAAGGAATTAGCAAAATACAGGTTAACCAGGTAACAGGTAGATATAGGTTACAAATATTAAAAATATTAACATTAATACGATAAAATGCATCCTGAATAATGGTAATAATTTATTAGCACCAACTATATTAATACAATATTTTGTGTATGAGTCGCTTATGAGTAAAATAAATTATACCAAAAAAAAAAAGGGTAAATATGCTAATACAATAATTTTAGTTAACGCGTTGAAAAACTAGAAAGTTAGGAACTGAATACAACATTGTTTATTAACGGCAAGTTAAAATTGATTCTTTTTAAGAATTTAGCGCTAGCCAGGTTAAAAAAACCAGGTTACAGCAAAATATATATATATTTGTTTTTTTTTTATGTTAGTCAAGTTTTTAATAAAAGACAATGTTGTATAAAAATAAATAAAAAATAAAATAATGAAACTCAAGAAAGAAGTTAAATACAAATAAATACAATATTAAATTACAATTAATAATATTTAAAAAAACTAATATGTGATAAGAGTATACAAGAAAAAAATAAATAACATCAGATATTTTACTAATTGTGTATGATGGTGATTTTGTTTTCATATTCCGCAATACATTATATCCAAAACATAACTCGTATTGTACACAACAACATAATAAAATATTTTCTATTTTCAAATAGTGATTTTTTTTAAAAAAATATACATACTATATCAAGCAATATAACAGTTAATATTAACTTAAAATAGAAAAATAATTAATGGAAAACATGATTGTGATGGCTATGAAATGGCACTAAAAATTTTACATTCCGAGCCACACAAGTTTTTGTTCAACATCAATATTTTTTACTGTCTTAAACAAATGTTCTTAAGTCTTAAATTATGAATGTGAATGTTATTATTTTGTAATACCATTGATATAATATGTGTATTTATAAATTTAAAAAAAAAGATCATACATATTTAATACACTATTATACGAATAAAAATAATACAATTAGAACACAGTACGTTATTATTAACAATTATTAAAAATACAAATCTTAACATGTAAGTGGCTCGGTAGTTTTTGTAAATTAAAATAACAACTATTGTATCAACTTAATAAAATTGTTTTGTTACAAACATTTTAAAGTAAAAATCTGATACAACAAAATGGAAGCACTGAATACCTTTACAACAGAACATCTAAAAGAGCATTGTTGCAATTACAAACATCAATTCATAATAAAAAACAAATAACAATATAATAAATAAATATTCTAAAATATGTTTTATGAAATATACTTTTCTAACAATCTTTGATTTTTTTTTATGCATATCATCAATACAGAGTAACAAATTTATAAAAGCCTCTTTAAATTACTCTATATAAAATTATCTAGAGGCATTTAAAATAACAATATATATAATTAAAAAAATATTAATTCGTTGTGAAATTGTCTCATTTGATAATTAAAGCGTCTATATGTATATATGTAACTCAACAATAAAAGTTAAAGCTCGATTATTAATTATTGTTTAAATTTGATTTAACACTCTTAAACCAAATAAGTGTGTTTAATATTAAATACAACTCTAAGCACCGCAAATCAATATAAATATAAGGCACATGTCGACCCATTGGAATGATTTAATTGCCAAAACATAGAAAATAAATTTTCCAAATTTGTATTATTTATTTTATTTATTTACTTCTAAACCACAAATTCAAAGACTTTTTTTAATGTAAATGAATTATAGTACTGCCAATGAGCCAGAGACTACAACCTATCATACATTGTGCCCAAAGTGATTTATACTAATTACTTTGTTATAGCTTATAAATACTTAAATAATATTGAACACCTAATTATGGCCATGGTATTGAAGGCACGCGGAAGTTATTAATAATGATACCATGGTTGACGTCTGACCCAACATAACCGTATACCAGTGTCAGTTCTTATTTTAATTGAAGCCGCTTCGGCTGCTCGTACGGTTTCTTTAACAGACTGCATCAAGTTTTGAGCATTACCCACCAACATGTCAGTAGCTTCTTGATCTTCTTCTGAACCATGAGCTCCCAACATAGTTGCTTTGACTGTGGATAAGATCTTTAATTGAGTACCAATGGTTGGTATACGTTCACACACTTGCAGCAAGTTCTGAAAATTAAATTTATTATAATTATAACTTAGAATAATAATTAGAAAGTATTTAATATTTTGTTATTATTTTAAAAAAACTTACAGTTCTCATTCTTTTATCAGTACACTCTCTAGCCAATTCTTTAGCTAAACGTGTCACTTCCTCAGAAGCTTCGGCAATTGCTTTAGCACAAGCAATAAGATCACGTTTGGTACCAGTTTGTCCACGAACCAATTGAGATAACCTGCCCATCAAAAGTGCCATTTTCTTTGCAGCAGCAATAATCTTGTTATCTTTACTTGACCACTGTCTCACTTCTTGATGAAGCCCATGAGCAGCAGCCATAATAGGTTGATTAGGTAACGGTGCATGCTTGAACATTTCATCTTCATCATCGGTTTCAGCAGGTAACGGTGGTCTTGGTGGAGGTGCTTGTTCACCAGGCAATGGTGGACGAGGTGGAGCTATTTCGGGCTCAATAGACAATTCATACAGGTCTGGTACAACAGAGATAGCACCACGCACACCACGCACTGCATCCAACAACACATTGTTAGATTCTCTCCAACGTTTAATAGCTTGATCGTTATTGGTATTTAATGCTACTGGCTTAGCATCTTGAACCATTCTAGCCACAGCAGCTTGTAAGATATCTGCTGCTCTATTTAATGTTGCATGAAACACAGGATCTTCAGAATTGTCAGCCTCTTGCTTAGCAACTTGATATACTCTGTTTCCTAGACGAGCAATAGCTGTTGTATGTTCTACCATCTTATTGGGATCATGTCTGGCAATAGCATCCTCACACAGTTTTGCATGTTTACGCATTTGGTCCTCTACAATTAAAAATTAAGTAATTAAACATTAGTATAAAAGAGAGCTGAAACAAAAATGTCAAACCTATTAATTATGCACTTTGTACTAACCAGATAGTCGAATAAAAGTTGCTGAATCTGTAGCCTCATCACAAAGATTTCTTATGTGTGTTGCTGTATCAGCATACTGAGAACACAAATTATCAAAATGCTCTCCAGCTACTTTATTATCAGAGTATTGTGATCGGATTTGTCCACCATTTATCAACTGAGGTCCGAGAGATTCAAGCTGTGTGGCAGCTTGATTTAGAGCTTCAGACAACTTTTTTCCACCACTACCAATTGCAGCCACAAGTCGTCCAGTTCGACCTGCACGTTTTGACCAGTCAGATAATCTAGTTGCTCGATCAGCAAAGTTTGCCTCTCTACCAGGAGTTCCTATCAAAGTAAAAATAAAATTTGCTTTTTGTTAAATAAAATAATCAAACTAACATAGTATTATGTATTCTTACCTTTTGGTACATGCACTGCGTCTGTAAATTGTTTTAAAGGTGTATTTATGTCAACAAAATCTTCAACAACACGACTGACAACTGCATCTTGTATCATTTTTTTCAATTCATCTAACTTATGAGATAACTTTCTATAAACCATAACATTACAGTTATAAGTTTTATATACAAAAAAATTAAAAAAGTAAAAAGACAATCTATTTGTGACTACCTGGCTATTTGTTGCGCTTGAGGAGAGTTACCTTCACCACGACGACATAAATCATTTAATTGTCGAGATAAGGTATCAACCTCATCACAGAGATTTAATATTTCTGCTCTTTGAACACCAGGAAGTCCATCAGCCACCTAAAATATTCCATAATTGAATAATGAATATTAAAAAGATGACATATACAAAATGTAAGATTAATTTTTCTGTTTTACCCTATGTGCTTCATCAATTATCAACGAAATGGCTCTTTGCCCCAAGCCATTATCATTTCTTTCTGGATGTAACAACCATTGTCTAGCTTGATCCAATTGTCCGCCAAGTGTATGAGCCACTTGCTGTCCTTTAGCAGTAACTCCACTTTTCTCTGTGTCATTAACTGCTCGTGTAACTAATTTCACTAACTCTCCAATTCTTTCGTCAATGCTACGAGATAAACTTTCTGCTTGAGCAGTAGCGCCTTTTCCGTCATGTCTTAGTTCGCAAAGAGCATCAGTCATGGTGTTGATTTCAGAACACAATTTCTGTATTGGCTCTCGAACTTTAGGTGAACAGCGTTCTGATATTAAATGAGCTTGTTCAAGTAAATGGCGAATAGACTTTTCACCTAGACCCCCAGGCATTGATAATGGTTCCTAGAAAACCATTTCATTTAAAATATTAATTATACCATAGTATAATTTAATACTTACTTGTAACCAATCGTGGGCTGTATGGACTTTACCTTCAATTACATTAAGAGCTTTTCTCATTACAGTTATGTTATCAGCTTCCCATTCATCTTCATCATAAGTGGTCAGCTGTAATACTCTTATTATTTCTAATAACTCTCCAGTCATTCGGCTAGTGAGATAATCTCTATTCTCAGCTGCTTCAGCAGCACCCTTACCTCCTGAAATTAATCATTAGTTAATATAATAAAGGAAATAATAAAAATGTATTTCACATTATAATTATTTTTTGATTTTACTACCTTCTGAAAGAATATGAATATAAATCTTCATGCTACATATAAGTATTGGAGCTAACGTCTTCACTTGATCAAGACAACGAATAAGTATATCACGATGAACTTGATGAGTAAGTTCTTTTTCACGAGCACCTACTTCTCGAGAAACCTAGAAATAAAAAAATACATTTTAAATAATCTAAACCTATTTAAAAAAAATAATAATTAATTAATTAACCTACTTTACTTAGACATGGACTTAAATCCTTAAGAAACTGCACTAAGTCTTCCATACTTTCAATAACTTCGGCTACAGCTAAATAATCCAAAACTTTTTTACATTCTCTAATGATTTTTCTGACTTCAGATTCATCAAAACATAACAACAAAGATGATGTTCCTTGCAAAATTCCTCTAGATCCTTCTATCAGTTTTCTTCGAGCTGGCCCACTATAGGGATCTTGTTTTAGCATAGCTGAAGCTTCTTCAAGTAAACGGGATGCCCCTTCAACTCGATAAAGGGCTGAAGGAAGATCTTGTTTAAGTATTGGATCATCACTACTGTTTATAGTTTCTTTCCCCACTTTGATAAGGTTCATAACTGCACGGCTAACAGCTTGAACCGGCTTTTCCAAATCTGGCATTGCACTTCCATCTTCAGCGTCTTCATGTAAAATAACCAATCTAGATACCTATAAATTTAACAAATAGATAAAATTATATTAATAATATTTAAAAAATGTTTACAAAATAGGTAATTAAAATAATACAATTAAATACAATGCACTTTTCAAGTAATAAGCTGTTAGTATACTGTAAAACTAGTAGAGAGTAATAAATAACTAGTTATTTACAATTATTAAGTGTTAAAAAGTCATTTGGAATCCATATGTATCATGTTCTACTCTCTCTAAAAATAGTTATGTTTTGTCTCAACTGTAAGACCACATCAGTTATAAAAATAGAGTAGTTAAAGGGTAAACTAAATTATTTTAATGTACATCTCTCTTAAGTCCTTTCAGTCAAAAAAATATAAATATATATCAGAAACTTGAGTTTGAAATACATCCTGTTTTAAAAAACATAATACCAGAAGAATCACATTTTCTAAAAATATCTTACAGTAGATATAGATAAAGTAATTAGACTATTTGAATGTATTACATGGGTAGTTTATACCAAATATTATAATTTTAAGCTCATAAAAAATTATAAAAATATGACAAATAACTAATTAATTGTGATAAGTTTTTAGAATAATAATATCCAATATATATTTTTATTTTTTTAATTTTATTGATGAAAATAGATATTTTAATGATAAATACATTATACATACTTAGGAAATTAATTGTTAAATAATAAAGTAGATAGGTATTTAAAATTTAAAAATGTAAATTATGTAATAACTCTTTAAAAACTTATTAAACTCTGAAGTTTCAAAAAAATAATAAATAAGTTACAATAATCACCAAGACAATTTTTTAATATTTATTTGTGCTAACTCCCCTCTCAAATATTAATGATATTAGTGGCTAAACAGATCAATTTACATTAAACTTATTGTTATAAATAATATAAATAATAAATATAGAAAGTAGTTAAAATAATCCATTTTATGAATTTTATTATTGGGTATCTATTTATTTATCTATTTCTCTCATTATCATACCTAATATATCAATATTATACCTAAATAGTTAAAAAGAGAAATATCAATAATATTAAAGGAATTTTATTTATCATAATAGGCACTAACAATATTATAAGTATGAACATATGGCAATGAATTCTTGCCAATAATCCATAAATTGTATAAAATACTAAATTATTTGTTAATTTATATTTTAAATAAAAGAAATATTCTAATATTAACGAAAAAAATAGTTTAAAATGAATCTTAAAGATAACATACAAAAATGTAAATATTTAAGTTTTTATTAAAATTATCAATGTAAAACTGTTAAGAATAGATATTCTTGGTTATCATTAGTACTAAGAAATACATTTGGTATTTTATTTAAATCACTCAAAGTAAACATATAAATATGATTTCCAATTTCAAAAGATTTTCATTCTATTTGTTTTTTCATAATTTTTTATCATACCAAAAAAGAATTCATATGAATGCATTCTGTATTTGAAATTTGAATTGTATGCAAGTAAAGTACCCATAATTTATCTATGTGACTTCAATGTCACATGACTCATGCTCTTATCAAAACTACCTGAATAAAAAAAAATGATATTAACATTGACTGTACTTTACTGCATTATTAAATTGCATTTTTTATAGTTTTTATCAACATTACAGAGATAAAACAAATTCCTCAACATAAAACCATGTAGTTTTGATTGTTATAAATTATTTTCTAAACGATAATATGTTTAATTATTAATATCCTACATAAAATGTTTATAACTTTTTAAACTATACCAAATAATCATCGAATAATAGTTATCATCTAACCAGCTGACCTACCGCATAAGCATAAAACTGTTTACCTTGTCTCTTTACAAAAATGTAATGACATAATAAAAAGAATCTATCTCATCAAGGATGACTAGAAGATTTTCTCAGGCAAACTAGGAAACTCGAATATTCAACGTCCAATTATCAAAGAGCTAATAACAATTTATTGCAACAGCAAAAGCCAATGAGCATAATTTAATATATCGGTCAATATAAATCAATCATCGTGTAAAACATTTCAAACAAACATGATATGAACATGATGGAAACATTAATTGAAGGCACATTGGCACGGGTCCATTACATATCATATGTGAAAAATCCTTGAGAACAGATCAAAAGGAAAAAATAATAATAGTAATAATAATGAAGTAGAGGTACCTATATATATATATATATATATATGTATGTATAAACAGAATTTTTCATTATTGCAATATAATATCATAAATTGGGTCAAGCTCGCAGACGAGGAAAGTGACAAGTGTAGCACACACGTACACACACACAATTACATTTGATTATATTCCGAGTACACGACAACGAAATATATTATAGTAGGACAACGATTATGTGAGGAGTGTTGTTGGCATTGAGAAAGAGCGACGGCGGCGACAGCAGCAGATGGTCGTCCTAAAGGCCCGAGCCCGATCTCAACAGAGCCTATATTATTACACGCATTCTACCTACACATGCCTACACGCGTCAGACGTGATACAATAACGGTAATATACACAGGTACCTATAGGTATGGGTAGGTGTTAAATAGAATCGCGTCGCACGGCCGCCGAGTAGGAACTTTAAATCGAGGGGGCCAGGGGAGTACCTAGGCGCGTTGATGAATTTAAAAATTACCTGTTGGGCGACGGGCTCCAATATGCTCTCGATGGTTTTCGTGTGGAACACCGGCATTTTGGCGGCGGAAAATTCGAGTGGAGAAAAACAAAAAAATTCGAAACCCGGACCGTAAACTCCGTACGCCGCGACGGGATGTAGAGGTGCTTCCTATCTATCGGGCGCGAGCGCCAATAACACACACGCACAAACGCGACTGTCACGCGGGCGGCGGTGCGGTGGGTAGGGGGCGGTGCGGCGCACAAAGGTGCAAAAGAGCGGGCGCACGCAGCAACACGAGCACAACACTACCACTGTCAATGGACCAGCGAAATAACCATTTATAGGAAACGACGTCGACTTCTTAAAATAAACACAATTCTACTGCGGCAGACGGTTGAGCAGCGCGAGCAGCAGCACTGCGCTCTGCCTTCGTCGCTACTCGCTCGATCCACCGCCGCCACACCTCCACGCGCGCTCCCACCCGTCGGTAGACGCCGTATGGTAGTCGCGGCAGAGACCCGTCTCCTTCCCGGCCCGCCGCCCAACAAGACACCGACGACCCATCACGTCGCGGCCGAAATGTCGTCCGGACCAAGTTAATTATATTATAATACGTATATATATATATATATATATACGTATAATGTGTTGTGCGTGTGTGTGTTTTTTTTTTTGCCGCCCGTTTGCTTGGCGCCCACCACGATATGATTAATTGAAAAAAAAAATAAAATAAACGGATACGACTTTAAGCGATACATTATAATAACAATAATGATCGCGGTGGTGATATTTTGACTCGATTATATTGTTTGTATTGTTATTATTAAAGAGCCTTATGAGTTATGACTTATGAGCACGCTACACACCCGCGTGCAGTGTATCCAGTATTTATTTCAGACCTTTTGTCGTGGAGGGAAGGGGTAACTTAAATTTTCAATGAGATTCAATAAGATAAGATCAAATAATGGAGGGAAGTAAAAAAAAAAAAAAATTGCATAGGAACACAATTATTTTTGTAGTTTTTGTTCACATAAGAAGTGTCCTTAATTAATGAGTAATGGTCTCCGATACAATCTATAACCTCTATCGTAATATTTATTTTATTTTATTCTTAGTTGACGAAGTAAGTCTTACATTTTCCAGAGGGAGTAAACATTTTTTCCGGGGGGGGGGTATTACCCCTCCCCCAGGACACCCCCTGAAATAAACACTGAGTGTATTCGTCTTATAAAGGCCATAGCACAGCAAATTGTTCGTTCTGAATAATCCTTAGAGGCTTAGGAACGTTTAATGTAATAGCAAATTTATCTGTTATCATATTTAAAATCAAGAATATTACCTGGTGAACCTCATAGGCTTTTTTTTATATTTTTCTTTTAAATTGAGTTATGAATTTATGACTTATGAGTTACGAGTGTCTTAAAAATCTAAATTGTATGTACATTTTAAAATGCTCATAACTCACATTAAAATAAAAATAGAAAAAAAAAATCGACGAGGTGCACTAGATAATATTCTTACTATTAAAATTTTAAATTTGATAATAGATAAATTCACTGTTATATTAAACATGACAGATTGACTGAGTATATTGAATTACCTATTCAGATCGCACAATTTGTTATGTTATGCGTTTGTATATAAGACGGAGACACCGCATGCGACTATGCGAGTGTAGCGTATACTGTTAATAATCAAAGCTCTCTGATTATTGTATTATCGTCTGTCGATGATATCGTGTAGTACATGATAATATAGGTATTGTTCAATGTGACAATGTGGCGTGCGTGAATATTTGCATAGCGAGAAAAACAAAGCTGTGTATGAAACTTAGATTGTTTATAAATATTATTTCTTTAGAAATTCAAAAAAATAATTTGATAAATATACCTATTAATAGTTGTTTTAGTTTTATATAATATATTATATAACCTACAGTGTTTCTTTTTTTTTATTACTGACTTCGTTAAACAATGAAAATTAATCATTTTTAAAGAGAAATACCCGACTGGATAGGCCAGACTTTGCTAGTCATGATAAACTAATTTAGTTAATTACTTAATTAATCGTGGTACTATAGATTATAATTAGTAACACTGATGTCTGCAGGTCTGATTCAACATGTTGGCCGGGGGTCGCTGTGACACTGAACTGTCGAACAATATTACTAGCCATTATACATAATAATATAATTTATCAATTTATTATTGTAGAAAACAAGACCGCATACCTCCTAGTTCGCAATTGGGAGGTTGAGACTTGAGAGTAACCCACGTATAATATTTAAATTCTTTCTTTTTACTATGTACTTCTACAAAAATTAAATAATACTCTATTATAGTAGGTATTCATCTTGTAAATAATACATTAAAACGTGTTGACGTTATCAATCTTCCTACAAATTTCTTATCAATGTACACGAAAAGATAGTGCATGATGCTGTGTGAAGATCCCTTCTATACTGGAAGTATAATAAAGAAACTCTAGTAAAAAAAGCAAAAAGTCCAAGAGGAGAAATATATTTCATAGATTTTCTTGTACTAGTTGTACTTCTCATAAATTCACCATTACCTACAGATATTGTAATTTGTAATATAGCAAATGTACAGATTATCATAACTAAACCATACATTCACGATTTTATGCGAATGAATCAACAAGGTCCGGTCCTCTTGTAAAACAGTGTACGTTATTGTCGTCCTCCGAATAAAATTATATTCAACATAACAAATTTATATTATTATGTTAACATAATATACCTATTTATGATTTATAAGAAAGTTCAAATTTTGTATAATTTTACGTATTCATAAATAATTATATTACCATAATTACCTATAAAAGTCTATAACTATGAATAATATATAATTATAATAATATTATTAATATTATAATGAGATTTTAATATTTATATAGATACATTTTACTTATCCAATTATTTTCATTTAACTATACGAAAAAATTGAATTCACTAATCACGATGCAGTCAATTATAATTATAGTTATAATTATAAATTATAACAATAATTTGGTAAATGAAAGAAAAACACCCACATCCACTGAATTCAAGTTCAAATATTTGAATAAATCATCCTTGCACAAGGTTTAATCATAATTCTTTCGATTTCTTAGCCAACGCAATAATCTGTATCTATACATATAAATCGATTACAATATACCCAACCCAAAAACGGAAATATTTATAAAGCCTTCTTGCCCTATTTCGTCGAAAATACCTACTCTGTAGTTCGCTGCTAAACTCCTTTTACGCGTAAGGCAAATTAAGACTAAAACGATTTTAATGTGTAAATCTCAAATTCTCAATATCCCGAACGAGTGAGAAGAATATCACATGTCATATATATTTGTGTTTTCTAAAAACTACTTTCCTCCTTGGCTGAACCAGACACACATCAATACGCATTATGAATTTAAAAACATATTTTATTTTTATTGTAATTTTATAGTGAATAATTAATGTAAAAAGTATATTTATTTCACGCAAAAGGCGTATTTACTATATGTAGAATGTATAGTGTGAACTGTATACGGCACGTTGACCTACGGCCACCTACGCGTTTTTAATTATATAATATTCTATATAGGCTGACTAATATACATATGTACAATGTACATAAATATTAACAGGAATCACCATATCGTCAATTTATCTCTACTCAGGCGGACACGTCATATATATATAGGTATTTATCATAAATAATGATTCTAAAAATAATAAAAAAATCGGATTTTTGTGACTGTACATCACTATACAGCCTAACAGTGTAGACTTTAAGATTTTATTTGGTCTTGGGACATTTTTTTTCTAGTTATCTGGACCGCCGTAGAATTTAATTGCTGACTCCTTATCTATACTCTTTATGTATAATAAAATAATATAGATACCTGGTAATATTAATAAATTATAACATTGTTATTACATTATATTAACGATTACGCGCCGCTGACGACGAACTGTTTTTACTTTTTATGTACCTACCTAAAATAATATATATATTTATAAAACCCTGACAGTCTGACTCACTGCGTACGAGCGCAACTACACCGAACACGTCCAAGGTAAATAAAACCAGACGACAGATTTTGTGACGAATGGTTTTTTTCCACTTCCTTTTCCAACGATGACGCGGGAATAATTATTATTGTCGTCTATACAGTGTCCATCATCCGCGGTGTAATATTTTATCATGTTATCTGTAATTTATATTTGCGTTTATACAACACGTACCTATAATATACAATTTCTACGCGTACAGTGCGTAAATAATAGAATTATGCGTGTGCCCGAGACACGACTATTATATGATTAAAACACATACATTGTTATTATTTTTTAACAATCGATAATTTAGTTTTAATTGATATAATTACCGTATTGATTGCTATTTAATTAGTGTATTATGTTGCGTATTGTTATTATTGTTATATAATTATTGGCTACTGTAGCAATGCGGCCGTATACGGTTAAACAGTAATTATAAATTTAAAATTACAATAGTTATAAGTTATAACACACACACATATATATATTATATATGTACTTATATAGGTAATATAAATCAATAAGTGTTAACTGCAGTTTATCATAAACAATAAATTGCCCGTAATTTCACAGGCTGCAATATCATCAATGAATGAATAAATAAAAATAAAATCTATTTTGGTCGTTTTTTATGAAGACTTAACGAAAGGTCGATTTTTTTGTCGCCTTTGGTCATTAATGAATCATTATGTTATTACTCATTAGTATTATTACTCATTATATAACAGAATTCAAGACGCGTTGAAAGACGCGTGTAGCATATTATACTCGTACATACAATTGTATACAATATAATAAAAATTAAAAGTATATCATAAACATCGTAAAGATTGTGACAGTACGGCGCGATCGTAATTTATAAATTAGACAGAGCCATATGGAATGTACAACACTATAGTGGGTGGTATTTGGATATTTGGGCGATAGTTGCAGTGATGATTATTAAGTCTAACTGCAGTATATTACATAATAATGAATTGAAGAAAATTTCATATTCTTTGAAAATTAAGTTAACCATCATACATGCTACTCACCATACTATTTTAAAATTTATAGACTCAAGTCTACAGTCTACTAAAACTCTTAATAAAAAACTTTTTATTTATAACAGCAAATCAATTCTAAAAAATAGTCCTAGGTACCTAGATGAATAGTGAATCTATACTATATATTTTATATATATAAACATGTTTTCAAATATTAATTTATACATTTGAAATCTGTACAAAAAAATATATAGTGATATGATATTTATAATTCTAATTTTTAATAATAGTTATAAATGCAATGGACGACATTTTTAATATATTTGCTGCAATGTATTATTTATTATTACATAGGTACCAAACTGGTTTATTGAGACTAGTAAACTACTTAAGCTAACAAGCATAAATCAGTAATTTACAAGCATAAAATTAAAATATCCTTTTTACTGTAAAAATAAAAGAGTGTTCGCTTTTTAAATAAAACTAAAGATTTGTTCCACCAGTAAAATTAACAGCTATATTAATAACATTCCCTTAGGGAACGAAAAATAAGTTTAAAAATTAATAATAAATTTTGGAAAAAAAAATTACTTAGATAACAGTAAAATATAAGTCTCATGTAAAAATAACTTAATAATCACTGTATAATATATAGTAATATGTAATTTTTGTGTGGAAAATACATAAAAACTATGATAAAATTTAATCTACAATCACATTGATAAAATGCCTAATTACCTCCTGGATCCTATATAGTATAGTATATTCAATGAATGGATGTATAGGTTAAAATAAGTCATATTTTTATTAATATATAAATATTATGTATGCACATAATATAATACATTTTAATTTTTAAATCTAATAAAGTCAACAAAAATAAAACTTCTTAAGCGTTAAGATGCAGATTTAAACAAATATAATAGTGCTATAACTTAGATAGATATACAAAATCATCCATAGGAAATAGCTTAAATATTTTTTATAATTATTAACCATAGCTAAAAATATCCATTAATATTGTAGTCTTATAAGTAAAAATATTTAGTTACAGACACAAAATATTTTTATAAATATTACATTATTTTCTTTTCGAGAATTTTTCTCGACTATATAATTCCAGGTTCCTTCTATTAATATACACAGATAAACATATTAACTCAGTATAAGATATAACTGTAGTAATCTATATTATAGCGTATTTCAGTATATAGTTATTATTTATTACTAATAGTACAAGTGTACAACACATACATATAGTATTATACTGTACTTATAAATTTGGCTAATTTTTCATCATAACACATTGACACATTGAACACTTTATTTTTTATAACTTATAAGCATAATACAATATTTAGATATATTTTTTAATATATCTATATATATTAAATATATAAAAACAATAAATATGTAAACCTATTATTTCATTTTCACTTGCCAACTGGCAATGTTACAAAATAATAATAGGTAGGCATAATAATTTGTCAAAATGTGTTATACATTAAATTCATGAGATCGTACGAACATTCAAAATAATTGGCAAATACGTTATGTTTATTGACTTAAGTTTTATTTTTATAATGTTGACTGTAAACTGTATAGGTAAGTATACAAAGTCAAGTCTTCAGGGTTAAAGTGCCATGAACGTGATCGACGATCTGAGCTTTTATTTCTGTACAGCTATAGATTAGAGTATCCATAAATCATCACCCTTCCAAAAAAAATATTTTCCATGAACTCAAAAATTAATTTTTCTAAAATACCTATTAATGTATAATATTAAATAAGAAAATATAAAAAATACAAAGAAAAAAAAAATAAAGCATCAGTAGAAAGTGGCTAAATTCTTTAGTTTATCCGGTAAAACTGTATATAGTAAGTATAATATATATAACCTTAACATTTAAATTAAAATATAACTTTTAAAATAAATTATTAGTACTTATGTATTTAATATTATCTGTAGTTTAATAGTATAGAGTAACACATACATATAATACTTAAACACATAGATTAAACATTTTTAAATAAATGTTGATAAACCGGGAAAGTCGTATCTATTGCTATATAGTAATTACTAATTAAAATAGGTATCGAGTTCTATGTCATTCAACAGGTCTGATTAATAAAATTGCTGAATTTGAATTTAATAATAAATTATTGTATAGTGTATACGAAAAACAATTCTGATAGAAGACGGTCTATCAGCCTATATTACAGAGTAAGTATTTATTTTATCATATATTTTTATTCATTACATGTTTAAATATTAGTTACGATATGAATTGACTGAATTCGTTTTCTCAAAAATAGTGAATTTAAAGTATTATTAATTATAATAATATTAATATAGAATATATTATACATTATTACAAAATTGTTCATTAACATTTTACGTCAATACCGACTTATACTGTATAACGGCATGTGAATAAATTCGTGGTAAAAAAAAGGCAATAATTTAAAATGAAACTAAATATTTTGAAATTTCCATTGATCTTTTTTAGTAAAGTTTAATTATATACATAAAAGTTTCAAGGTAACAATGTAATATAAATATTTTTGAATTAGGTTCAAAAAAAAAAATAATTGAAACTGTCTTTTACGTTTGAAATTCTTGCAACTTAGTCAACATTTGAACTTGAAATGTCTATAAAATAAAAAATTGTGCTATAACATTTTTAATTTTTTAGGTATAAACAAGAATTGCTTATATAAAACATTATACTTTATTTGCCAGTCTTAGTTATTAAAATTTGAAACTTCATATATTATTAACTACAAAATAGTTGCAAATTTTTTGATTTTGAAGAATTTTATCAAAATTTTAATTCAATTATTTATAAAAAAATGCCTATATAATTCAAATATTTTAAAATTTCTTTATGAAAAACTTAAATTTCGTATTATCTACTATGGTTTTATTTAACGTACTGACAATTTAATACCAACTAGACGCATTTATTACCAAAAATAACCCGAAATAAGTTGTAAATCGAAGAAATTTACTACTCCAAAAATGTGATGACATAGACATATCTTTAACACACAATATCTTTGTAAAATCAATACATTCATCGCTAGGCTCATAATTTAAAAATATATAGATACATTTTTCTTTTAAATATTCATTAGATTATTAGAACTTATATAGAAATATTCAAATACTCAATCTATAAAATATCTATTGCATTGTCGTAAATAGTGATGGGTTCGGAAATACTTATTTCTCTCTAGATATCGGTTAAGTCATCCACCCTCCCCCCTTAATAAATACTCATCAAGTAATATTATACATTGTACTTAGTTTGTTTAACATTAATTTATTTTTGCTCGTAAAGCTAATTAGTAGATATGGGAACAACAATAACCATTAAAATTCGAAACAATTAAAACTATAATTATTATAAATTATATTTATAATTCTAATTAATAAAATTTTCAAATCATAAACTATTATAATTTGTTACCTATTATTATAAATAATTACATTACGAGGTAAGAAAAAAGGTGAACACAATTTTGATAAAAAAAAAAAAAAAAATGGATAAACAATAATGTTATTTTGAATTTAAAATGCAAATGTAATAATATTTTTATAAAGTAAGTATCAATTTGTACATGCAATGAGATGTCTTAAATCTTGATCGATATCCGATTTTTTTTCTTCTTAAACTTTAAAACTAGTTATGTCTCAGTGTCTTTATAATATAGTTATTTGAGTAAAAATAACAACTGTGTATTTATAGGCATATGAGTGTAGTAGTGAGTGTAGGTGTACTATTTTGTATTTTGCCAGATTGTTCAAGTCACTGGGTCTGACTCTGAGTCCTTGTTTTTTATCACATTCAGAGCTATTATATAAGCTACTATATCAGAAATAAATAATAATGTAGACTATAATATACACGTGGACTGAATTTTTTATCAATCATCTATTTTCAATTATTGAATACTATGGATATCTATTAATTTATTTGAATATACTTTAAATTAAAATGTAAAAAATAATTTGAATAAAATATTTGACGCTTATTCATAATATTATTAATATTTAGTATTTAGTAAAAGTTAAATATTTAAATATTAAAATGCATAATCAAAAATATATAATATATTCGGTTGAATTAAATTTATCATTCATTTATAGTTTATACTACATTCATAGGTGTGTAGGTACTATGAGTCTGTGCATAAAATAATGCATAACTAATATGAACGTGGGAAGAAACGTCCTGTAAAAATATTTAATGAAATTCGAAAATACATCGACCTAATCGAATAATTATAGTAAATTAGGACATACTAGTTCCTAATAGTACTTAAAAACTCATAGTATATGCATAATATAACCTATTAGTTATTACCCATTATTACGTGATGGCCAATTGCCTAACAATATTATTAAGTTATAAAATATCATTCTTGTAATACAGATAATTAGTCATTATTATGAAAAATATATTGTAAGTATATAATTTTACATTAATATTGTAGCCTTGTTAATACTCGTATTTACTATTAGTGTATCAGTGGGCAATAAATCATCAAATTTATGTTTGTAGTTGGAAAAATATATAATAAAATAATATTGAATAATAATATTTTGTCTTAGGCCAAATAATTAATACCAAATAACATCTTTATAGCTATATTAATTTATAATAATAATTGCATATTTTTATTTGTACAATATTATATTTATAAAATCACTTTGTTTACATTTTACTGTATTAATTATGTTTTTAATGTTTCAATTAATAGATAACCACAGTTCACATTATTCTATTATCTAGAGGTTATTTTAAGCTAAAATTGTTGATTATTGATTAATTAAAATGTTTGTTTCTTTTGCAAAACAACTTTTATCTAATGTTTTCACAATTTAGTGTTTCTGGTAGGTAGGTACCTGTGATGATAAATTTTCGTTTTGGAGATTAACTACTACCATATAATAATTTACTTTTAAGTTATAAATTACATCAATAAAAATCACTGCAAATCACTCTTGCCTTCTTGTTATTGACTCAAAAACTCGCTTATTGTATACTTACCCTATAATATACATCGATAAATAATGATAAATAATTAAAAATACATTATAATATATAAGTCATATCATAATTAATATTAAAGAATATCTTATTGGTATTACAATAGTCTATATCAGCGGTTCTTAAACTTTTTATTTCGCGTACCACTTAAGTATATTATCAATCAGTCGCGTACCACTGAAGATTAAAAATCCTACCACCATGCGGCCTTCCGCAGTTCGGCGTACCATCATGTAGTCTTTCGCGTACCACTAGTGGTACGCGTACCACAGTTTGAGAACCGCTGGTCTATATTATGTGATTTCAGAAAAAAAATTATCTAGAAAAAAACTGTCCTGGAATAAAAGTTACGGTTTTATAAAAAAAAAAGTTAGAAATAGATGATATCAAAATTTGCTAATACAGCCAGCATTTTAATATGTAATAAGTAATAACTAATAATAATTGTAAATTGTAAAAATAGCTCTATGATAGTTATTATGTATATGTATAATATATAAAAAATAATTATTCTCTGTAGCAATAAAAAATAAAATAATTCTAGCTTCAGCTAAAGTATTAATCACATGAGCATTTGTTTTACTAACAAAAATCATCAGTTTTCCTGTTTCCGTTAAAATACATTCTATAACTATAATCATAATTAGTCATGACCTCGGAGTTAGAGATGTAATAGTGAGACCGAGACGTGACTTCTGAAAAAATGATCAATTGACAAATACTACCCATATAACGTGGCACTAATATTTATTGTAAATGTAGACTACTATAAACTATTATATTATACACTTACAGAAGTTTAACCGGTTGATTTTCTTCTGTCGGGGTCAATATACGCTAGCATGCTACGTACCTATATAATATTTATTTGTACGTAATGTCGCATGAATTGTCCACCGATGAGCAATGATGATTTTACAGTATTATCATAAAAATATTATAGTAATAGATATACGAATAATATATCTACACACTACACGTTTCATGCACTTCATTGGACAGGTAGTGGAAGGTATACCGATTATCAGATATACGACGTCATACCGTGGTTAATTACCAAAATAATATTAATGGATATGCGTAAGTTTATTTTTATTACTGATGACGTGTTTCCGAACAGTTTGGATTGTTTGGAATGTCTGGACGTTAAGTTTCGATTACGATATGGTAATACTACTATACATATGTACACGACTATTGCATTATATCAGGTATAGTTATATCGTTTACACGGCAATGCGGAAAATACAGTAAATATAGTACAATATTAGGTAAATATAAGTTTCTAAACTGCGTGTATTATTATTTATTATATACACAATTATTCAATAATTATAAAAAAAAAAAAAATAATATACTACATAATTTTAAATAGGTAATATCATAAACTATATAAACTATCAATCTGATGATATTGTCACATAATTTAATATAATAATTCATGATTATCGTAAAAAACAAAATTATATTTTACGTGGTTTATTTCGGAAACTTAAATATTTAACATAGTTGGGTATATTAGTTAATTTTGTTTGTTGAATATTTTAAAATTTCCTCATTTATAACATTTTCTTTTTCAGCATATTTTTGTTTTAGTGTAACTGTTTGTAGTCCTTGTTTTTATGTATGTATTTCCTTGAAATTGGTAGTTTGAGAATTTCAATAATTTTAAGAATGCGTGAATGTTGATGATAGAAATAGAAATTAAAATCCGAATGAAAACTTTCACATGTGTTTGCCGTATGTTTCTGTCAAAAAATTGTCGCACCCACATTTTCGGTGAAAAAATACTATTATTTGGTATATAATTAATTGTCTATTACATAATCACAAAACTCTATTAATACTGAATTTTCAAGTTTGTCTACCATAAAATATAGTCTGTAAGTGTAAGACTTTCTTTAAACGAATGCGATTATATTATTACACCTACTCTGCACTACTATATTCTTATATATTATATTATTTTTGTATCATCAGTTTGATAATTTATAATATTATTATTTATTATAAAATATAGCATATTTTTTTTACACGCGTATCTCTATCTTCCACCATACAAGAACTTACATACGTACTTTTTTTTCACAGTGTACTGTGTAGGAACTTACACATCTCATTTTCAATCCGTAAAAGACTTTTTACATTACATATGTAGGAATTAACGTATTTACCAACTTTTTTACCTGCAGCTACTCTCGTGTAAAGAACTTACGATTCCCTGTACATTTAATAATATAATTAATAATTTAACTAATATATATAATATATATAATATATATATTTATACATAGATACCTTCTGCAGCCGAGTTCAAGTCAGCAATCTTTATGTATCAATTTAATTTCTTGAAATAATTTATTATTATTATACTTAAGCGTGTGTTTGTATTCATATCACAATCGCATAAATTTCAAATAATAATAACAATTCCATTATATCAAAACAACACATCATACATATAGCATGTACTATGTAGGTACGACATATGCATTTATATCTAATATAGTAATATCTATTAGCTATAATAACTTATTATTACATATTTAATCTCTTTTTTTTATGTTAGTATAGGTAACTACTATTAAAAATATTTTTGTTTATATTTTTGCTATAATTCGATTGCCACGTAAATGTGCAAGATTTAGGATATGAATACAATTTATAGTATACTGTGTATGTGTTTAAAA
Source organism: Melanaphis sacchari (assembly GCF_002803265.2). Lineage (NCBI taxonomy): Eukaryota > Metazoa > Arthropoda > Insecta > Hemiptera > Aphididae > Melanaphis > Melanaphis sacchari. Next base: position 1,317,011 of record NW_020270975.1, on the reverse strand, counting down.
TTTAAATTAATAATTTACAAGTGTACTGTTTAGAACTTTTATCAGCTAGTCATTGTCACGATAATATTGTTGATACTTAATGTTTATAATAGATTTCTATAACCAATATAGTTATTAAGTCATTATACATCTATAATTCTATTCAACAAAGAAGTTCTCCAGTAGATTCCATGCCAATCAAATTTTGATTACTTAAACTAAAAATTGAATTTTCAGACTTTTATAAACGTATAAAAGTATTAATTAGAATTAGAATTTAAAATTTAAATTTAATAAATGTGAGGTTAAAACTTACAAATACGAAAATCGGAAATATTGCTCTGTTTTGCGGCGTATTATTGTTTTAGAAAATATTGAGATTAGAATTATTATTAAGTATCCGAGTAAGTTACCTACAGTATAATAGACATGTATTAAATGACAAATAATTTAATGTATGATAACTAAACAATTCTAAACAGACGATTTATTCGGCTTAAAATATTACTAAGGATATTTTATTATAGGTGCATTTATATTAGTAATACTAATTTATCTTTGTTCTTTTGACTTACAGTAAGTAAAAATAATTTTTTTCAATAACAAATTAAAATATTAGCAGGTGCAGACTGACTGGAATACTAAGAGAAGTGGTAGCTATAACATCACTTGTCTTAAAATATATTTGTCCTAATTTTAACGAAAAAGTTATAATTTTCTGATAGAGTTGCATGGATCTATTATTTATAGAATAACTATAATTTAATGATAAGAATACGTTTATTGTAGCCAGTAAGAAAGTACCTGTAGATTAATCAGCTCGATAAACAATATTATAAATTTTCTTAATTTTTATGTATTAACATTATTTTGTTATTTGTCCAAAAATTATGTAACATTCCACCTCCCCTCTTTTTATCAATTTACGCTAGTGTACGTTTATACTTATAGGTAAATATGCATAGACGTACCGTTTAAGAACAACGTAAATAAATTCGTAGTAAGAAAACTTAAAATTAATTTATAATTATGATTATTTTGAAAACTATATTGTGTATAGTACTATATAGTAAATAATAATAAGCATTCGTAGTATCAAAAAACTGTAAATAGTTAAAAGTATAAATAATAATAAAAATCTTTATACACATATTTTTGAATTATTATTATATTGAAATAAAACTGTTATTTTTGCTTAAATATTCAATTTCATTGAAAATTTAACTTAAGATATCTGTTATAAAATTGTACTTGCAATGTAGGTATTTTCAAATTCTTATAGGAACAGTTGATGTAGGATCTATCATTAAATTGTGAAGCTTTTGATCGAGTATAAACATTTTTAACAGCACTTTAAAAAAATATATAATCAAATATTTAAATGTCTATTAATATCACAAAAAGAGTCATCATTTAATCATGTATAGAAAATATTAATGTAAATGCGATATAAATATTTTATGAACATTTCAAGTAACTATGTGTATTTATTTTTGAGTTAAGCCATTTATTTTAAAATACATCTAAAAATCAATGGTTATACCAAAAACTAAATTGATTTCTTTAAAAACTGGTTTTGCCTTAAAATTCTTGTTTTTCCTTAATCATTTTTCGTTCTTCTAAATTATTTTGAAAACTATTGGTAGGTAATTTTTAATTTTAATATAAATACATATTTAAGCTATTAAAATATTGAAAATATGTTACAATTGATAACTTACATCGGTAACCCATGTAATATTGTGTATCTGGATAACAACTAACTGGGAACAGCTACAAACATTTAAAATGCTTTGTTATTATACTTATTACTTATTAGTTTGTGGAACATTTATTGGCTTCGTGACGTTGACCTATACACATAATGTGCATAATACATTTGTTTGTAATTCGTTAATGGGTAACACGCAAATCATCGTAAAAAGCTCACGAAACGTTTATGAAGATTTAGATTCGATACGTCATTAAGTGGGTGGAGATTTCATCAGAAATACATGGACAGGTGCGCAATTTACAATTTAAAATTTTGTCGGACGACTGCACTCGTATTATAGGATACTCATACATGTAGTGATATCTTTGCAATTTGTCTCGAGTACAGAACAGGTAGGTGGCATTCAATTTACCGGAAAACGCCACAGTGCACAATAACACGACGTGTGTTTTAGCATGACAGATTTATTTTTTTTATAGTATTTTAGTACGTTACGATAATATTTACAAATTACAATAGATGAGATACTACCTCCAATACATCGTATCATTTTGTCAACGTTTGCTACTAGTGACGCCATCTAACGTCGTTTTTCGATACTAGCCAACGCTATACCGCGCAACGCCGAGCGATGGCCGGACTATTTTGATTATAGCATTGGCCAACACCGATTTGTTTATGATGTGCGGTTTCGTTATCGTTACCGAAGTTCTGGATGTCGATTGTATAGAAGCCGAACGCCAGAGTTGTTATATTTTAAATTCTGAATTTACTTTTCACCGAATACTGAATTGTTTATCCCGCAGATAAATTGTGGTGCATTCGATTGACCAACGTTTTACCGTTGTCTTACAACACCGGAATAAGATTTCCTTCTGTACATAACTGATTAGGTGAGTACGTTCGAAGTCTTCGTCTTTGACGATACGTTGCGTCGGCGATATGTTTTCTTAAAAAAAAATATTTAGAACACGTCGTTCGATCTTCCTCGTCGAACCTTTTGCCCGTTATTCTAATCTACCCAACGATATTGTCCTAATGAACTCGATGAAATAACGTTGTATCACTTAATTCGAACAGCGATTTTGCACAGAACTTTTTAATAAATCACATGCACACACATTTATTAGTATTTTGTTGTGTTTCAAATTTTACAGTTCAAAGAAAATCTATCAAATATCAAGATATTTCTTGATTCATAGTGCTCAATATTTATTGTAACATTTTAAATACTATTAAGATTACAAATCATGCATAGAATCTTATTCATTTGACATTATTCTGTAATTTAGAGATTATTTAAATTAAAATTTTTTTTTTTTTAATGTATCAGCATCTTATTTTATGATATTTTTGTATTAATTGATACTATTATTTTCAGTCTATAAAAATTGTGGAAAATGTTGGACACACGTCCAAATCATACCATTTATATAAACAACTTAAACGAAAAAATAAAAAAAGATGGTAAGTTTTTTTTGAGCCAATTTACTAAGATTAATCATATTATTTAAAACATAATATATATTATTTTAAAATGTGTAATAATTATTTACATTAATTTTTATATTTTTATTTTTAAAGACTTAAAGAAATCTTTGTATGCAATATTTTCACAATTTGGACAAATACTCGATATTGTTGCAATGAAAGGTATTAAAATGAACGGACAAGCTTTTGTTATATTTAAAGATATAACTAGTTCTACAAATGCTTTACGTGCAATGCAAGGATTTCCATTTTATGATAAACCTATGGTAAGAATATGTTTCTAAACCTTATATATGATCAGTCTTTAGAAAGAATAAATTTGTAATCATCACTCATTTATATCAAACGAAGTTCAAATTTTTGGAACCCCAATAAAAATCCATGTTAAAAACCTATTTTTAACATTATTATCATGTAGTTTTACTAAAATTGCATCTATAAACATGGTGATATTAAATAAATTTATACTATTTTATAAAATAGAATATTTAAAATCTTTTTTAAATGTTACGTTTATACACTTTCAAAAATCCATGGTGTATGTGGTTTAAATGTTACATTGTCCTAATTCGTTAGTTGTTTTGTTTGGATACAGAGTGGTAATTTTATTTCCCTATTTAGCTAAAAATGAACAAGATGGTGCCTGTCTAAAATAAATTTCACACATTTTTAGCCTCTATTATAATATTTATCATTTATAATATAACTACTCAGTCATTAACAAAAATAATTAACACACTAACTTCTTTCATCACTACAATGCCAATTATCTCTTTTATTCTTACATTCCTCGTATCTTTTCATGTATCAATTTCTTTGTTCACTCTTTCTATCACATCTTTTTCCATTAATTATCCTAAAAGTATAGCCATAGGCAATCCAACTTTTTATGAAGACTGGGCCGTATAAATTTTAACAATGATGCATTAACTTAAATGGCTCGAGTTAAACATTTTATTACTCATATTGATAATATTTATGTGTGCCCAACATCTACGCTATCGCTATTAGACTTAATAAATAAAGTTGACACTTTCATATACTATTAAATTAATTTGAAGTTTATTTAATTTTTAATATTTTGTAATTTTATCATCTTGAAATATATTTATTTTTTCATAATATTATATACAATTAATGGTTTTGAAATTGAACTGAAAGTGGCATTAACATTTACTACGAGTAAAATACCTCTAGCCAATACTATAGTTCTTTAAATAATCTCATTATAATACATTTAAAACAAAAGTAACTGTCAATTTTCGAATTTTTAGTTCACATCTTGTGAATATTAATTCAGTTTTCTTAAATTATTTAACTGTATTTCCGTATAATATAACAATATCTATATTGACAACTATTACCTTGTTTTTCTATCAGCTTTTTGACTAGTATTCTTGAAAAGTTCTGTTGTGTAAATACATAATAATAATAATACAAAATTTATTTATAAATAAATAACAACTTAAAAAAAATTATTCTATTATATTTCTTAATTAATATATTGAAAATTTATTAAAATTTTTTATACAGTGGCCAAATTCAGTTTTCTAGTGAACTTTCCTAGCACTGTAAATTATAAATACTTTAAGTATTTTACTGGAGTTATCAGTCATTTTGGCTTACACCCTAGTTTATGTAATCTTTTTCTAGATTAAAATTATGTGTTTAATTTTAATACATTTTATAAATGACAATTTTAATTTATAATTATTATTCTAATATTTTAATCTAGTAAAACAATCTAGTTTTTATTTCAAACGATTAGATTAATTCATTTTTTTGCACATATTTATGTGTTTAGATTTTTTTCCCTGTGTATCATAATTTTATTATTCATCTAAATTGGATAAAATTCATGTATTTTAATAGTTTTTTTAATATTTTGTTTTAAATTAATTTAATATACCAAAAATTGGTATGTTTAGTCGTCTTCAAGATTAATAAAATAATTAATGTGTAATACAGGGTGGGGCGTGGTTACTTCCTTATTTTAAAAAATCATAACACAAAAAGTATTGGCAATATTGATTTAATTATTTTTTCTGTGTATAGAAGTACATTTAAAGTTTTATTTTATTTGGTTTTAAAAACGACATCTCGAAGGTGGCCACCGTTCTCATCAATGCACTGAGATAGTCGGAATTTGAAATTGTTGTCCACTTTTTCCAGCATATCTGTGCTTATGTCGGCGTCGGCGATAGCAGCACAAATATTGTTTTTGAGATGACAAAGGGTCTTTGGACAATCAGTGTTTACCAACGATTTAAGGTAGCCCCACAGGAAAAAATCACATGGGGCTAAATCTGGCGATCGTGCTGGCCACTGAAGATCGCCTCTAAAAGAGATGAGGCCTCCACGGCGAACGCACACTCTTGCTTTGTCCACTGCATTGTTGACACTGAATTAGTCATAATAAAAACCTTAGATAACGTGCTTTCGAACAAGCCATAAACCAAAGTTCTACTATTAATAGCCGCTCAGTTGCGAGAGTTTCAAATAAGGAAGTAATCACGCCCCACCCTGTATTATACCAATAATCAATAAACTTTATCATAAATTGAATGTTTATGCTACATGTGATTGGATAATATAATGTTGTAGTTATATTTATTTTCATTTTTTTAGCGTATACAATTTGCTAAAACAGAATCAGACATAATTGCTAAAATGAAAGGTACTTTTGTTGAGCGCCAGAAAAAACCTAAGAAGCCAAAGGATGATGAAGAAGCCAAAAAGAGACGTAAAGCTGCTAAAGAACAGGCTCGTGCTTTGGCACAGCAAAATAACCCAGGAGGTGTATCTGGTGGTAGTGAGTGTTGTTTTTAGTTCTACTCTTTTTACATTAAGAGGATAGCATATCCACATGCACTGTCCCTGTCTTACTAATACATAACTTATAAAAATATAATGTTAATTTGAGTTGACGTATTATCACAGATTAAATAAATAAATAATAAATTAAATTATTTAATCTGTGGTATTATCAAACTAAAAGTTAAGAATATTATTTGTGTTCTCTTGTTAGTTTTTATGATATTATAACTTTTAAGTGAATTTTGAGCATTTTTTAATATTAATATTAATATTTTACTTACTCATAATTCACTTATAAATTATAATACCATAAAAAACTCAATGAGACAACTCAAATTATGTTTTTATCTTTGAGTTAGATTATAGGTCATTTATAATCAATGTTTAAAATAAACACAAAATTAGAATTGCTGAGTGTATATTTTGCCATTTTGGTATGATATAAATTAGTAAGATAGAGACAACACGTACAGATTTGACTTACTCTTAATAGTCTTATTATTGTATCAATATTAATTCTTGTTCTTCAACAGATGTACCCGAACAGCCACCTAACCAGATTCTTTTCTTGACCAACCTTCCTGATGAAACGACTGAGATGATGTTATCCATGCTGTTCAACCAGTATGTTTTATTTTATTGTTTTATATTCAATTTAACTTAATGTAAAATATTTTAATTTCTGTAGGTTCCCTGGATTCAAAGAAGTACGACTTGTACCAAACAGACACGACATTGCTTTTGTTGAATTTGAAAATGAACACCAATCAAACACTGCCAAACTATCATTAAATGGTTTCAAGATTACACCTACTCATGCAATGAAAATAACATTTGCTAAAAAGTAAAATTGTTCATAATGATTAATGCATTGATCATTTATGAAGTAACATAACACATATATTATTATATTTGTTTAAGTATTCAAGATTACAATAAAAAAAAAAATTAAATATTTCATATTATACTAATAGGTGATTTATGTTTTTTTATAAGAATTTAAATTTGGTGGCATTGTTGAGTGTGGTGTAGGTTTATATATAGTACTCCAAAATACTATTGTATCACTTTCTACATGATGAATAAAAAATATAAATGGCTTGTTTGCATTAAAAATAGCCTGGCCTCCTCTTGTTATAGTTACTACAGTAGCTGCCGATGCCACTGTGCCGATTTCATTGACATCAATTTCAACTTTGTGTAAAATATCACTAATGAAAGAGTCTGGGTCTATAACCATATTTGATAAATCCGCCTTTAAAGGGTCAAACATTTTGTTAATTCCTATATTCTAAAAACAAAAACAACAGATAAATTAGAATGAAATCATATGAAAACAAAATTATATATTGTGTACCTGTAAAACTGGTCGTAGATTAACCAAAGACTTAAGAGTCATTTTAGGCACAAAATATGTAAATTCTGCAAACTTAGAGTTTTTGGTTATGTTTTTTAATACATTTCCATTCATTTTTGAAATTAAACCTCTTAAACTAACATTTGTGTCAGGAAGCACAAAGTATGTTATAAATTGATTGCCTTTGTATGGTAGCCCAATGGCTTTAAACTCTAATTCTTCATTTTTATGGAACAATACATCACTGCTGCCTACCATCATTGGGACGAATACGCACTCTCTGTTTTGTCTGGATGATTTTTTATCACTAATGCTTGATCCATAACAAAATGGTTTTCTAAAATAAAACAATGTTCATATGTATAATAGTTAATATTTTAAAATAAGTTTTAATAGTTAAACTTACATTCTGGTGTAATTGACAAAAAATGGGTTTTCCCATTCACCTGTGAAGTATAATGCACTTGCAATTATAGTCTTGGTATCAGCAGGAGGAATATCAGGCATAATATCATTGATTTTTCCACATGTTTGATTAGACACCCATCTATTTAAAAAAAAAAAAAAAAATTACTAATCAAAATTAAAGGTAAATTTTATTTAAAAACAACTTAACTACCATTCTAATTTTAATTTGTTTTAAACAACTATTATGCTAAAATTTAACCATACCCAAATACATGATTTTAATACACATCATTAAAAACAAATATATTGTATTAAATCTAATGTATTATTGTATTATTTTTTTGGTAATTCGTCATCACTTACTAAATGTTTTCAAAGAATAAACGAGTGATTAATGAATCATTTTATTACTGTAATTAAATAATAATAATTATGATGAAATAATTAGTCTTCCATATTATGAAACATAACAATAGTAATTTATAAATTATAGTATTGAGAAAACAAAACATGATTAATAGATGATTAAAGTTTATAAAAACAACATTTATAATTTAAAATTGATAAATATCAATAAATAAAAATGGACTTAATTTATCAATATTATAGAATTAAGATGATGTTATAACAATGTCGAATAAATAAAATTTTTGATTATAAAAACTAGTTTGTTTTTTGACTAGTTATTTAAATTAATTATAGTCTATGATTAATCTTGTTTAACTATATTTGTATTAATTAGAAAATATATTTCTGATTATTTATATTCAATTGATCCATATGGGTAATAAAATATTTAATAAATGTATATTAAATTAAATACATGCATTTTTAGGTGTAGATAAAATCCTTATAAACTTAAATCGTCAGTTATTCATATAGTTATTTTTACCACTGTAGAAATTATTATACTTATGAATTATTTGATATAGTTGATTTTTTAACAATAAAAAATAATCATTTAATTAATTAAAAGCTCCATAATTTTTAATTATATAGTAAAAATCCAAATTAAATGTATATATTTATAATAATGATCTTTGAAAATGTATTGCATAGAAAGAGAAAAAATAGTTGAGCATAGATTTGACATACATTATCAGATTATATAAAATTGAAATGTATAAATAAAAATAAACTAACTAAAACTTCATGATCTACTGTATTTCATATTACATGATTTTTAATTAATACGCACTGATTGATAATATGTTTTGTTTGTTCTCCATCTGATTTGAAATTAACTGTAATCATTTTACTATTTAAATAATCTTCAGCTGCTTTTATATAACTTTTTGTAATATTATATCCATTTTGTACAAAAACTGCTTTTGCTAGATTAACTTCAGTGCCCAATTTTTCACCAGAGTTGGCTTGAAAATAATTTAATAGCATTCCCAAATTCTTGAAATTTTGACCATTGCTAAGAACATAATAAAAAAAATAATATTTTTAGAATATATTTACGAAATAAAATGTACTAATACTCACTTATCAGCTAAATGGGTTGTTGTGTTCTCGTCGTAACCAAATAATTTACCAATTTCAGTTTTAGTTTCACCATTAGCTCCCAAAAGTATAAGTGACAAAGCAGCAGCCATACAAATCGGTGATAAAATTATATTGTCATGATTGGAGTTGTGTGATTCCAAATTATCAATTGATCTGTCAATATTCAATGTTGCATCTAATAAACCTAGTGACAATATCTGAAAATTTAGAAATAAAATTTACCAACAAATACAATATAAAATTAGAGATAAAATAATTTACTTCTATATTATTTGAAGTTGAGTTGTTCTGTACATGAGAATGAACTGTTTCATTCATAGTTTTAGTTTCATTCATATTTATATTTAGTGATTCATTCATAACTGTATTAATCTTCATAGGTTTAGTTTCATTAATAATTTTATCTAGGAACATGGAATTCATAGGTCTAGTTTCATTAGTAATTCTGTTTGAAGACATAAAACTCATAGTATTAATATCATTTTTAGTTCCATTTTCAATTGAAGCTATGGTCATATTTGTCTTCACAAAAGGATCCAAAAATACAATTTTATTACCATCCACTATTGACAGCAGAATGTAAATACTTAAACTCAACAACATTTTTGACCACATCTAAATAAATAAAAATACATGTTATGTTTATGGATTAATTGAACATACAATAAAAAAAAAGTAGTATATTGAGTCAAAACTAAACAACCAATTTTTAGTAAGACTATTTGATTTTTCAATTACATAATATAATATAACAGTAAACATTAGTGTTTGTGAGTTACAGCCCCATTTTTTCTACATTTTACAATTAAATTTTAACAGGAGTTGATGATTTAGATAATCACAAATTTAACTGTGTTATTGGTTTCATTACATTTTATTAGGAAATTATTTTACTGTACAATAATATTATTATATTTACATTTATGTACAATAAATACTTTGCGGTGGTAGTGTCATATAATTAAGTTTGTTTTATAAATAAACAATCATTATAACATGTGTAACCTATTGTGTAAGTATAAATTATAAAAAAAAAAAAAAATCTATTTTATGCACACAGGTACCCCAGAGGTAGGTACACCAATAATCAGAATACTATAAATACCTATTGATTATTATTATTATTATTCTACTATGACATTAAAAATTTAAACAATACCTCTGTAATATGTCCGACGGGGTAGTCTGTGTAGAGAACGTGGAATTCACGTACTTCCACGCGAATTCATTAAATATAACTGATGATCGATTCTCGATCCAGTGTTTAATAATATTAATAATAATAATAATAACACTCGTACGTTAAAGTAGTAGAAATGATAATAATGGTCAAGGTCTGACTTGTGTGAGTGTACATGTATGTACGGAGTGGTGGGGCCGTGGTGTGCAGGAGTGTGAGTGTGTATACATTATATATAATATATAACATGTACGTTGGTACAGGAATGATTTGTTTTGTTTTTGTCTTCCTGTAATTATACACATCATAATATTAAATAAATATATGTAGGTGTACACGTTTATCATATTATAAATTTATGATTTGTAAAAACATATCGGGTGATGTCGGGGCGCTCGTAACAAAAAAACTCGTTTTTGCACGTTGTAAATCGTACCTACTTCGTTTTACTGTTCCATTTCGTGTGTATCCGACGCGTAGTAACGTTATTCACAAACACATTTATAATAACACGATATACCTATACCAGCTATAAAAATTAAACACGTTACTTGCGCCGGCGAGCAGTTCACACTGTTCACAGTATTTCTTAATTTTCCTTTCTGAACTTCGTGTGATGGACGATCACTAAACGTCGCGAATTCCGACGTAGGTACCTACAGAAATGCCGCCGCGCGCGAAGGGGAACTCTGGAAAACAAGAAGAAAAAAAAAGGAAATCTTTAATTTATGATATTATATAGGTACACTATATTAACGTTTACGAACAGTGTACCGGCGTCCGTCTGCAGTAGGTATAATATAATGCGACATGAAATAAAATTTACGCAACGTGTGTGTTAAAAATACGTCGTAGATTTTTTAACGTGATGAATATTAATAAAAAAAAAAACATAAACCCATTTCTACATATTTCGAAGTAGGTACTAGAGCGAATGACGAACAATACTCATCTCATGTATATATACTGTGCGTCTGTGCTGTTGCGCTGGACATTTTAATCGCCATATCGTTGTTGTTGGCTCGTCGTTTCCTAAATCTTTTACGTCGACGTCCCGATATTTTATACGAAATCTCATCAAATCTTAAACGTTTAGACTTAGAACACGAGAACATTACGAGTGTTAAGAATACCGATTATCGATTATCGGCATTTTGCCGACCACTTGCCAAACTGCACTGATCGTTTTTGACTTTTGTTTCGTTATGGTACGACCTCCTACGCGTTATTGTGAGATGATTGAAGTATTGCAAACAATCGCGAAGAACTCATAAGAATGAAAAAAACAAGATTTGTTTTGCATACGAGTATACGTCTATAATCTTTATTAAGAGTGATGGGAACAAAAATCGTAGTCACAGTTAGTAAATTGAAAACTTAATTGCCAGTTTATTTTCAACGTTCCCTCCGTTCTAGAAAATTTACCAAAAACTAAAATATATAGTTTGCCTAATCAAAATACCAATTGATCGTCAAAAGGCGTAAGTTTAATGAATTGTGGCATCGTACACAAAAACGTTGATGTAGAGTATAAAATAAGAATATATTGTACAAATTACATTTGAGTACTTGAGTAGGTGTAATGAGTAGTATTATTATTTATTATTATTTATTGTTTTTAAAGATATTAGTTACGTAAGTATACACACAAGTTGACGACCTATCAATATTAATTTATAATTTATAAACATATCTACGCATACTATATTATTATAATCGTAATACCTACAGGTAATATTATATTATATTAGCCTTTCGTGCACGTCATATTACATGAAATATTCTTAAAGTAAAACAATACGTCATGTTATACACAGCAGCAGCGTGAACATTCTGTAAGAGAAACAAAAAAAATTTCAGTTGCACCATCCACATTTTTTATTCAATCAGTAATAGAGTGAAAAGAGGATAGTGGTTGTCTATCACACAACCTAACACGATTTATGGAAAAATTTTTCACTAGCTGAAATTTCTTATTACTCTTTAGTCTTTGATAAAAATAATTTTTCATTTTAATACTAATGAACAAATACATTAAAATAATAATGGACTTTTGAATACCAGCTAGCTCATAACTATTAACATTCATAGTATAAATGTATATATTTTTAAAATTTGAGTGGAGAAAATAGCAATATTTTAGAGTAATATTATTATATTGATTTTACAGTAATGTGTGTATGTGTTATGTGTACACGTTTTAAAATAGAAAAAATGCTTTGGTTTTTAACTTTTGCGTTATTTTTTTATAGTGAAAAGTCAAGTGTGAAAGTGTTATTATTTATTAATCTCCCTCCCCCGCTCACACACATACATAAGTTTGTAAACTCAAGTGTTTTGAACATTTACGGGACGAATTGTTTTTAATATTTTAACGAACAATAATTACGGTTAAGTACATTAATTTTTAAAAGTTTAGTCATGGGGAGCATTTAATATATTATATTCATACGGTTTTACTACCAATGTTTTTTCTTTATTTTACAGCGTTTATCTTCAAAATTGGCGTGTATTATATCATATACCTATACTTAGGATGTATACGTATTTATGTCACCGTTTAAAATATGGTAATAAAAATGATACGTATATACGTCATTGCTTCAAAATTTATAATTTTTTTTTCGATTTTACATTCCTAATCCGGCTTTATGAGCAGCATCTGCAGTGTATCATATATTATATACTATAATGTATTGTTTGTTTAAAAAAAGTATTACTGTGTATATATATAGCAGAAGTGTTATCACTTATCATTACCTATGTATAATTACCCACGTTTCCATAATTATAACTTTGGAGGGCTACAATAAGTTTTACTTCGTGCAATGTTTTCAATTTTTAAAACTATTTTTAGTGCTAATATTACATGTGTGTCCATTCATCACTTATTCCAATTTCTAAGTAACGATTTTCCAACTGACGTCAATACGTCAACTCAAACTGTTTAAATTATTCTACAGCGTAGGTATGTAAGTATGTTGATATATAAATATTATCTATACATCTACCTAAATACATATAATTATCAGAACTGTATCACTTTACTATTATTATAGTCAACAGGTGTTGTATACGTTATTTATTTAGTTATTTATTAGAATCCCTCTAAATATTATTATTAAGTATTCTGAACAATTATAAATATCGTATTATTATACATCTACACGACTACACACTCTATTGTAAAAACTAATATATACTTGTACTATAAACATGCGTTTATGTACACTCAATTATTTACGAACTAGGTACTTGTTATTTGATAAAAATCAAGGTCAAATCTTAGTCCAGGCCTGAGGGGTCTCCGCCTCCTATGTTTTAAAACATATACATTTATTGTATTCTCTAAGAGACACATTTTATGAGGGTGCTAATATAACGGTTTATAAAGCGTTATAGGCAATTTCGACTGTAAAATTATTAAAAAAAAACAAACGAAATTTTAATAATTTTAAAACGTTTTGTATAGTTATACGGTGCGTATTGTGTATATTTCTTCTCATTTTTCTAAAATTAGCCAGGAGTTCTATATAAATTATTTTTATTCGATTCGCAGTCCTTCCCAAGACAAGTAAATATGGAATGTATTGAAAAAAAAAAAACACGTTTTGGTGCTTAAAATATTTAAATAGCTATAGCAATACCTATGTTAATTATAAGTATGGAATTTGTTTTTAACTCTTTAATCTGTTGTGTAGTATGATATACATTTAAAAATACAAATTATGATTTAATGTTTAAACATGTATAAATATAATAATGGTACATAATATAATTTATTAATATATTATATTATAATAGATATAGGCCTACTCATATATTCATCAAAAGTCCATGCTTACTTTAAATTCGAGCTTTTCAATTTACTTTACTGAATAATATAAGTTTCTACGATGTGAATATGCTAAATATACTAGTAATAGAGAATATGAATAATTAAATATATATTATTAATTGGTAAAAAATATCACTTTCTCGAAATTTTAATCAACTAATATTATTATTGAAATCAAAATTAAATGTCATTACATATTTGCGCTGATAGTTAATATATTTTATATATATATACCGTCATACCGATATTCATATCCGAATAGTATAATATCTATAAATAATGTCATTCCTTATATGTAAATTGTGTAATAAAATACAGATAACTCATGATTTTAGTTTTTAAAAGTGTTATAATAATGGTTCGATTATATTATATTATAAATGTATAATATTAATCTATCTTTGTATAGACTGTAAATGTAGATTCTAGGTATAGGTTTTAGTTTTAAAAACGATTTTCTAAACGTAGAGAAGGTAAAATATTTTACTTTATAGAAGCAAAACAAATTAAAATCCTCAATGGGTTTCCAAACTATTTAATTTACCGTAGGTACCTATAATATATGTATTATTTTTTGCATGAATATATTTATAAACTGTACGTTTAATATGCATAGTGTTTAATAATTTTGTTTTCGATTTTTACAAACATATGCTTGACATTATTTTCTCTTATTAACATAACTCAAATCTACGTTATATCTAACGTGGATTAAACATTTTTAATGCAATATATTATAATGATTGTTATGTATTTGTAATCAGATTTCGTGCGTTTAAGCAATAACTAAATATAAAATTATTTCTGTGACTCTATAAACAACTACTGATTCCATTAACGAGATCTTAGATATAATAAGTGATTTTAATGATTACTGATTGATGATTATATACTTGTATAGTTGCATTTGGTATTGGAAAAGACTTTTACTTATTCACTACCATTTAAGTATAGTGGAAAGTATCGATAGTTAAAACTACCATTTACTGTTAACCAAACAACATTATAAATAATATGTTATATTAAAAAAAATAATATTAAGTATATTGTCTTATATAAATTAATAAGTAATAATTGCAAATAATATTATTGAAAATCGCTGGTAAACACCTATACTTAACTTATATAAGATAATTGATAACTTTGACTTATTTTATATTCATCTACTTTATCAAGGTTCATATGTTGTAAGGTTGAAACATTTTTAATTCATTATCATATACAATGTACAGTTGTTATTTTCGTAGGTTTTTATTTTAAAATTCAATTTAAACAATTACTGTAGCTACAGGTGTCTAACTCGATTCGGGCGCTTGCAATCCGCCTACGGTGGTTAGGTGTGGAAAACGTGAATTTAGTTTAACGGAAACTCTAATTTACATCCCGTAAGTTGAAAGTCATGTTGGAGCGTCTAGAAATCAGTAATTTGCAGGGAAAGTCGATACATTGTTAAGGCTAACGTCTTTGTAATGTCGCTTGCCCGGTTATTTTTGTGTGTTAAAAAAAAAAAGTATTAATTACGAAAAATTATAATTAATTGTGTATCTAGCTATCATACTGAATAAATTAGATGAATTAGATTACAAGTGTCAAGTTGTATGCACTAAATACAGTATAAACTCTAAGTGAATATGTTGATAGATTTAACTAGAATAATATTATCATAATAAAATATTTCTGTATCGTTGCCTCATGTTTGTTTTTTATTACCTACCTACTGGTTACTACCATTATTAATATTACGATGTCATTATACATAACAATAATGTATATTAAGCTCGTTATTTTTCTTTGTCATCCGTATGAATATATAATATAATATATATATATGTAAATACGAGTATGTATAGTTATTATAATTTAAATTTCTGTAGCGATAAAGGTCAAATTGACTAAGCGAAATAAAGATCAATTAAAAATAAGAACAACTAAATCTTAAACCTCCAATTTGTGTCACATCAATCACCATCATATTCTAAAAATATTTATAATTATATGTTTAAGAATAGTAGTATTGTAGGTATTCATGCGTAATATATTATATTTTAAAAACTCTAGAACCGTGCCTGGTTAAATATTGAAAATACTAATTATTATTTGATTATATTATATTTTATATTTATTTATTTTTGGATTTTATTTAAAAAAAATCACTCAACAGTAGTTTTAAGTAGTTATATATATTTTATAATTTGTGAAAATCACATGAAAATGTTGAAATGTGTATTACAGTTTGATAGATTGCGGTTTGATTGGCATTATAATAAGAATGTGTGATTTGTAGTCTTGTAAATCCTATTTTGTATAAAATATAAATTATTTATAATTGAATGATGTCAATGATGATCTAAATCTAAAATCTAAACGATCACTTAACCTTGAGCTGTTTTTTCTTTTGAAATTCGCCATTATAAGTCTTTGAAAATTCACCACAAAGCCCAATGTCACATTGTTCCAAATAAATAAAAATAGGTAAGCAATTAATAGAATCCTATGTTGTCGGCGACAATTATTGTGATTTTTATTTTTATTTTCATATTTTTATCATATTATTACAATAGATACCTACCTATTTAGTTAAAATATACCTGAGTATAATTTAAAGAAATATTTCTGAAACATAATATTATACTAAATTAAAAAAATTACATCCTTCGAGGCACATAAAGTCACAACAAATTTTATGTAGTAACGTTTCATATGCTGCAATTTAGACAGTGAATATTATTGAGTATGCTATAATACCTAAATACTTTGTTTTAAGTATTTACTTAATAAGTGTGTTAAGCGAATAATTTGAATGTTAAACGGAAGGATTAAAAATTATAATCGTTAACTTTGGAGTATTCTCAATTTATATCTATCTAAATAATATATATAAATGGAATCAATATTGTACACGTAGTTAATACGTTTCATATTTTTTTAAATTTAAAATAAATTGTGAAAGATATTAGATGTTACGTGTAAACTAATACAATACACTGATGTAAATTCCGAATTGTTAAGTAGCCAGTAGGTATTCAGTATTCATATAGTTGCAGAATCGTATTTAGTAAGGCGAATATTATCCCCTGGTCGAACCTATTTAAAATTATTTTATAACATAATTTCGTTTTTGATTGATATATATACCTAATTATTAAAATATAATACAGTTTATTAGTTTTTTTTTTTCATATCTTTTTATAACTAAAATTTTTAAATATATTATATTATATTTATTTATTTATTAAATATCAAGGTGAGAATTAAAAAGTTCAAAGAATAAAATTTAGTAAAATATCCTAATGCATCGATATTTAATAACTTTAAGTCATGTAAAGTTTAAAAACATCTTTAATGGTGTAAAGTAAACCATAGCTGTAAGGCGATTAATTTTTTTTTTTCTGAGAGAGGCGTACATTATATTTTATGCACTTCAAAAAAGCGAGAGAAATAATTCTAACTAGCAGTTATTGTTAATTTAATCGTTAGGTTTCGTAAATGGGGTATCTACGCTTACGGGGGTAAATAAATGTAATGTGTAATCAATGCGAGGTGGTATAGCCGTATAGGTGACATTTAGCACTATTAATAGGTGTGTGGTGTAAATTATTAATATTATGTGATATAATTAAGGGGATAGCAAATCAGTAATCACATGTAATATAGTTATTTAAATGACAAAATTAATACTTAGTCTTACTTAATCTATTAGTATTCGATCATCTGTATTGCCATTATACTCCGATGAATTAAACCACTCGTCATTAAATAATGTTATAATATTCACTGCTGTTTGTTTATGTATTTTGATTTATAGCATGGTTAGGTTAAGCTAATCGTAGTTATATAACAAATTTCAGGCAGATTACTTAAAATTAATAATCGTCGTTTAGTGATTAGTAAACGTCAAAATATCCAATTATTGATGCCTAAGACATTTATTAAACATTAATGCGATAATGCCGACAATATATTTATGTATAAACATCTACACAGTACATAAAACCCGGAGTTAGTTTTTTTTATTTATACAAAATATATTATCATTATATCAAACTGGCATAGCGCTAATATCAATTATAATTTATTATGGTTATGCTTATATCCGACTATTTCGACTATATTATAGAGGAAATCATTTTTGAACAGAAATTATTATGTTTACGTTTTAATGTTTCATTACGACTATTACAAAAATACGACTTCGCTAATGTTCTCGTATATCTATGTACCCAACAAATTCGTCCGTGAACTTCGCAATTGACGCATATGAAATCATTATTTTTCGTTTAAATATTTAATCTATTCTAAATTAAAATTTATACTGCATACTACAAAATACTTTGAAAATTTGAGTGATTTTTCCTAAAAATTTCAAAACTAAACACTTTAGATATGTATAAAAAAAATATTATAATTATTAATGTTTTCAAGACTTTTGATAGTTGGTGTTTAAACAACGGACGAGAAAATTTGTATTAAGTTTTTTATTCCAAAACAAATTCTATTAAAAATAAATTTAAAAAAAATTTGAAAAATCAAATATTTTTAAATACCTATTATAATAAAATGAGATAAAATATATTTGTATTATTTCATGGAAATAGTTAATTCTTGAATGAATAATTCACTGAAAAATTTAAGTCTACAATTGATTATTTAATTATGAGTTACAAAAAAAACCGATCTCATCAAAAGTTGGTTTCGTGAAAAAAAATTCTGTTTTTTCATAATTTTAGATTTTAAGCAAAATAATAATGTATTAGTTTTACAATGATAAAAAATTTTAAATGTTTTAATTTTTGTAGCAATAAAATAATGATTTGACTTTTGACATTAAGGGTGGTTTCTGGTAACAGTAAATTGGATCTAATCGGTGTATTAGGAGTAAACAAAAAACACAAATACATTATAAAAACAATACTTTCATTGCTATATGCTGAGAATGTAAAATTATTGACAGTAAAAATAATTTAATTAAAGTTTGAAGATAATAACATTTACCTATAAATTTATTGTTCTAATATTATACTATAAAACAAAAATATTATGTCACATAATACTGGTATATAAACAAAAAAAAAAAAATCAGGAGAGTAGGTTTAAATTAAATAATTTCGGTAATATTTTTATAATAGTATTAATATAATATTTAATGTAAACATTTTTTGGGGAGGGGGATGAAACTCATAAATGGCTCCACGATTTGTACATACTTGCCTTACAGTTGTATATTTGTATACTTATACACACAGTCTATTCGAAAATTATTGATTTTGGTAGTAGAATAATATAACATTATTACCTATATTTAGAACAACTATACGGAAAATGAGTATTTTATATATGTATAAAAATGATAATATACAAAACATATAATATCTAATGAGTAAAGACCGGATTTTGCATAAAATGCATGTTGTTATTTTCAACATCATATACATGCAGTCAATGAGTGTCCACAAATCATTACTTGATTGATTAAATATCAAAATTTTATACTGCATATTTTTGCATATTCTGACGTTAATGCATGATCTGCATATTTTTGCATATTTTAACAAAAACCGTACAAATATACAAATAAAAACATAGATCATAGGTACGTTTATATAATATTATAATATCAAATATTTTACGTCTCAAAGAATATCTCAAAGGCTCCGTATAGAATTCAATTATATAAAGAAATGTTGCCAATTACACATTTACCACCGCAGCCAATAATTACCCGTTGGGGTACTTGGCTAGAGTCGGCCTTTTTTTACGCAGATCATTTTGAAGAGTTCAAAAATGTGATTGAAAACTTAGAAGATAATACAAAATGCATTCAAAATTGTAAATCAATTTTTAATAAATTTAATGTAAAATATGATCTTGCTTACATTAAAGCAAATTTTTTATGTATCGTTGAAAGTATCAAAAAGCTTGAAACCTCTAATTTGTCCCTTGTAGACTCGTTAAAAATTTTAGAACAAGTGGAAAACTCTGTTAATGAACTTCCTACTAGTGCAAATAGTACAATAATTAAAACAAAATGTAAAAACGTTTTGAATAAAAATAAAGGATTAATGGTTTTAAAAGAAATTTCAAAAATACTTCAAGGTGACAGTGCTAATTTCGACGATTTATCTGTTCCAAATTATTCGCTGGATATAATAGCAAATTTTAAATATGCTCCAATCACCAGTGTTGATGTCGAACGTAGTTTTTCATCATACAAGTACATTCTTACAGATCGCCGTCATAATTTCACGGAAATAAACATGGAACATACTTTGATAACTTATTGTTTTTCAAATTAATAATTTACTACCTTCAATAAAATTGTTCGTACTTTTTTCCTATTTATATCAGTATATCACCAATGTATCTACTATTTAATTTTAATAAAATATTTTTTACAATATATCAATGTTTAAAAATTAAATTACAATTTAACAAAAAATTAAATTTTTGTACTATATTATACATGTAACTTTTTGTTTATGAAAAATGTAATAAAATTAATAAATAATTATCACTGCAAAATTAAAATCAAATATAAAATTGAAATTTTATTTTGCATGTTTTGCATTTTTTCCTTGCATATTTTGACTTTTTTTAGTGCATGTTTGCATGCATATTTTACAATTTAAAATGCATATAAATCCGGTCTTTACTAATGAGTAATAATGTCGATGACGAATGTTGCTTGTGCGAGTTTTATGGATCCGGTCACGGATCAACGGTTATAGGTTGTGCTGGTAAAATGTGTTTATCATGGGGATATTATTTGTTGGAAAAACCTAACGTTTTTTTACTCACTACTATAAATAAACCGTAGTGTTTATTTGAATAAATTGTGCCATATTGATTAAATCAATCGGCAATTATGTTAAAGTAGCTAATAGGTAACATTTTTTTTTTTAATAACTGTTAACTTCTACCTACATAAATAAAATATAGGGCGAGTCTGGTGTCTGGTTGAGTATCGTTATATAGGTACTATAATATATTATTATTATAATGTACCGAGACGTAATAATTATTATAATTACTGATAAATTTATAACACAATATTTTAAGATTCAATTAATAACTTGATTTCAAAAAAAAAAAAACATTGTAAAATGTAGTATTAAAATAATTGATTAAAATATATCTACATACGTGTATTATGGTTAATATAAAAATTAATATTAAATAATTGTAATGAAATTCACATATTATTTATTGCTTAACAACATTTTATAACTGCAACAATTGATATAGTAGGTCTTAAATTCAACATAATAACTGTACCTAGCTATACTATATTCATCTTTGATTAAACTTATTAATACTGTCATAAGTTTATATATTTAAAATTGAAACAGTCTCCAAAACAGCCAAAAACTACTACAAAAAGTTACACACCAAAACAGCTAACCACACAAATCCATTGATTTCCAACTTGGCCAGTGAATTCATGCCTAATAACCCCCCACGTCGATTAAAAAGACACTGGTGTCGTGATCTTCTAAATCCCAAACTGCACTAATTAAAAAAAAAAAAATCAAAAAAAAAATAAAATAAAATAAAACTCTCTTCCCCAAGTTAGAGGGTATCCACACTGGTGGACCTCCCTCCTCACGCCATTCATGTTATACCTACCTTTTCTTTATTATCATATTTACTTATTGTATGTATATAAATTACAGATTGTAAATATTCTATTTTATCTAATAATAAAAAAAAAAAAAAAAAGTTTATATATTTTGTAATAATAATAACAACGAATTATTTACCTTTTTAATAAAACACTATAACAGATATTTCGTAACAACTATGAAATTCCAATGATGTATTGCAGGGGTCGGCAACCTTTTTAACCACACGGGCCATTTTTTTTTCAATTGTTCATCCATTATTATATTTCAGCCACATTAAAAAAAAAAAAATTACATATTATGATATAATACTTATAATTGTATTGCTATTATGAAACGGTTAGATTAGATTTTATTTATAAAGGAAAAAGAATTATATAATATTGAAAATTATATGAAAAATGTTATTGAACAAAAGTAAAACACAAAAATTAACCACCTTTGTGCGGGCCATCAAAAGTTGCTCTGCGGGCCGCGGGTTGCCGACCCCTGATGTATTGTATGAGTACAATCAAATTTAATAACAATTAAAAGTCAGCCTTTTGAGCCTTTTCAATGATTTATAATGGTTATAGTCTAACCATTAACTACCTCTATATTATACACTCAGGTGTATACTGTGTATAGTGACACCTGTCATCTGTGAGAATTCTTGTAATTATTATGTTATTAAAATGTGTTTTAATTATTTCACACCATATATAATTATGACACCAAGTATGGTTACCCCTATTTTTTTCTGTAATAATGCATTCATGCATTTTATTAAAATGTTGATACTTGAAAATTATCTATATGTAAAGATCATATTATTATTGTGTATATATATATTATATAGGCGCCTACCAACTTAAATACATTTTTGAATTAACTTTTAAGTATACACACCTAAATAACTTATAGACCATTTAATTTCTTGTGAAGTTTAAACCCGGCTGCCTAATCCTCCCTTATCCCAAAGTGAATACTCCTTTGTATAAATGGGAAATTGATAAAGAAAATCATAAACGACAGCATATATATAATTGAACTATTATACCCAACGTACATAATAATACGCACATTATATAATATTATTATTATGTATTTCCTTAGATTGTCGTATATGGTATATATATGTATATAAATAATATTGCACCAATTCATACGCAATTTCTCTTGTCCCTCCCGTTGCAAACATCCGTAAATGCCGTAGATTTCAAGACGATTAATCAATTTTAATGTCAGACGAATATTTTTGAATACGACATATAATGTAAATGTACCTATTTTGATATGTCTATATGTTAGTTGTTTGCATTATTCCTGCAGGAATAATATTAATATATACGGTAGTCTTCTATAATTCAATTGTCGAAATGTATATAAATAAATGTATTCATAATTTATATATGTACATAAATTATATGCCTTTATTATTATTGCTCACTTAAAAAAAAATAAAAATAAAACACGGAAATGTATTTCGAATCTTTCGGGGCGATGAGTCTGGATCGTCTATGTTTACGCACGTAGATATATATATATATAAATGTGTGTAATATACATAATAACAATAACAACAATATACACATATTATTATAACGCACATGACTCCGTTAAATGATATACACGCAATTTTGTATTGCCGTCGCGGATTTATGCGGTGTTTGTTCCCCAATTGAAATTACGATTATTATTATTATTGTTCAGGAACCGCCGAGTATATGTATATGCGGTGCGCCAATTTAATTCTTTAATTCTCACGTGCACCGCACAAACAGGACGCGTCACTTATGTAAAGCGCGTTCGGGGGGAAAATGGAAAAAAAAAATCAATGTCCTCGCGTCAATTTGGTCTCCGCAGAGATATTGCATTTCATTGCTATTTAATGTGCACAGAGGTCATAATCATAACACCGCGACAAAGGCATTCGGCATGTATAAAAGATCTCGGGTACCGCGGCCGGGCGTCAGTCGAATCAACGCGTCGATCGCCGTACGAGGTGACATTATACTGCAGCTTGAAGACCACAGAAATCAATATTACCGTTGTGTCGTGTTGTAAATTATTGTACATAAGGACACACCCGTGGGCAGCCTTTATATCATTTAATACACGGCACATTGCGATATCAAAAATCATCGTGCGAGATCAGCTCTTGCAGCATAATCGTGTGTACTTGGTACATTCGTCGACATTATGAAGGTATCTGCAGCGACCGCCGTCCTGGTTGCTCTGGTCGCCACCGTGCAGGTAAAGCCATTTAATACCGCATGTTCGCATACACAATATAACGTTAACAGCGGGACAGTTGGTTATTAATTACTACTCAATAGCCATTTAGGTATAGGTAGGTCTTTAAATATAGATTATATTTATATGGATACCTGCAGAGTTTCCGAACTCATATTTTCATGTAGCTTTTCTGTCGGGCATCTATTAGAGTTCAAAGTTCGGGGCGCTTTTTAAAAAAACTGAAATATTTATAGGTCTATAATATGGGTCAAAGAGTTTCGAGTAAATATATTCATGTGTCAAAAAAAAAAAAAAAAAATTAATGAATACTTTTAAATTTCCAATTTTTTTTAACAGTACGCCAACATTTTAGTTAGGTAGGTCCTACGCCATTAAGCGTATACATTCGAATATTAACTTTTTAATACTGTTTCATATTTATCAGGATTTTATTGTATACATAGTTATATTGTTATATATTATAATTTATTTTGATATTTGTACAAATCATAAATGACTCTATTAGTCAAGTTTCAACCTAAAGGTTATTACCTACCGTCAGACAATGAAGGTTTACAAACACATCATTAGGCATTTCATAATACACATAAAGTATAATCTTATAATATTATAATATATCTGTTACGGGCAAAAGCCGAAATCGGGCAAACCTCAGAAATGCCCGTGCAAAACGCGAATTGCCCACAATCCTTGGGCAAAATGTCATATTTCGGCTTTTGACCGGGCAAACCTAGTTATGACCAACATCATTTGGTCAAAACCGCCAAAACCATATACTGACTTTCATCGTAAGGACAAAACCGTAGAATTTTAAATACGTTCCCTAATATTATAAACAAATTTAATAATTATAAAATAAGTATTATTGTACAAATATATAAAATTAATTTATTTAAACCTCACTTGAGTCAAACTGTAGCGTTTTAAATAACCACTAATATTAAATACAAAAAAATAATAATCATAAAATATTGTACAGATATAATTAAATACACTTAAATAATAATAAAAATATAATGATATTAAGTACTCGTATAAAAATAAACATATAATAATATTAGGTTCTCTATAATGTTAAAATAAATAATTAATAAAAAATATTGTACAGATATAATTGAATATAATAATAAAAAAATAATATTTTTGTTTATTTGTTGCTACACATATTAGAACTACACACAATTTAAAACGCTACAGTTAGACTCAAGTGAGGTTTAAATATATTAATTAAGTTTATTTAATTATACTTGTACAATAATACTTATTTTATAATTATTAAATTTGTTTATAATATTAGCGAACGTATTTAAAACTCTACGGTTTTGTCCTTACGATAAAAGTCAGTATATGGTTTTGGCGGTTTTGCCCAAATGATGTTGGTCATAACTAGGTTTGCCCAGTCAAAAGCCGAAATATGACATTTTGCCCAAGGATTGTGGGCAATTCGCGTTTTGTCCGGGCATTTCTGAGGTTTGCCCGATTTCGGCTTTTGCCCGTAACATATACACAGATAGATTTTTCGTGTAATATTTTAGGCTCAATAATGAATATTCAAGCAGTTTATTGGGTCTCAAGTTTAGTATTTAATTAAAATGTTTAAAAAGAGGCTCAAAAATTGGGTGGGATGCGGTTCTACGCAAAAAGTTTTAAGGACTATCGTTTTCCGCTGTACCTACCTATTCATAATTTTATAAGTTATATTAAAGAACTTTCTTAGAAAATTTGATTATCATCTTCAAGTACGAATTTTAGTAGTGAATTAGATTTAATTGGTACTTTTTTGAAATTAAAATTGAAAATTCTGAGTATTTTTTAAAAATAATTGGTTATGATGAGGGGGGGATGATGGGATCTGAGAATATTATTTGTTTATCTTTTGACATATCCATTAAAGTGCATACTGTACAACACAGTGGTTATCTACTCAACGGGTTTTTAAACATTTAATTATTTAAAATTGATAGCAAGTCTAATTAGGTTGAAAACCATTGGTATATAAATGTTTACAGTAACGAAATAGTAAATTAACATTTCACCTTTTTCCATCTTTAGAGCTCGGACCCGTGTAATATATCCACTTGCTACAAGAGCGGAACGACGAAACCACCGACGACCGTGACTCCCACTCGCCTGCCGGTGCAGTCATCGTCTACGCCAACAAGCCATCAACAAACCACGTACGCCAAGGACCATGCGCACAGTTCAATCGCTGCCAAGTCCGGAGCTAATGCCACGGCCACGACAGCCAGCGGAGCGTTTGTCAACGGCACGGAGCGGCCAACCGTTGTAAAGTCTTCTTCCGGGGCACCCGGAAACGCCACCACACCTAAGCCAACAGTATAAACCGCTACAAATTATTATCTAAATTAAATCCTAATCAACCCAATCTTTTTAAAAGATAATTTGCTATTAACGATAGCACGCGATTTGTTTTGACTCTTTGCACTGACATTTAATGTAATTCAGTAGGTAGTTAATCAATACTAAGTGGCTACTAAGATAAGATTCAACACTATGCGTAGGCCGGCGTGTAATTATTAACTTTGGAGGCCCCTCAAAAACAATATTACTATAAATAAATCGAAACATTAATTATAGGGAATCGGACATTTCGGCACCTCTTTTTTGGAATCGCCGTTTTGGCTCACCTGTTTCGGCACAAAGACATACCGGCGCAGGCTATTTCGGCGCGGTGATATCTTAGCGCCGCAGGTACATCAATATAGAATTTTCAAAATAATAAATATATAATTATGTATAATTTAACAACAGGAAATGATTTTTTTATTGATTTTATGGCAGCTTGTTCGAAATTGCATGAAATTGATTTAGGTTTTATAGCCGGTCTTAAATTTTTTAACGTTAAAAACATATTATCAAATGTCACTGATTGTTTATCAGGGAGTAAAATATATACCATAGGCAGAATACCGTGTAAATATTCCGCTAATATTACATAAACTTGATTAAATAATGGAGGTGCAACTTTAAATATGCCATCCATGTACCAAGTGTTCGAATTCTCCAAAATATCAAGACTCCTAAATCGAGCAAAAATTCTATTAGGACCCGGACCTTTATCACTTTGTAAAAATTTTTCCTCATTGCCGTTTGATGGAGAATACATAGTATAAGCGGATGGGATGTCTAGTATAGTTAGGTCAATTGGATTATGTGGTGCCATTTGGATTTCTTGACGTTTTCGACGAACCGGTTTTTTCAATGTTGAATTATTTGAAAAAGTGGCCTGAATGCAAATAACAAAAAATATTTTTTTAAATAATTTAATTAAAAAAATATTTGTTTGGACTAGAGAGACTCGAACCGGGATCCGCGCTCGTCGGATTATTATTGTTCCTAAATTTAAATTAACGGGCCTTATAAAAATAAAAAGCTGTCTGAAATTTGTACTTACTTTAGCTGCTTCCGATAAAAGTCCAACACATTTGTTTATTACAACTGATGTAGGCTCCATTGTTTGAAGTGCACGTGTCTTTATTTTTGTAATTACAGCCTCTATTTCAATTTTAGCCGCCTCCGTATCATACGTGTGGTCATTATTTTTTTTTTTTTTTAATAATATAATCATCGATTCCGGTATGAATTCGACAATTACATATATCTTTATTGCGACACCTCCAAAATCGCTTTGTATGATTATAATTAAATTTATCAAAAATATACATGAAACCGTCTTTTGGTAAAATTTCACGTCCGCGATTTCATAGTAACTTAGACATTTTAATTCAAAATTTTTGTACGAAAATTATGACAGATCAACTATTAGACTGGATTACACCGATTGCTTTACAGTTGATACATTACACATTTACACATTCATCGGTTTATATTAAGTGCAATAGATATTTACCTTTATCTTACCAATACATAGACGGTTTTTACGTTACACGATAACAGCTATATTTAACTAATAACTGATTTGTACTTTTGACGATTTTATTACGGTTATTTTTCATAATAGTTATAGTAATAGTAGTATTCTTTGTTTAAAAAATAACGCCGTGCCGAAATAGTCAGTGCCAATATGTCCTAGACCCTTAATTATATATACCTATTCTTTTAATAGATATTTGATAAATATTAAAGGTAGATTTAAAAAAGAAAACGTTTCAACTAGGTACACCTCATAGTTAATGTAATGTATTTCTTTAAATCAAATCATTATAGTTGGAAAAAGTTCATAAAAATTTCAAATAAACGGGTGCGTATAATTTCATAAAATAAGGCACTTTTTTTTTTTTTTACTATATTTTTTCAATATAATTCATGATAATTGATCACTTTAAATCCAGGACATCAGCTTAACACCCTCAAGTGTTAAAATAAACTCAGTCTTAAGGCTCCAGTATATCGAACTTCCCTTTAAACCTGGTACTGTGTATAAAATTAAGTCAATGGTAATAGCCAAAGGAGGATTTATCTTTTTGACAGTTTTAGGCACTAAAAATGTGGCGCCCCTATAATAGGTGACAACTGAACAAGTTACCACAACCGTATACCATATACGATTTAGAAAAATATAAAATATAAAACTAATATGCACATTATTAATTATTTTTCGTAAATATAAAATTTTTCATTTTTTTTTTTTTTATAAGTTTGATGTTTTTTAATAAAACATTACAAAATTTGCTGCCCTCTGAGCAGCTGTCTATAGTGCCTAATGGGAAATCCACCTCTGGTAATAGCTATCTTGTATTAAAATATTAAAAAACGTCAAGTTAAAACATGCGCTGCAAATATACGTAATTCAGAAAGCCACGGTCAATCATCATTTAAAGGGCTATATAAGTGATAATTAGGACTCGAATTGAATGCATTATACAAAAGAATTATAATTTTAAAAATAAAGTTATAAATTGTAAAATGTTTTAATAGACGGAATTTCTTAAATATAAACTAAACAAATGTTTTTAAAATTTTTTTTAAGGAAGTTAAGTATAATGAATTTTTCTATTAATGAAGTTTCACAATTCTTCAAAATTAATTGGGGTAAAAGGTGGCTTATAATTGTTTTAGGTTTTCAACTACGGGATGTAAGCTATTAAAATGAATAGTATCTATTTATAGTTTATATCAGTATAACTTTCTAATCATTTAGCATAGAAAATTATAGGTACATACCTAAAACAGTTTATATTTTTGTCTGCCATTTGATCTTATATGATATTCTATTTATTCATACATTTTATTCGTTTACACAGATGACTGAAGGACATGTAGCTCTTAAACAGAAGTTGAACACAATCGCGGTAAAGTGTAAAGATGAGTTGCATGCACCTCAGGAAATCATGGCATTGGTTAGCAACACAGTAGTACCACAGAATGAACAGCAAAGGTGCTACTTAGAGTGCGTATATAAAAATCTAAACTTGCTAAAGAATAACAAGTTCAGTGTGGACGATGGTAAGGCGATGGCTAAAATACGTTTCGCTAATCAACCAGAAGAACACAAGAAGGCGGTGACAATAATAGAGACTTGTGAAAAAGAAGGTAGGTTCGAAATTGTGACAATTAATTGAAGTCGTGAGAGTCGGATAAACATGAAATTACATAAATTTATTTTGATGATAATCGAGTGATTTTTATTTTATTATTCTTACAGTTATTATCGATCCGAAAACCGCCGAAAAATGCGCAGCTGGAAAAGCGATCAGAAACTGTTTCGTTAAAAATGGAGAAAAAGTGAGATTCTTTAATTTTAAATTTTGAAAAATTATATATTGTTTATGACATGTACTTATATTTACAATTTATATACTTACTATTTAGATAAATTTCTTCCCTAAAGCATAAGTCTGGTTATGTGAACAGAAAATGGAAAGTATGAGTTTGATCATTTCAACCAAACAAGGATATACTAAAAAATACCTACATTATGTAATGATTATTTATTTAAGTTATGATTTTTATGAAATAAAACATAAAAAAAAAACATAATCAAGTATTTATTTTATTTGCTTTCATTATAAAAATATTTTGATTTACAACATGTTGAAAGCTAAACATAATGTCAAAAATAATATACTATTACTTATTTGTATGTACACATTAAAACTAGTTTTTTTTTTTTTTTTATATTAAACAAATATCCAATCGAATGGAATTTATTAAGTATATATAAATCACAGTTTAGTGTGGACTTTTTTTTTACATAGAAAGGAAACAAATCAATTTCACTTATACATAAAAAATTATTATAAATGAAAATATTTTTTTTTTATACTTGCATTAATATATAAAAAACTATTCCAAAATTTTACTTAACGTAGTACATATTTAACAAAAGTGTAGAGTAATATAATAGTGCATATAAAATATATGACACAATTCATTTTTAAAAATATAATAAAACTACCTAAGTAAGACTTATGAGCTTTTAAAATATGAAAAATAGTTTTATATACAAATAACTGTTATTATTAATATTATTAAGTCAATAATTAATTGATAATACAATTATTTTATTTTTTACACTTTATCAAATTGACACTATCACAAGTAAAATAGAGAAATTTAATTTATAAAAAAAGTCTAATTCAATTTTTTTAATAGTTATACATAAAAAAAATCAGATTTCATAAAATTGAAATCTTAAAATGTTTGTTACTTTTAGAGATTTGTGTGTATTTTTATCCAGTCATGTAATAACAGCTCTTGGAGAGGTAAACGAGCCTCTGGTCTTACTCTTAATAACTAAACGAGAGAAAATTAAATTATTATTTATTAAAATATGTGGATTAAAAATTACTTACACGTGAAATGAGATCTCTAGCAAGTGGAGCAACATGTTGAGGGAAAATATATTGAGCATTTAATATTCTTTTATATGTTTCTTCATATGTTGGAGCTTCAAAGGGTGGTTTACCAACTAAAATCTCGTATAATAGGACACCTACACTCCATACATCGACAGATTTGTCATGAGAGCTACCGCTAACCATTTCTGGTGGTAAATAATCTAAGGTTCCACATAATGTCATACGTCTGAAAAATAAAAATAATTAATTTGTATAATAATTATAGGTGTAAATATTTAACTTAAAGTATTTTTTTTTTTTTTTTTGAAAATTACTTGGAATCACGTGTATGTACAGACCACCCGAAATCAGCTATCTTCAAGTCACCTCCTTTAGTAAGTAAAAGATTCTCTGGTTTTATATCACGATGTATAATATTTTTATCATGACAATAAATCAATGCTTCTGTTAATTGTTTAATATACAATGCTGCCCTATTTAACACAAAAGTAGAATACATCTAATTTTATTGTTTCAATAAAATAAATTATAGCTAAATAGACCTTAAGAATTATTTAAATCAATAATATTTTAAATGTTTAATTTAACAAAACAACTAGACATTTTTTTTTCTCAATTATAATTTATATTACAAATTAAACATTTTTATATTAATATTTATAACACGTATTGATAAACTATTTTAAAGTTGGAGGAAATTGATTATATATTTATTGATATATTATTTGTATAATTTACTTGACTTCAGAGAAACGTTGATTTTCTTGAGCTTGTAATTCTTTATAAAGTTGTTTGGGTGCATATTCTAGGATCATATATACTCTAGCATCATCATGGAAATATCCAAACATGCGTACAATATTAGGGTGTCTAAAAAAAAAAAATCAATTTAACTTACTTCAGGTTTTTTTTAAAGTGTTTTAGTATTTACCTTAAATGAGTTTGAATTTCAATTTCTCTCTTAAGCTGATGCTCAACATTTGCTTTTAATATTTGCGTTTTAAATAAAACTTTAAGAGCAACAATAAACCCAGAGCTCTTTTCTCTGGCAAGATACACATTTCCAAATTTTCCTTTCCCCAATGCTTTTCCAATATCAAAATTATCCAAAGTCCATTTCATTCTATTTTAATTAAAGCACACTATAATTGATAATTTTCTTTAAAAATTAAATTATCTGCTATGATATAAACTTACTCGTCTTTTTTATTTGATAGACCCATATTTTTATTATTTTCTTGATCAGTAGAAGGTTTTTCATCTAGACTGGCTGCTTTCATATTATTCTGGAGTTGATTAACTGTTGTAGGTGGTTTGGCTACTTGTGTAGCTTTTTTAGGTATATTGGCAACAGTTGGAACTTTAAATACTTCTTTGGAAGGAACCCTGAAAAAAAAGTAGCATACTTTAAAAAAAAAAAAAATGAATATCCACTCATTTTAGTAACTATTACATAAGATAAAGTTAGTATAAAAATTAAAAATTAAATTTAGTGAAATAATTATAAAAGTGTAAGTACTAACACATTTAACGTCTTAAGTTTTCAAAAATCTCTAAGGGTTAAAAACAATTATAGCAAGGAATGAAGAACAAACTGTTTTACTTCAACTTAATACTTATTAATTGTAGTACATTAAAATAGAAAATATTTTATGGTTAATAATTAATCTAATCATAAAATATTTTAATCCAAACAAATATTTCTGTGAACTAGATATTATTGTTATTTAATTATAACGATAAAATTAAATTTTAAAAATCTATAAAAAGAATTATTAATGAGGGAATTTTAAAATTATTAATTAAATAAAGGAAAATATCTGTATATTAATATTATTAATTATTATTTATCACTCAACCTTTAAAATTAAAAAAAAAACACAACTTTGAGGTATAAAAATTGTATAATATCATTGTCATATATCATTAGTATCCTAAAAAAATGTTTTGAGATTGCCTTTTGTCAATAATTTATGTCAACATTTTTAGAAGAAAAATAATATTGTTGTGATAAATGATAAAATAATAATCATGTTAAAATGACTGATAAAATCTATTTTTAAATAAATTAGTATCAAATTATAATTCTTATTATGTATTGGGAAATGGCATGGTGTAGTGTTTGGATGTAGTCACTTTATGATGTTATTGTTATGGTTAAGTACTGTCTAGCATTACTAGCTCTTGGATGGATAACCATCCTCGTTTTTTAATGACAAAACTATGTTTCACATATAAGTACGTCATGTGTTCCATAACCTACTATACCGTAGCCTATCATAACAAATATCCAGTGATAATGGCCATAGTTTCTGGAGCCAAATAAAAAATAAAAATAAATTTGTGTTAATTAATTAACCTATTCTGTTTTGTACATCAAAAGATTAAGTTGTAGGATGTTACAACTAGTAGTTATTTTAAGTGATGTGGCAATATTCTTCCAAAATATTTGGCCCTAGTTAAAGGTTAAACCAAAAACTATACTATTTTCATAGCTGAAAGTAACAGTAAGTACTTTTTATTTAAGGAAAGAATATTTAAAATCTATGCTAAGCACATATAACAATTAAGACAATGCTTCGATAATAATAGAGGTAAAATAAAAATGAGTATACCTAATATAAGGAGTCCTGAGTGAAACCATCCAGTGATAGAATACGACTTTTTTAAAATTATTACTAAATATGTAACTTCCTATAGCCTAAAGATATATAATATTATTTTATAAATCATCACAGTTAACATAACCAAGTCAACAAAAAATTTAAATTAAAGTAAGTAGGTTAATATTATTTTAGTTTAATAGATACATTTCTGGAATTATAATTTTGTTACATTAACAAATTTGTATATGTTTGTAGTTTTGAGTTAGGTACAAACTAAAGTGCATTACATAGATTAATCGATTGGAAATATTATATGGTAAATACACTGTATTTAGTACAATACTCAAGGACATGCAATTATATTGTACAACATGGCATTTTAAATTCATTAATCTTTCCCCAAATTACCACTATGTCACCGTTATATGTCTAAAACATAATCATTCATATTCATTAAATATCTCACTTTGTCTGAGCAGCAGGTTGACATGGCTGTGATGGTGGTTTTGGTATGGTTTTGGCAGGCAGATTCTTAGTGATGTCTGGCTTGCAACTGCGATTGGACAACTGTTGACCACCAAACTTTGGCGGATTTAATAGATCTGGTGTCTTGCCAATAGCTGTAGACACTGATCGGCGGTATTGTGCACCACTTGGTTTTGCAGTTGTAGTGGTGGTTGTGGTCGTCCCGAAACCCACTGAGCGACAAGATGCAGACGACGTGTTTGATGTAACGGTGGTTACTTGAGGTGGTCGCGGTCTCTGTACTCGGTTTTCTTTCGACTTGAGCGCGAAATTACTCATGGTTAACAAATGAGGGAAAAGGATAATTGGAAAATAGACGGAAAATTTTCAATGACAGAGAGCAATGGTCGTCTCAAGGAGCTGGAAAACTACGTCGATTGGAGGAGTCGTAAAAAACTAAAAACAAACGAGATGGAAGATATGAAATATTGTAAAACACTATTGAAATATGATTTCAGGAAATCAATAGGAGTACATATTATTATACCGATTATTGATACATACACGTCTATAGTCTACACTCTACACTACGACTACAAATTACACGACTAATACACAAGTACAGTCTATAGATCTATAGAACTAAAGAAATTGGAAATAAATAATAATGGAAATGGAAATAGAAAATACTCAAAAACAAAATAATGAATAGATAAAAAAAAAAAAACAAAAATTCTTCGACCGACGACGGTTATTTTTAAAAACTGTTGTCCAATCCCGGAATTCTCAATTCACTCTACAGGAATGAACTTATCTGGCAATACACAGTGCATACACTGAAAACGGAAAGAAATTTAATAATTAAAAATCAGTGAGGCAAATCGATATTGGTCGTAGAATGATTTCCATTTTATGATTTTTCAGTCGTAAATATCATTATTAATTATTATTTTACGATTCGTAACAAGGCGAATTGACGAATAATAAATGAAACTTACAAGATAATTTCGGGAGAAACGATAATGGATCGACAGGTGAAGACAATTCTATTGTTTTCTGTGATCTTCAGAATTTTTTACGAAGCTACCAGCGCTGTGTTCTAATCGGCGACTATAACTTCGTCAATATGGTCATACTGTAATGGTCGTAACGTACTTTTTTTACGTTTTCCGAAAAACGACGTAAATCGTAATTAATTCGAATGCAGATATTGCGGATTGATGATTATATGTAGCTGAAGCTGATTTCTCCCGTTTTCCAGGTATTCCGCTACAATAATAATATCCAATAGTTTGTCCTAACTCCTATAATAGTCGCCATACGCAAGTTTAATCTTAAATCTACAAAGAAAAGAATTGCTTTAGTCTATTGACAACTCAGTTATTTTGATCCGTTTCTGGGTACCTATCGTGTTCGACTGATTTGATTTGATTGCTTAAAAAATGAATGAAATGAATTCCTTTGTGCCTATGACGCCGCCGAATCATTTTGTCAAAGAATTGCGCGGAGTATTGGATCAACAAAACATACTTTCTGCCAAAACCAAACAAAAAGGTAAAAACAAAATTATTTTAAAACTTCCATTAATTGCATGCTCGCTAATTGTTTTGTTGTTGTATAACAGTATTGCGAGACCTAGACCAACATATTTGTGATGACAATGAAAAACGCATCGCAAAGTTGAGAATCCGATCTATTCAAGAGATATACGTTTCTGAAACAAATTATATTCACCAGTTAGATAAATTGATCACAGTAAGTACTGTTCGAGAGTATCGCGCTTGTCATTTATTCCTGTACATTGTTTAAATTTAATATTTAATTTTCTGGCTATAGTTTTTTAAACGTCCAATAGAAGAACAAAAACTTGCCTCTAGTCAAGTCATCAGTAAATTGTTTGGTAATGTTGAGACAATACTGAATGTGAATAAAGAACTTTTGGTTCAATTGCATCCAACTAAAGAAAATATTGGACAAGTTTTCTTGAACACTGCCCCTTTTCTCAAACTTTATTCAGTTTACGCGTTCAATTATAAGAATGTATTGGATACACTTCAAGTAAAAATTATTTCTATTATTGTTTAGTTGATTTGAAAACCTAATTGTTTGTACTTTTAGGATTTACCAAAATCTCATCCAAAACTCTATCGTTTTGTATGTACACAAGAATCAAGGCCAGAAGTATCAGCTAAATTAAATTCACTTTTGATAACTCCCATTCAAAGAATACCTCGTTATTTAATGCTTTTACGCGAACTCCAGAATTACACTCCTATTGAACATCAAGGCTATAATGACATTAAAGGTATGTAATTACATTAATAGAAAGGTTTACTCTATTTTATAAAATTTATAATTGAATATTGTTGTTTTATTGTAATGTAATATTTTTTGTATAAAGCTGCTGTAGAACAAATTAGTAAAGTCGCAGACCATATCAACAACTTAGTTCAAGAACAAGAAAACATGTCCAGATTAGTAAGCATTCAACGTAGTCTTTCAGGTTGTGGCAAAGTTAACATAGTACTACCAGGCCGTAAATTAATTAAAGAAGGTCCTCTAATGAAAGTATCACCTGAAGGCAGTACATCTATTCCCCGCTATTTAATATTGCTTAGTGACATGATACTGTATTGTAAAGAATGGGTGGACCCAGAAAAGTTGGTTTGTCTCAGAGTATTGCCACTTAATAAGTGTGAAGCCAAATCTGTCATGTATAAAAGAGGATTGTTTTCAATAAATTGTCAGTCTGTGGAATTTGTATTTTATACAATGGATGCACCTCATGCTACATGTTCTTGGGTAGAAATGTTGCAACAATCTATTGAAAAAGTATGTTATTGATAGGCATTATTTATAATTAATTATATTTTTTTAAAAATGATAATATTTTAGTGCAAAGCCAACTCTTTGATGCCAGTGAAAAGATGCGGGCCTTTGAAATTGGTCAAAAGAAAAAAGGAAGATAATACAAACAAAAGTGATGACAATTGTTATTCAAGTCCAACTAAAAAGATGAAATCATTGAACAGTCTTAAAGTAATGTTTTAATATTAAAACTTTTTTTTTTAATTGTAATATTTTGTACTTTTGTAGACAGTAATAGTATACTAATGTCTTATTATTTATTAATTTGTCTTATGTAGGATACAACAATTGTTAAATCAAATCAAAATATGTCATACATGGCTTCAGCAAGAAATCTTGTTTTCAGTTTTGGATCAACATTAAAAAAATTAGTGGGAAGAAATTCAGTATAGAAAATCATAAACAATTTTTTTTTAACTTATATTTTTTTTATGCTCCATCCATTTGAGATCTCAGTTATGTTTTCCATTTTTGTTTAGATGTAGCTTGTAACAATTAACTAATAATTTTTGATATCATGTGTGGTAGGTAATACTTCCTAATGTAATATATATTACTTAAAAGTACAAATTGTAATGTAAATATTATTTTCAAGTTAGGGTATTTTTCACATTTATATTAGTTTGTATTGTAAGTAAATAATTATTTTTAATATTTAATTTATTTTTATTGGAAATATGTAACTAATTATTAGTTAACTTTTAAGTACAATACTTATATGTCATACTATAAAAATGAAGATCGCATTATGTAAATGGCTTTTGTTTGTTGATTTTTCTGTATGAAATCAAGTATACGACAACTTACATTCAGTAATGAACCAATTGAGTTTCTTTATTTCAATTAGATTTTAGGCGGTTCATAAATTCTAGAATAACATTTTCATCAAGTTCATTTTGCCATCTATAAACAAAAATTCCAGTTATTGTTTTTGTAGGCTTATTAATAAGTATAGGCATATAAAAAATATTCATACATGCCACATTTCTTGAAATGAGATCCAATTATGAATCCATCTGCACCTCTGTACTCGTGTACATTGTTAACAGTTACGCCAGATCCAACAAGTACAGGAACATTAACAGACTTTTTCACTTCTATAATGATAGATAACATATAATGGTGCATAATGTTCATGTATAAAATTAAATAAATGATTATTATATACCAACTACGTCCTGTAGTTCGGCAGGTTGTCCTGTAGCAGTTCCAGTTACTATAATTCCATCAGTTAGAAAAAATTCTGCTGCTTTAGCAGTTTCGATTAAACTTACATCTTGAGTGATAGCATGTGAACTATGAGTAACGATAAAAAAAATTTATTTTTTCTTGGCCAATAGTCCTTAATCTTATACAACTTGCAGATTTAATGTGATTAAATAAATATAATAGTTTACTGTATTCAAAGAAATTACCTGTGTTTTTTTTTTATATCTGTAAATATACACACATCTTGTGCTCCTATTGATTTGCGATATCTCAATAACTTACCAGCACATGCATCCATGTAACCTTCATCAGCAACATGGCCGAAAACAAAACCTTCAGCCCTAATAAACTGGAAGTCTGTTGCATGTGCAACAGCGATTGCTTCTTCATTGGCTGCAGCCAATATCTAAAGTTGTCATTGACAAATTAGTAAATACTGTACAACAATAATTCTAATTTCCAACCCACTTGTAGACCACAAGGTAAATCTTCAGGTACCAATTGTCTAACTGATGTACAAATTCTAGTCATTGATGACACAATTTCTGGACCTATTTCTTTAGCAGGTACATAAGGTATATCATGCATGTTTTCAACAACAATACCATCCTATAATTTATAGTTATAATAATTAAATTGGGCGCTGTAAAAAGCATCACTGTTGAATGCTTACTACTCCACATTTCATATATATTTCAGCCTCTTTGCAGGCAGTATATATTATTTGTTTTATACTTCTACCATACAACGGTGTACCTGAGTATCATTATCAATAATTTAAAACATAGAAATCAATTTATATCCAGTAATAATGAAATATTTAAGTAGTTAATTGTTAATAATAAGTTGTTATACTTATAGCTTAAACACTCTTACCTGGTAATGGTTTAACATGAATCATCCCAAATACATTATTCAATTTGGCCTTGAAAATATTTTGTATGGTATTCATTATAAAATTGAAAATTTATAATTATTTTTAATTATTACCTTCTATTCTATTAAATATAAACATATAAACCATTAGAACTTTTTAATTATCACTCCATAATTTCACTGTTAAGGATGCACAAGTTGTTAGGTAATCATATACCCCAAACATTTTATTGTTTGAAGAACACTTATCACTTAGATAAGTTATATTTGACAGTTGTTTATTAATCATAAAATTAGTCTTTTGACCTTTGTTAGATGGTACAACATGGTATTTTTTAATAAATATTTCTATAAGATAATTACAAGAAGTACCAATTTATTTGAATTTATAACTATTTTTAGTTATATCAGGGGTGGGCAACTGGTGGTACATGAGCCTTCTTTATTTGGCTCATGCTATATTTTCAAATTGCATGATACAATTTTAAAGTTAAAAATTCACATTATAAATAAAATAAATGCTATTTAAGACGCATATTTTGAATGACATTTTTTTTTGCTTTTTATGTTCTGGCCCGTTTAATCTTCTAAAATTGGCTCTCTAGTAATTTTGAGTTGCCCATTTTTGAATTAGATGATTCAATTTTTGAATAAATTCAGTACTAGTTTTTCAATTTATTTTCCTGGTGGCAAATGTATTGATGTTGAAGTACCTATTTGTTTCTCAATTATAAAAGGATCAATAAGATAAAGACAATGATTTTTTTTGTAAACTATATAATATATTATATTATATATATTTATTAGAATTAAATTTTATTATAATAAGGAAAATAATAGGACCTAAATGTCAATAAACAATCTTTTAAAGAAATTAAGATAAATAAATGTTTGTTATCATAACAATAATTTTATACTTAATTGACTTAATGTATAATATGTGTATGTATATCATATACTTCTTTTCTTTATTTTTCATTTTAAAATAATATAAAGAAGATAAAGGCAAAAAGACTAGATTGATCAAGGGGATAAAAATGAAAAATGGAAAGAATTATTACGGACTTATCAATAATATATATTATAAATGTATTTATTTTTCTAGATTACCTTAAAATTTAAATAGGTTTGTATGATTAACAATAAGTAGATTGCTTTCAATTTGTTTTTAATAATTGTCTAAATATTATTTTTTATCCACAGCCTATATGTACACATCAATATTATATACAATAAAGCAATATAGATCCTCACATTTGACAATATTTTGTCTATTTATAATATTGATATAAGACCATACATAATAATATATGCTATTGAGGTTTTTGAAAATTAACAATACAATTTTAAATAACCATATTTAATTTTTTGATTTACTTTACAATACTTGACATTAAATGTTGACACCAAATTAGATTTATTAACAGATGAATAAAAATTCTGATTAATGTTTGAAATAATTTAGTTTGTTTCAAAAGAATCTTAAAAAAAGTGTGGAAAATTACTAAATTTAAAATGGAGAAAAGAAAAGAACAAATGAGGTACAAAAAACTAGAAGTATTAAAATAGTGATGAATGCACATGAAAAAGAATGTAAAATAAATGTAGATAGAATTGTTCATTTAAGATGGAAGTCATAATTAAAGCATGAATTGTACTTAATAATAATTCAAAATTATCTGCGCATATATTTAAAGCGCTTTAAACATTTGAGCCAAACTATATATTTTATTTTTATATCAGTATAATAAATAATAATGTCTAGACTACTTTTAATACTATACAAATATTGAATACTTAGATATTACCTTAACTAATTAAAAAAAAAAATTAATTAATAAATTGCATCAAGCTTTATGAAGAAAATATTTATGGACAGGGTTTGGTTGGGAGAATATAGTCACACTATGTAGAAAAAACATTAAGAATAATATTTTATAACACTAAATAAGAACAATATCAGAACGCAGTAGAGCGTTTTACATAATTCTCAAAAAAAAAAAAATGTTCATGCAAGTTAACAACAAATTTTAAGTTGTCCTCTCACTAAGTCAGCAACATAGATACACAAAGATGAAAATGGTTTAAAAATAGATTAAATGTTAAAATTAATATACAATATAAATTTATGGTACACTCTAGGATAATGTGATGAGTCTATAAGAGAATCATCTTACATCTTTCTCATTCCCCCGTCTTATAAATACAGTTCAAACAAAAATAAATAAAGTTTGTAATTAGTTTAATTAAAATAATGGGCATAATAAATATAAATATAACCCTCTAATTGTTTAAATGAACTGGTATCCCAACCAACAATTTCAAGGATATTTTAAAGTTGTTTTACAAATTAGAGATTATTAATTATCTTATAATTTTTTAGGTATACTTAAGGTTAGGGAGACATCACGCAAGGTTTAAGCACATGTCATCACAAAACAAATATCAATATTTGATAAAAATAAATTTAACTCATCACTGGCCATTTATTGTAAAACTAGCACGAAAACACTAAATTTTTGTATAAAATTGTTTATACTGAAAGTTCTTTTATATTGAAAAAATTTCAGTATCTATAACTAAGTTCCTCAGGAAAAATAAAATAAAATAAAAATAACTTTATTACAGTTGTAACTATTAAGTAAGTCCATACTTAATATTTATCAACTTATAAAAAATAAACATAATTTTAATAAGATCAAAATATACCAAATTATAAATTTAGCAATTTTTAATTAATATATTATTTAAAGGAGATAATGAATTTTATTTATATTACATTAATGTCTATTGTTGATTATAAATGCTATTTTTATTAGGTAATTGTTTGTAATTAAAGATATTATGCTTGGTTTAAGTTAATGTATTTACTTATACAAAAAATTAAATATGTATTGAAATAAATATTATGTCCATTCTTCCATAGGGGACAAATTATAATAACTTGCATTGCAATAATGGTAATTAGCTTTAAGCCCAAAATGGATATTTATGAAATACTCCTTTGGTTACATAAGTTATTAATCTAAATTCCAATAATCTAAAATATAACATACAAGAGTAAAGGTGATCCACAGAAATTCTTAAAACACTATAAAAGAAATAACAAAATACAAGAAGCGCATAATATTGACAGCGTTTTCACATGACACGCTGGGAACTATTTACAATGATATTAAGTAATCTTTAAACCTTTAAGTGATAAATAATAATTAATAATATAAATATACATACATTTTGGCAAGAATTTTTTCTAAATACCAGAGATGATGAGTTGCTTTTAAAATGCCCACAACTAATTATGGTATGTAATACTCTGGATGGTCAGAATCTTTTTCAAACCTTTTTGCTTCTTCCTGCATACTTTCTTTAATTTTCAATATTGCCGCAGATTCATTTTGATCGTTGTCCACAGGTCCACCATATCCTCCTAGGTTATAATCACCCATACCACTACCACTATCATCTCTTGGTGTGCTTGGCCCGTCAGGCGGAGATCGTTTTATACCTTCAATACCATCACCATTCATTACAGGGCCCATTGAGTTTGGTCCCATTGGACCTAGTGGTCCTGCAGAGTCA
Source organism: Melanaphis sacchari (assembly GCF_002803265.2). Lineage (NCBI taxonomy): Eukaryota > Metazoa > Arthropoda > Insecta > Hemiptera > Aphididae > Melanaphis > Melanaphis sacchari. The sequence continues at coordinate 1,274,470 of NW_020270975.1, read as the reverse complement.
GGATTTCCCATCGAAAATTCACCAGGCATACTACCGCCAGGTACAGATTTCATCATTGTATACATGTTTTCACCACCAGAGTTTGAATCTTGAGGACTCGCCATCAACGGTGTACCAGGACCAGGGGGGCCTTGTGGGTAATTTCCAGGAGATGAAGATGTATAGCCCATTGGATGATTTGGATTACCTGGTGTCCATTGTGGTCGACCGACTGGACCCATGCCCATACCAGGATGCATTCCAGGGCCGGGGCCAGGGCCCATAACATTACCAGGAGGCATACCTCGCATTGGAGGACCATAGCCACCTCGTGATAGATTCATTCTTGGATTCATTACTGGCGGTCCAGGACGCATAATATCCATATTATTCATCATAGGTTGGTTTGGGCTATTGAAATCATTAGGCATATGGGGTGGCATTCTTACACCAGGCCGAGGTCCACCAGGATACCTAGGACCCATAAAAGGCTGATTCATCATTTGATTGTGGGGAGCATTGGGTGGTGGATGAGGGCTCGATTGTGATACAGGATGAGTGGGAGACGGTCTCATATTTGAATTGTTGAAAAAGCTTGGCGGCATTCCGGGTCCGGGAGGAATTGAATCGTTGGGCGGCATCGGGCCCATTGGTCCAGGAGACGGTCCAGTGTTGTGTCCAATGCCATTGACGCCACCGGGGTTGTAATTGGTCGGATTAACAAAACCATAGTCGTGGAATGTTTTGGCTTCGCTGGAATGTTCGCAGTTATCGCGGCGTTCGGGCGCCGCGCAGTATAGATCCCAAAATACGCACCACCAAGAACTGAGGAACCCGGGTGGCTCGCCTAATGTGATGTTTTTGTCCCAGCGAATCTCGCTGAGGAACGTTTGCGCCGCTTTGGAGGCGCCTGTGTGTAATAAGTATTCGTAAACATAAAGCGCTAACCTTTCTCTGGCCTGTGCGTCCGACGGCACCGACGACCCCTTGCCTTTCGAGTACATGGCGAGCACCGTTCGCCGAACACTAACACAACGGTCGATACGAAAGTCCGCCAAACCTATGTCAGACTGATCTTGGATCGCATTAAATACATAATTTTGGCATCAATAAAAACGTAAACACTACAAAACAACAAAACCATGATGGATTCTACTTGATTTGATAACACTGTGTGAACCCCGAATGAATCATGGAAGAAACCGCGTCGACAAAGATGTTGCGATCTATGAACAACTATAAAGTGCGCGCCGCATCACCAACCATCCTGTCTACCCCACCAATCCGACAGGCGATAACCCATGGGAACCTATCGTGCCGCAGTAATAATAACGAAAAAGAATAAAAAGTAAATACCATTAGCCAATGGCGGTACCTCGTTTTTTGTTATTGCAATAATGCACTATAATGCAATATTATAATTTGTATTTTGTATATTATTGAATATTTTTATTATACTTATTACCTTTTACCTTTAGGAATTAAGTTTATAATAAAAATATCTAATATCGTTATGATGTGTGTGTTAAAATAATAAGGTTAACTACAATACTATTTTATGGACTGCCGTGTGGCGTGTGCGTTTTTGACTTTTGAAATTTTGCACACGCTTTGTGTCGTTTTTTGATTTGTACGTTTCAAATTTTTTTCCATCGAAACCGACGCGTGACTTTGAAAATTGTCATGACTAATGTTTTGTTGGTTTTGCCAATGTGAATTATTAAAAAAATTAATGTACTTCGTATTGTTCCTGTTGTGTATTTCCATTACCAAAGAACACCACCGAGAACGGATTACGGAATAAAATAAAATATATTATACCGTGTAGATCGTCATCTTGCAAGTTAAATCGTCATTCAATGGAGTCACGATGATATATCTGATCGGTTAAAATAAATTAGAACGAAAACGAAAATTCCACATCAACTGCTGTCTTTGTTATAGGTAAGGCTACTTTCTGTAAAATTAGTTTTTACTTTGTTTTTAATAAAAAAATGTGGTGAAAGATTATTTAATATTCTCGCCATTGGTCCAGTTCTAAAGCTATTGTTTTGAACAGATTTGTAGACTCATAACTATGATAGGTACATGCAGCCTATTTAACTCTCTATTTAGCTATAGCTAGGCACACAATTATAAAATGTGTGCACATCCATACATAGATGTTTTTAATTAATATGGTTTTGGTTAATTTGCAAACTTAATCAGAATTTTAAATATAAATTATTGAGCGAAATAACTATTCTTTTATATTTTAGGTAGTCTATGAAAATGAGAAATTATGAGTGGTCTATCCTCCTATAGTTGTTGTTGAAACTGAACATAAATAATGTCTTGATTATCAATGGTATCATTTTACTAAACATTTTTTATTCTTTAAATACTAAGAATTAGCATAATATTAAGCTTTATACATTAACTTTGTTCTGATAAATTTATCTATTCATGTAGTATTATTGTACTAGACTTGAAACATTTTCTTGATACAAATTACAATTAAGATATTTATATTCTGTCCAACAAAAAAACATTTATGAATCTCGACGCAATATTTTTCCATTGAAACTGATTTCACAATGGCTGGATGTCACATTCTGATGAGCAGAGTGATAATATTCTCTCGCTGGACAGAGTATAACAGTTTACCTAACATTACAAAATTAAATGATTATTTGAACCTTCATTTCAGTTTTAAAATACCTGAGAATTTAATTTTTGATATTTTTATAAATCCTTTGTACTATAAAATTTTTTGAGAAAACAAATTGGGTCTGTGGTTATAATTTTGAATTGTATTTGTTCAATTTAAATATATTTATAATAGGTTAGAATACATGTTTATTTTATTAAATCAATTTTTTAATGGCATTCAAATAAAACTCAATTTTTTTTGATTAAAACTTATATATCTGAATCCTAAGTAAGGTTAGAAAGCAGTGTATCATCAGGTAACCAATCCACCTGTAGTGGAGTGTGAACCTTATAAGTGTATAATTTCTTACTCGAAGTTAAATTAAATTTGTTAGCTGGAATAACCTAACTTAACTGATGTAAAAACAATCAATTATTACAAAATATGGTTTTTTATTGGCAAATTTTGGTTTTTTTACAACTTTCCAAAGTTTCATCATGATTGGACATAACACGTCTAAATGTCTGTTATTTTTCCGCGTTGTACCATATGATAGTGAAAAATAAACATTTATAAAGAAATAATTTCTTAATTAGGTAACTTATAGAATTGAAATTAGGCCCAAAACCTGGTCCACTATGGTACTCTTTTTATTTAAAAAAAAAAAAATCAAGATAATCGGATAAGTAGTTTCAGAGAACAAGTGTGACAAAGATTTCCTTTTTCACATTTATATATCTATATTTATATAATAGTATATATTTTATTTTTAAAACTTAGAAATATATACATGTTGGTATACACGCGTTGCGTGAGATTATTTTTATCGATAATAATTCATAGGTATATAATTTCCACATTTATTTTAATTGTTAATAACTATTATCACATTTGTGTGATCATAAGGAACATATAAAAAAACCCCATCAAAATTGGACCGATAGTTATCGAGTTTACTTAACACTAACAATGCTCTAAGAGTTATATATATTAGTAAAGATTACCATTATGTATTAAAATTATTATTTTGTAGGTTACCTATGTTAGTAAATTTGTTAAAAATACATTAGTTTTCATATTTGAAATTATTTACCTAATTATCTAAGAATAAAAAGATCAAATATTTATCTGCCAATGTTTAATTGCATTCTTTAAAATAACATTTGGCAATTTTTTACAATTTTAAACACTTATAGATGCATAAATATCTTGATAAATATTAATGCTATAAGAAATAATTTATATTACCTATTTGATTTGTATTGTATTTATCAGATACTCTAATTAATTAAATTTCAAAAATGTCTCATAAAATTTAATTAAAAATGTTAAGGTATAAGCAACTATTTAAACAATGTATGTTCCCTATTTATTTGAAAAAAATGTATTTTATTAAAATTAAAGAATATATTTAATCTATTATATATTAATTATGTTGTTTAATCCATAAAATTATTATGATTATGATTAGTTAATTTATTATCTTAAATTTCACTTAAATGGTTTGTTTTCTTAAGAAGACAAAATTATTATTGCATTTCAAATACTATTATAAAGGATCTATTGAAATTTTGCATAGTAATTATTTTTATTTAAACTAAAAAAATAAAATAATAATATGGAATTATTTTTTATAACATAATTATTTTAAGCAAAATGTTATTAGAATTTTTGCTGGAAAGTAATAACAAAAAATAAATTATATAATTGTTCTTAGTATTTAGATATACTTTACCAAACAATTTAAATGCTACTTGAGCAGAAGTAGGTAGATACTTAATTTTTTGTAAAATTATTGAATAGATTGAAATTGTGTAACTGGTACTGCTTTTACTATTTAATTTCTACAATGAAGCTAGAAAACATAAATTAATGAAATATATATATTTTTTTTTTCAGAAACATGGATAATCCAGAAGCAATTGAAAATTCTATGTGTGAAACACCTCAACAACAGTTATTACCCATTGAAAATAACTGCCTACCAGTTGAAAATGCATTGTTGAACAATGATTGTACAGATCCTTCAAAAATTGTAGGTGAAATTAGTAATTCCGAAAGCCAAGTGCTTAAAGAATCAATTGATGAAAATTCTCAAAATACAAATGTTACTACTGAACCTAGTTCAGTTGTTTCGACCGATAATTCTATGCCACCTCTTCCACCACTTCCCAAAAATGATAATGGACAATTGCCACAACCACCGGCAGCACCATTGCCAGCTGATTATAACATGCAAAACTATGCAAATTATAATAATTATATGTATAACTATAACAATTATTATGGTTATCCTTATCCTCAATACCAGTGGGATTACAATAGTCAACAATATTATCAACCATATCAAAATTATTATAATTATAATTTTAATCAAGCAAATCAAACACAAACATCTAAACCTCCTCCACCACCGCCTAATTCTGTACAATTACCAGTTGAAGAGAAGCCAGCTAATAAAACCAACATAACAGTTGATGAATCTAATAGGTAACTTATATATTTCATGATTGCTCATAAATTCATAAATATTTAAATAATTAATTAGCTGATATTTATTAATAAATATATGTATTTTATGATGTTACAGATATTCTCCTACAGCAGAAACTGATGATGATGGATTAACAGAAAACTTAAAAGCTGATATTCTTATTGAACAATCCTCACAAACCATTAATGCTGCCGTCTTTCAAACTGCACCATCTGAACAAATTGAGGTGCAACAAAACATACCTGAGAGCATTAACAATACAATTCAACAAACCATTGACCCTTCAACTTTACCTTTGATTACATCAGTGCAACAGTCTGTTCCTATTATTGCTCAGATACAACCATACAACATTCAAATTCAACAACCTAGCTATCCAATTAATCCACAAAGTCAAATGCAATCAACTGAAACTTTCAATGAGGCAATAAATCAACAGAAAAACTCACCTGCGTTAAATGGAAAAGATGACTCTATTGAGAAAGTGTCTAAAGCATCAACGGTGTTGGGTAAATCCCAAGCAAAAAAACGATTGATGGCGTTTTCGATGATGAAACAAAAGTTACAAGAACAAAATAATTCAATTACTGATAATCAGAGTTCAGACATTGGAGAGGGAAATGATGCGGAGTTCGTGCCTGAACATAATGTATTCCAAACAGTAACAAAAAAAAAAGTTGTTACTAATAAAAAAGGTAAGCAAGTAACAAATTAAATAATTGTCAGTTTATATTTTTTGGTTCTCAATTTCTCATATTATACTTTTATACAAATTCTGTTAAAAATAAATTATTGTTATTTTATTATTCACATAGGTTTACTGAAACCTTTTTTACATAAAAATGTATCTACTTAGATACTCTGAATATTAAGCAATAATTCAATAACTGTCAATTTTTTTAGCATCAGATTATTATTTGATAATATTTCATTTAAAAGTCATAATAATTTGATTATTATAAGATAATGTTTATTTTATAGTTGCTAAAGTTATCAAGGCTCAACAAACAATTGAACAAATTGAAGAAATGAAGAAAGATGAACTGTTACAAGGAAATAATGCAGCATTATATCAACATCTCCTAAGAAGTGGTGGTAAATATATTATTTAAAAACAGTTGTTATAGTAATATGTTAAATTATGCATGTATTATTTAGCAGGAATGTATCTAGGGGAAAGGTCCGTGAGGTCTGAGACCCCAATTCTAAAATTTTTGCATATCAGTATATAAAATCATAATCCTTGTAATTTAAATAAAAAAAAATACCGTCGTCAAATATGTCAAAAACGCTTTGAGACGTCAATTATTATTCAACAATATTATGTGGGCATGTGGTAATTTTTTCTTGTTGGAAAATTGTACTAACATTTATTTTGACCTCCTCCCCCAAAATAAAATAAAATTCTGACTGTGTCTGTTATTTAGTAGGATATAATGAAAACTAAAAAAATACATAAAAAACAATAATTAAATAATTCATATATTAGTTAAATTTTGTTCAATATTTTTCTTAAATCTTAAATTCAAATACCTATTCTTAACTTTAAATATAGAAATATATTAGTTTTTGGAAAATTAAATATAATTTAATCGCAATTTATCTAACTGAAGGTTAAAAAACATAAATATATTTTTATTGATGTTTATTTATCGATATATATTATGTTATTTACTTCCTTAATATCATCTATACTTAATTTAGTTTATTGTTGGTTTACCATTAATAGCAATTAGCTAATTTTTGTGTGTATGTATTGTAGTACTAAATTTTAAGCAAAGCAATGAAGTTATTGAAACTATTTATTTTTGTGTCTTTTAATACTTGATAGAAAAACTGCACAGTATAGGCGTGTTTACTGTATATGCATCTGCAACCTCTTTGATTTCAGGTGGCTTCCACCACAGATGCATTGAATAGAAATATAGATATCTAAATTATATTGTATAAAGATAACTAGATTTAGCAGTCATAACCACTTAGAAAATAGAATATTAAGCAAACATGTAATTGTACTAGTTGTGACCAGTATTGCGTTTTACAGTTACCACCTTATCAGAAAGTTATGTATGTTGATTAAATGACACATTCGTTGAGTTGATTGGGATTTATCCAAAGAATATCTAATGGTCATTATTTGAGTAATGTTGCTCAAATTCATTAGTCCAGAAATAAAAATTATACTAAACCAACTATTGAGGAGTCACAAGATATTGTGTTTACCTCCAACTAACAATACATCAACAGCACTTCGAATTTTAATTATTTTGTAACCAACTAACATATTTAACTTAATAATATTATATATTTGGTGATTGACATCCATCATATAAAATCTAAAATTTGGGGAAAGGGACAACAATTTTTTTATTTCATATTAAATTTAAGACTAAAATCATGATGAATTTGAAAATAACAAAAATTGTTCAAAAAAAGGGAATTAAAGTCCCTTAACTCCTCTAGGTATGCATCAAGTTGGACCCTCTGCGTAAAATATTTGGGCATACCTATGGTGCATAGATAATTAGTAAGGTTTTCTGTAGCAAATTTGACTTAGTTTATATTTAAGTGGACCAAAAATATAAATGTCTCAGTATTTTTTTAAATAATCAAGTAGGGAGAAAAGAATGTTTGTAAAATTCAATTATTATTATTAAGATCATTGTTTGAAGCTGTGGTTATACAAAAAGTTAGACTAGCTATGCTTAAAATTGTTTTTTGATAAGTACATTATTAAATTTAAATTTAATGTCTATTGAAGTGATATAATCAATGAAACTCAATACTTCAAGTTTTTTTTAATGTATACATGTCTTAAAGCAAAAAAAAAAATGCTTTGATTTTAAAATTTAAGGTTTTTTTCTGATAAAAAATTTGAATCTAGTTAGTACTTTTAAAAAGTTAAAATTAACTTTCATTTATTTGATTTTTTTAAGTTATTTATAGTATAAATTTAATTATTTTTCATGATATGCAGTTATTATTCAGTTATTAATTATTTTGATTTTAATATGTTAAAAGTAGATAGAATAGTATCATAAGTTAATAACTCACTGGAATTTTTCATTTTTGGAATTTTTTTCCATTGGTTTCTTTTATACTATATATTTTTGTTTTTCTTTGTTAATTTTTCTCAAATTTGCCTTAGATTGCAAGAATAAGTTAGAAAAAGTAACTTTTAACTCAAAACTTTACATGGTTCTTAGATATTCAACAAATGTCTGTTTCATATCAAGATTTTTTATCAATACACATTCAATGTGTTTTTACTATTTTGTCTTACAATATTTTACTATAAACTTCTTTTATTATGATTAAATCATTCTTTCATAACTTGTAGTACAATATTGTATTGATTTTAATTAAGTAACTTAATATTACAAAAATAAAAAAAATGATTGGTCATTTTTGTCAATATTTTTAAAATTTGGCTCATAAGTGTAGTTTTATTGTGCAAGGAATATAATTGTTTTTATAACATTAATATATTTATGTGTTTTAAAATTAAAATTTATTATATTAAAAATATTTGAAAATAAATGTATATTATTCTGTGGTTATGATTTCCCAAAATATTTTATTCACTATTTATTAATTTATATCTACTTAAAAAGATAGAGGCTTTACTAAACTAAGTTAGTGTTGAGTCTAATTTAAATTAATTTTAATTTTAGGTAATGAAGCTCCTATCCTTCAGAAACTTGGTATAGAATCATTAGCAGAAAAATATTCAGCTAAGATAAGAGAACAGGATAAGCGTTCGAGTAAGCACCATCACAGGCGTCGAGATGAATCTAGAAGAGGCCACAAATATCGCCGTCGTTCACGTTCAAAATCCAGGTTATTATTTGCCCAATTTTTTATTCCTCAGCACAAAGACTGTACTAAATCCAATAATAAATATTTAGCGCAAAAGTTATCCACAGAAAACAAAGTCCCGGGTCGTCAGCATTGCTGCAATATTATTCTATAAACTTTAGTGAAGGAAGCGCTGAGCACTTTTTGTACCTATTTGATATTTACATTATCATTTAAATAGAGGTATATCATTTACCCGAAATTATTACTGCTTAAAATTCATGTCTCCGTGACATTATTTTTCTTTTAGGACTAGGTCAAGATCAACAGAGAAGCCAAAGATGCGAGCACTAGAAGTCAAAAGTTGGAAAGATTTTGTTAAAGGTGGGTTTCACTTTGACAAATTTAGAAGATTCAAGATGGATGAAGCTGAAGAAATAAAAGAAAAAGAGCGCAAGTCCAGAAAAAAGAAAAGGCATGGAGACTCAAGATCTGATAGCAAAAACCATAAAAATGAATCTAACATGTAAATTATTATTAATATTATATAAATTAAATTAATTTCCAAACCTGAAAAACTAAAACATTTAGTAACTTTATAGTGTCTTATAAGCCTACCATCGAGACATTAGGTATATGGTGACATTAGGTAAATTCTTTGAAAACTTTCTATTTGAGCAGATTCCCCCAATTGTCAAAGAATATTAAATCATACCTAGCAATCAATTTGATTTCCCTTCATATTATTCAAAAATTCATTAAATATATTGAGTCATTGATAAAATATCATAATTTGAAAAAAAAAAGAAGAACATTGTCCATGTGTATTTCTTGATATCGCTCAAGCATTTGATTGTTTCTGACAATAGGCAATTGTTTAAATATAATTATTTCCATCTGCTCCATATTTCTTTACTCTAAAATCATTTCTTAAAGTCTGATTTTTTATTGTTAAGCATAATAACTTACTCTTCCTACTATAAAGTGAATACCCCAAGGAAGTGATTTATCATCTTTTACCCTCTATAATCTTCTCAGATCAATTTGTATAGCTCAAGCAACTTATGCTGATTATACAGTCGTTCTAGCATCAAAGATCCAAATATAGCTGTCCATAATATTCAGTACCATTAAATTAAATTTAAAATTGGACAAACTAATTGAAAATTTAGACAATTAAAAATAAATCAAGTTCAAATAAAATTTAACAAAAATTATTGTATGCAACTATCTTTTAATAACATAGTTATACCAATTAAAAATGTAACTAAATACTTAGAAATCCTTTTGGACAAAAAACTAACTTTGGCCTAACATAAAAAATAAAAGAAAAGAGTTTACTCACTTACATCTTTGCCCATTATTATCTTTTTCAATGAGTCTAAAAAAAAAATTTTAATATATGAGATAATTATAATTCCCCTCTGGTTAGGTTAGGTTCTGGTTTTATAGTATTCAAAGTTAAATCCTTGAACATAAGACCAATTCATGTGTCTTAAATAAAACACTGGAGTCCATGATATATAACCAATAATTTTCTACAAATCATAACAATTAATGAAGTAACAATCCATTATTACAAAAAAATTAATTCCAAACTACTCAAATTAAATCTTACTAATCTCTCATATGTCATTAATCACCATTCCCAACAACCCATTTAGAAGACTTAAAAGAAAATGGCCAAGAAATGCTTTTATATAAAATAGAAAAATTTAAAAAAGCAACAGTTCCTCTTCAGAATCATTTTAATTTAGAAGACTGTTGAACAGTTCTCTTCAAGTTATTCAAGGCAACTCTTCATATATATATTATACTTTCATATCATTTATTTTTCATGTCATATTTTGTATGGATTGTAAATTAAGTTTTTTTAAAACTGATCAGTAATGTATTTAATCTCTCTGTATCACAACTGATAGTAGAGTACAAATATTTCACATATCCAAAGTTATAACTAGTTACCTAGTATTTATTCTAATTTTTTATGTTATTTTTATTAAAGACCTTCTGAAACAGAAAAAGGAACCGGAGATCAGAAAATACGCTACAACATATTAGATCGCAAAAAAGAAATACTTAAAGGTCTTGAAGTCAACACTCACGAAGGAGATTTTACAAAAGATTTTCCCAGTTATATTATTCGATACACTAAAAATAAGCCAGTCATTAAATTCAGTGAAAATCCAGCAAATGCCACGTACCATCTTCAGAACAGACAGCAAATGTTTGCCACACTTCTTCCAGAGATTGAAGCAATTGTACTTAAATTCTTATCTTCAATAAAACCAAAAAAGTAAAACATTTATTTATCATAATGTACAATTATATATTTAAAATAAGTGATTTATGTTATAATCAAGGATATAAAAAGTAAATAACATTAGTATTAATTTAAAAATGAATAATATAATATTATATACTCAGGTTCACAAAAAAATTACTAGTTTTTATGGCTGTAGAATGACATACACTTTGTCATGTATATTTCTCCTACTTTTGCATTAATTTTTCCATCCTAATACCATCTGATGGAGTATATACAATTACTATAGTTGATATACATCAATTGTTGGTATTTGCTAATGACCATATTTTGTTACCAATTGAGTTGGTCAGTGCTTTAGTTGTCTTATGGTAGACTAAGTATTACTTAAGATACGCATTGTCGTACAACTCAGGATTTCAAACTGTAGTTGGTCAATTTAATTGCACTATAAATTATAGTTTATTTTTATTTTTTTCAGGCTCAAAAAAAATTATACAGACAATAATTATAATAACATTGATGAAAAACTATTAATTATGATGAAGGATAAAAATATTTATCCATTCAAAGGTTGGTGGCCCAAAACAAATTTTATTGTCACTCAAGTCAAAGAAGATCCAAATATTGAAATAGATGAAGACGTATTGATGAATGAAATGACTACTAGTAAACGAACTAAAAAATCTAGATTTAATGATGATTCATCTTTTGTTGATTTAAGACCTACTGTTCCATCCAAATGGGATAGTGATTATGACGGTAGTCCAGCTGCTGAAAATAAAATTTCATATGTTGGAGTTTCTCAAAGTGTTGAAATGAATACTAATGATAACGTCTGCATAATCGAAAGAGATAAAAAAAATCCTTTAGACATAAGTCACCAGGAAGAAGCAATGGACACTGCATCTGATGTTGGTGAAGATGAACCTAAGATTGAAGTTAACATTTGTCCAGTTCAACCAATTCAAATTCAAGAACCACAAGGAAATGCTAAATTGAATACAGAATATGAAGAGTTTTTGAAAATTGTAAAAGTTGAAAAGGAAGAAAGTGAAAATTCCATTACTGCTACTACTAATAATGTACCTTTTCAAAAAGACAATGATAACAATCTATCAACAAAATCTGTATCATTGAATGATAATTCTATACAAGATGATTCTGAAGACTATATGTCCACAAAATCTTCAGATGAATCTGTTTCTTTACACAATGCTGCTGAAGAGTCGGATTCAAATAGTGGATCATTTGTTGAAGAAGTATCTTCAAATATTGATTTAAAGGTTAGAAAAAGGAAAAAATCATCTAGTAAAAAGTCTAAAACATTTAAAAATAAAGAAAGTAAGAAGAGGAGGCATAAATCAAGTTCCAGTGAAAGTTCACAAGATTCAGAATCAGAAAGTGATAGTAGTTCAGATGATAGTGATTCAGAATCAACCGATTCAAGCTCTACAATAGAAAAAAAGAAAAAAAATAAATCAAAAAATAAGAAAAAGAAGAAAACCAAAACAAGTTACAAAAAGAAACACAGGGGTGACAAGAATAAGACCAAAAGTCCTGAAGAAGAAAAAGATACTAACAGCAGTATTCTCAATTTAATCGAAAAAGCATTAAATGTTGAAATTAAAAAGAGACCTTTAGATAGTAAGGAACAAAAGAAGAAGAAAAAGAAACACGAAAAAAAAGAAAATAAATCAAATGAAGAGAATGACGAAAAATTTGAAAAAGTTAAGGATTGTTTAAAAGAAACAATTACAAAATTGGTTAAAACTGATAAAGTGAATAAAAATCAGTCTCTTTCATGTGATGAAACTGTTATCGAAGTATTAAAATATTTAAATGATAAAGAAAAAAAGAATAAAAAGTCAAAGAAAAGTTCAAAAAGAAAGCATGATTCAGATATTTCTGATGATGAGAAAACCCTCAAAAAATCTAAATTAGTTGATAGTTGTTCAAAACCTAAAGTTAATGATAAGAAAAAGAAGAGTAAAAAGAAGAAATCTGTAGAAAGAAAATCTGTCGATTCAGACGAATATCTGACAAAAAAGAAGTCTAAAAAAAGATCCAAATCAACTGATACTTCAGAGGCTGAAGATGTAGAGGGATTAAGTCAAAATAAAAATGATACTGTTCAGTTTTTTGAATTGCGACCCAATGAGTGGAACATTAATAAAAAAAGTTCCATGAGGGGAGTCATCCATCACTCGGAAGCAAAAAATAAAGATAAAGTATCGCTTTTACAAGATACAGAAAGATGCGATAAAAATGTTAAAAAAAAATCTGATCACATTAATTTAGATAATTGTTCTCCTACAAACAGAAGTACAAATAAAATTGAAGTTCTTAATTTGCCTAATGTATTGTATTCTGTTGGAGAAAAAGAAAAAAGAAAAACACATTTGCAGAAGACCAATGAAGATATCAAAAGTGATAAAATTGATAATGTTTCAAAAAATAAAAATTCTGACAGTAAATCTAATGAAGAAGAAAATGATAAAATGTTGAAGAAATCTGTTGACAAGTGTCATAATGATGTATTTAAACTTAAAAATGACATACAACAAACTGTATTTTTGGAAAAAGATAATAGTGAACAACATGATGTGGATAAAGATCTTAAGAGTATTTTTAAACCTCAAATACAAAGCACGCCACTTGATCTATATAATAAACCTCCTATTACTTGTTCTGTCATTAAACCTGTTAAAGAACCTATATCATATAGGGACAAAGTAAAAATGAATTTAAAGAAGCTTTCAACTTGCCAAAATATGCCATTTGTGTTTGGATTTTCTTCACCAATTAATCTAATTGGATCAAAAAAATTTAATTTGGATAAAACTACGGATTTTAAAGTGACCAATGAAGAAGATAAATCTAAAGATGAACCAATAGTAGACAATCCAATAGTTAATGAAACCAAACTTTTAAATCCTGATGAACCAATAGTAGACAATCCAATAGTTAATGAAACCAAACTTTTAAATCCTGATGAACCAATAGTAGACAATCCAATAGTTAATGAAACCAAACTTTTAAATCCCGATGAACCAATAGTAGACAATCCAACAGTTAATGAAACCAAACTTTTAAGTCCTGATAAACCAATAGAAGACAATCCAATAGTTAACAAAACCAAACTTTTATATCCTGATGAACCAATAGTAGACAATCCAATAGTTAATGAAACCAAACTTTTAAATCCTGATGAACCAAAAGTAATTCCTCAAACACGCATGGAAAAACCTCATTTAACCATTGCTGAAAAAGAATCGCCTAAAATCAATATTGATACTGATATAAAATCTGTTGATCATAGTTACGATTGGGATGATTCTGAAGAATCTGATACTGACCAATCACTTACTACAAGCACTAATTCATCAGAACATTCAAGTGATGATAGAGAAAGTGAACAAATTCATTCAAATTCGTTGGTAAATGACTCGCCAAATAGATGTATTAAATATGAGACATTTTCAAATGATAGCAATGTTAAAGACCCAGAGGAATTTACATCTAATGTTTTTGAAACAAATAGTTTAGATTCAAGAAGCGAAGAGCAAGGTCTACCTTTAGAAGTTGACAATGTTTCTATAAAGAAAGAATTAACCTCTTTGTCAAATTTGGCTGATTTCTCTGAACAACATTTAGATAGTAATACTGTAGATTTACAAAATAATTTATCTAGTATTGATGTACTAGAAGTTTCTGATTCCAGCAATGAACTAATTACTCAATGGACGTCAGATTGGACGAGTTTGAATAAGTCGATTACTGAAATTAATCATCCAAGCTATTCTAAATTTGGGGATGAAGAATTACAATTAAAAAAGAAATCTCGTTGGGACAAACAATCCATGGATAATAAAATAAGCAGATCACAGAGTCCTAATAATGAAATAGAAGAGTGTAAGGATGAAACTGAAGCAAATATCTTGACTAATGAGCAAAAAAATGTTAGTTCTCTATCGAACAATGACGATGACCTTTATAATGAACAAATCCAAACATGTGAAATAATGTCAATAAATTGCATGAATGATATTCATGAGATTAATCCCTCTGCATATGATGATTACACTCAAACTTATGAACAATACACTGGTATACCTACGTATTCTGAAATGAAAACTATTGAACATGATCTATTAAGTCCGATTGACTATAGTGTGTATGAAAATTATAATCCAAATTATAGTTACCATACTGAAGATTATAACATGTGGAAATCTCTAGATACAGATATATCTGAACATGAGGTGATTAAAGCTATTCCAACTACTGATGAATCATTTTCACAAGTAAGATGAAAAATAATTAATTTTACTAGTGATAATTTATAAATTATATATATTTACAATTTTATTTATTATTTAGTATGAAAAGCATATGGAAGTGCCATCATTTAATATTTCTGTTGACCAAGTTGAATTTTCAAAAAGGGAAGTATCAAATAATAACAATATTATTATTTCAGACATTCCGGACAATCAGGTAAATAGACAATTAGACAATAATAATTTTATGGGAGTTTTCATAATCACATTTTCATAAAAAGATTGTTATTCAAGTTCTTACTTTTCAATTCATTGATACCATACAGTTCACAGTTCTAAAATCATACTAGTATTTAATACTACACTCAGATGCATAATATTAATAACATACATTTATTTCAAACCACATTACTGTTTAAAAACCCATATTAATCAATCATTTCATTATAATTTTAAAATAAAACTTTTAATATGATTTGATTATCCCACATTTATTCAGATAAGATATATTTATAGCATTTATTTTAAGAAATTAAATTTTTACTGCCAAGTAACTACAAATAACTAAAATAATTTTAAATTTATATAAGTAATTGATTAATAAATATTAAATAATGAAATAACTGGTTTTATATCTGAAAAATCTTAGATCTAAATTTTTTCAGTATAAATATTATTTAATATTGTTTTCTATATATATTTAATGTTGGTATATTTATTCTAGATTAATAGACTTAAAAACTACTTGACTGATTTTTATGTTGTTTTTGTAAAATGATCTACATTTTTCAGAGAAGGTGTATGCTATTTATGATCATTGAAATCTTTTGATAGCCCCTCTTCTACAATTCACAAAACCGGATATCAGTAAACCAAAAATATTGTTTATCCACTTGTGCTACTTTAAGCGTTAGCATTAGGCAACATAATTTAACATAGGTGAATTTTTTACCACCTGCAAAGTGTAATCTATCAATTTATAACATAATAAATTACAATAGTTTGTGTAATAACATTAAATATAAAATTTTAACTGTCAATGGAATGTGTGGAATTTTGAATAAGGTTTTTGTAGTTAATTTATATAAATATTTTATTTACTAAAATTTCATTAACAATACTAATTTACAACTTTGTTTATAGGATAAAATCGTCAATAGTGAAAAATCGGATAGCGCAAGTTCTGATAAACTATTTGTCGAATTGTATCATCAACATTTTCAACATTACAATCAAAATCCAATTAAATATTCGCTGAGTAATCCTGTTACAATAAACTCTGAGGAAGTAAATATCCCAGAGAGTTTGATATCTCAGGAAAAGTTGTCAGAAACTGATCAAAATTCTGATAATATACTACCCATACCTTTACAAACTCGAGCTTATTCATGTATACTTGAAGATGCTAATACCAATCTTTATCTTACCAGTGATAATTACATGGCGTACTGTGCTGTTGAAGATAAATGTATGGTGCACATATCTGTAAATCCATGTAACCGTGAGGGAGTTGGGGTTGATGTCAGACATTGTTTTAATATAAACATAAGTGGATCAATAAATGAGTATTGGCTACATGCAGATTTAATTCCATTTTACATTCCATCTGATGCTGAATCAGGTGTGTTCAGTGATGACGAGGTAGACTCTTTGGAATCAGATTCTGGTCATGAAGAAGATGTAAATATTGACAACAATGAAAACGATGATGATATAATTGAAAGTGAATGGGAAATAGTTGACGACATTCATGACAATGTCAATAGCTGGCTGGATGAACCATACATACTTAAAAAATATAGTATTGAACATGATATCAATGAAGAACATTGTGTGACTAGTTCCTCGGATTGTGACACAGATGGAAGTGAATTTTCAGATTCCTATCTTGATATATTTAATGATAATCACAAATATAAAAATGCAAGTAATAAAGTGATGCCTATAAATGTTTTTGAAAAAACTGAAAGTTTTGCTACAAATTTAGATTTATTAGTAGAAACTAAATCTGAACAACTAGTTATGGATTTTGAAATTAAAAAAGAAAACGATACATTGGAAAATGATCAAACTTCAGAAATAAATATGGAAAACAATTGTAACATCCTTATAGAGTTAGAAGAAAAAGTAAACAGTGGAAATGAATCAGGTAATAATAAAAATTTAAAATGAAGTGATGATAATAATAATGGTAAACTGCATATCTAAATTCTCTCAATTAATAAAATTATATTTTAAATTTTTTGTATAAAATTACTTTCAATAGTTTAAATCAGTGGTTCTTAACCCTGTGGTCTGCGGCCCCCTGGTGGCCTGTGGTGCTCATTTCGAGGTTCGGTGGCAGTCTTAATACATAACACGTCAATGTGTGACATGAGTACATTATTAAATCATTATTGGATTCTTATCTTTTTTTTTCATATATATCTTATTATATATGAGATAGACCTATTTTATCTTTATTATACTGATAGCGAGATATAATGGAATTTGAAACAATTTGCACTGTTAGATACTAGGTGTAAATTCTACACCCAATAATTTTATTATTAATATTTATTTATCAGTTTTTCTAATACATTTAGCATTTTAGTCTATTGTTGTATATCTACTACTCAAATGCAATACCAAACATCAGATTAAATAAATATTAATTAAATTTTAAGAATATTATAAATAAAATAATTACTCTTTTATAAAAAATTAAGTGTAATAAAAATAATTATAACTGTGTATGTTTTGTTATAAATACTTTAGGTAATTTTTAATGTAAAATTATTACTACAGTTTTTGTTATAATAACATTAGTTATTTAAAAAAAAAAAAAGATATTCAAATACAAATTAGTAAGGGGACCGTGATTTCTAAAAATCTTTGATCAAGGGTCTGTGATCTATAAAAGGTTAAGAATCGCTAGTCTAAATTAAAGAATAATAATAAATAATATAATTATTTGATAGTAGCTTTTCAATACATTTATTTATATTTTATAGGTATAATGAAAGAAGAAGTCACTGTTAAAGAACTTTCGATGCTGGATACAATTATTAATCAAAAGGTATTAATTAATTAATATTAAATAATAATTTTAAATTACTTTTTACATACAGTGGTTAAAAAGTAATATGTCATCTAAAAAACTTTGATTTTTTATAAATAATGTGTGTAAATAATTAAATAATTTATTAATTGTAGTATTTGATTTTAACTAATTATTTGTCTGTTGTTTATTGTTTAGTTATTAATTCAAAAATTAAAAATTCGTGCAAAAGAAAAAATTTGTGAGAAATTGCCTGATACAGTAATGGTTCGCTATAGCGACAACATGGAAACCATTAAACATCCATTTTTAGGATTGTTTCAGCCACCAACTAACAGTATCCTATCCAAACCAAAGTAAGCTCACGCATAAATACATATTTACGTGTATGAATATTTTGAATTATTATTATTTCTATTATTTTTTTTTTTTATATATATATATAAATATGTTATTCTTAATTTATTTGTTATTACCATACTAATGTATTGTTATTGTTTGTTTTTTTGCTTTATAGTGTTTAAGTTAAATATCTATTAAATCATTTACAAAAACATTAATTTCTAATTATCGTGTTTAGGTATATTCAGCCATCATACACTACAAACTTGTCTAAACGTGTGACTTTCGCTGATGGAATTCATCCTGGGGACAATTTGGCAGCATCTCCAACACACGATGATATTGGTTGTCCATTATCACCTCCTCCTCTTAAAGCATTGATGCGGGAAACATTAAAATTCAAACGTAACATGTACCCATTTAAAAAGTCAAAATTGCGCACCAAATTAAAAATGGAAAAAAAGAAAGTGGCTAAAGTAACACCTTCAATTAAGACAACTAACCCATCAATTATTGAATATTATGTCAGCCGTCAACGTCTTGCAGACATACCTATTGATGAAACACTCAAGAATGTTATCTTAAGATGCGATTTTTCATCAAATAATGATAATAATAGAACTGAAAGAAATTCTACTCCACCTAGACCCACAAGAGAACTCACTCCAGTGCCATCTGATACTGAGTGTTGGAATGATGAAGAAGTCGTTAAAAACAGCAGACAATAATTCAAGATTAAATGACCTTTATATATGCCTGATTCAAAACAAATGTATTAGAATATTAACTTATGCCTTTAGTTCAACTTTATATAAATATATGTGTGTGTGTGTGTATTTATACATACATATATTGTCTTTGTAATTTTATATACACCATATACATACATATTTAATTTATGAGTCTATCATGTTATTTTGTCTGGATTAAAATATGTATCTTAATATTATTTATTTTTATTACCTACCCCAATTTTATTAATTTGTGTAAAATTAATATTTATTAAATGAACAATATTATGTATGGATATTATTGTCATGTATCGACTATAACAAATGTTGAAATAACAGTTACTAATACTGCTAAAGATAATGTAAAAAAAAAAAAAAAAAAACAGCTGATTTTGGATACATGCATTATAAATCTGTAGAATATTTTTAAACCTATACTACTTAACCACAAATGTTTTTTATAATATTACATTCAGCACATTAAAAATATTTTTTTATTAAAAAAAAACTTTTATGATTATTGATCATTGAAAAACCTAAATTGTTAAATTTATTAACTTTTTATCATAAATAAGTTTTCTAATCTTCTACCACTACCTATTTTTATTTATCATGTATAATTTTTACTGATTGGCGAGTGATCAAATTTACTAGTACTCCAATTTTTTCTACTTGATATTTATTACAGAAAATCAATCACCGTCGTTTAAAATCTCCAAACCTTTTCCGAAATAAAACGTCTAGCTAGTTTCTATTTTATCATTAACTATTTAAATTTTTTGTGTTGTAAGTTATTTTAAATGGGAAATTATGTATATTTTTCAATAGTAATTTTGTAATTGCGTTTTTAAAGTAAGTTTTTAACTATTATTAAAATATTATGTAATGTGGTGTATTATATTATTATATGTGTTTTAATTGTATCAGGCAATGTTTAAAAAAATAAATATAAATGTAATAAAAATTTGATTAAAACTAAAAACATAATTTAATTACCTAGTTTATTCACAGATGTAAAATCATGATAAATATATGTCATAAGAATAAAATACAGCTATATAAATACTTAGAATTTTTTGATTGATGGCTTTTTGAAAATTCCAATTTAAAAAATTGGACGAATGATCTAAATCAAAGGGTTTCAATCTTTTGAGGTCCACGCCCTCTTTCGAACTATTGTATGAGTTCACGCCCTACCCCTTCATTAGGTATTATAAGATTGATGTACGCATACTTATAATTATTATAATATTCACGTCACAAGTTAAAACACACTTTAATGTTGGTTATCGTGTTTTTTTCCAACGTTTTCACGCCTCCCTAAGGGAGCGCGCCCTCCAGGTCGAGACTTCTTGATTTAAATCCAGTGGTTCTCAACCTTTTTGTTTGTATGACGACACCCTAATTAAGATCCATAAAAATGACGACACACTCGGGGCCAGACTGGAAGGATACCGGTGCCTACTAACCAAGGCGGCTCATAGATACAATATTTAAAAAAAAAAGATTTTTTTTTTGCTCATTAATTGTTTAAAAAAAATTTATGTCATTTTAATATTAGAGCACTTCAAGTGATACATTTGGACTTACTCGACGACACACCGGTTGAGGAGTACCACGGATTCAAATGATTGTTCTTCGTTTCACGGCGAAAAACTGCTTACTTGCGGGTGTTCCGGTCTATCGGTAAAATAATTACAGCAGACCGCAGACCTGTGTTAGGAGTGTCGGGACGGAGGACAGATATGGGTAGAAACGTGCAATTATAATGTAATTTAATGACGAACAAGTGGACGCATTTTTAAAAATTTTAATTACTTATGTTTATCTTACAACAGCAAAAGAAATATAACATACACGTGTAGGTAAATAATAATCATAATAATAATCATAATAGGTAGATAGGTACTAAATATATTATTCAAATATTGTTGGTTCAGTTACACGGTACAAAATGGGAAGAATATTATAAATAGTAATGAACATTGAACAATACGCTTACGTCTTATATAAACAGTAATATCGTTATAAAATAAATGCGAGTGAGAGAGATGTGCATTAGCATTCAAAAGCCGATGAGACCGTCACGAGGGGGCGGATAACAATAATGCAGATACGAACTACGAACATTGCAGTGCACGATTTATTAATATATATTTATATTATATATTATAGCCAAGTAATAATAACCTTTTAACAATGTCTGCAGATATCCCACATCGAATTCTGAAGTTTGTGATTATTGTACTCTGTTGCGAAGAGGCGTGTATACATTATGTAAAAATCGGTAGAGTGTTTGTAAAGTGTATTTTTCAATGTCTGGAAATGTGACGGAGACGTTTGCAAATGTACAGTAGGTACCCAGTGCCGTGGCCAGGGGAAGTGTTGTAACCTCCCCCCATTGATTTCTATTTAATTATTTCAATATTTATAATCATTCAGTAAATTAGCGATCAAAACAAGTAGATGACTATAATATGGTTAATGCAACGAAGTTCAAATACTTTTACATTATAAACGAAATAATTCTAATTAAAATGCATATTTTGAATAATCTTTTTAAACCTCCCTCAATTCAAAAATTCTGACTACGCCACTGTATTACCTATGTACGCTACCATATAGTATACTAGTAATTACCGTACTAAAATATAAATACACAGGTATACTAGTCTGTGTCGTACTCAAATTGGAATTGAGACTGAATCTCCCCCCCCCCCCCTCGAAAAAAAAATGTTACGCGCGAGGTCAAGTGTGTGAAAATTAGTAAGCCTCCCTTAACAAAAATCCCGTATGTGAATATACGCCTAGAATTTTTTTAACCAAGAATCGGCAGATATCGTGAGAAATTATTTCAAACTCGAAATTTACATCATTCGCAACGAATCCGTTCAACAGATATATTATATTATTGGATTACAATGTCTACGTATAGATACGATTCAACGAGACGTGTCAAAAACTATTTTTTTCCCGAACAAGTTGTTGTGTTATTTTAATACGACGGATAGGCACCGCGATGTGTCCGACTATGTTTCTTAATTACCTATAGGTACCTATTTACATTGAGCGGTAGGCTTGTACAATTTTCGTGCGGAATTCACTTAGTCATGATCACGAGACAAAATCAAAATTCGAAAAACGGGGTAGAAACCTTGCAATTACAACACGAAAACATTAGACGCCGAGGGGAGAAATAAATAATTTCGACCATTTCACTCCAGGACAAAAAAAAAAAAAAAAAAAACTGCGTCGACGAAAACTGATCGCGTACGTGCGTTAAAAAAAGCTTAGAATAGTTTTTTTTATTCTTAACTGGATAAATTATAGGAAGAAAATCGACATGAGTATACGATAAGCAATCAGTATATTATGTACTCGTGTGTGTAATTTTTATTATCTTAAACTTAGATTTAATCTTAAATAATCAATAAATAATGATAAATTGTGTTTTCAACTAGAACGACGATTTTACGAGAATCGCGAAAAGTTGAATTTAAAATGTTTAGTGCCACGTTCATAAAAGGTTTGGATTCACTGCTTAATGATTATCTCAATATTTATTAAGCGTCCGTCCGTACCTACAACCTATGGGTAATATAGGTGTGTTCATCAGTCCCGTTTCATAATAATAATAATAATAATAATAATAATAATAAAAATAACAATAATTCACTAATAATAACAATAATTAATAGTAGTAGGCTATGACATAGAAGTTCCCAAACTTTTTCGGTTCACGCATCCCCAAAAAATTCAATCACGCCCTCCTCGAATAAACGAAACAACAATTTTTATTAGTGTATAATACTATACAAGTACCAAGTACTTATAGTGTACACGTATAAAATATATCGATATTTATATCGAGCATCTCCTGTCAAGTGCTTGCGCCTCCCAGTTTGGGAACCTCTGGGTCATGTAATATACATACACCTCTTATACGTTATGTTGTACATTACGACTAGAATGAATGAGGGACCGCGCTTTCACGTTTTCAAACACTGCTTATGCGTAATATAAATGAGTAGGTATTTTTTTTATTTTTTTTTTTGTTATCAAGACGTCTGTATGGTTTTTAACAACTCTTCGGGGAAAACAAAAACCCCGGTTTGATCTTAATTCATTTTCATTATAGGACCAATCATTAGAATTTCGGTTAAATTATTATCTACTATATGAATTAAAATTTTATACAGTCTATAAATTATATACAGCCATAAAGGGTAATTCACAAATCATGCTCACCCCTCCCTCTTTTTTATTTAATAATAAATTTAATTTCAAAAATGTTTATTTTAAATCTATTTAAAGACCATACTTCTAAATTCTCAGGGTTTTTGTACTATTTAATGAGTGTTCTATGGAAATACAAACTCTTGTCTATCAAATGAAAACCCCATTTATTACTGAAATTATTTACAAAATATTTTTTTTTTTTAAATAATTATGCTAAGGATAATAGTCTTGAAAAATGGTTTCATAAAAATGTAAAATAAATGTAATATTGAATCTAGTGTTTATTATACCTACTTGAATCATTTTTACAAATCAGGAATGTTGATAAGACATATTGATATTAATTAGATATACACTAAAACCCTATTACTATCACTATAGCTCAAATATCTTCCAAATCCATTATACATTTTTATAATGGTTCTATTATCCTTAAAACATAAAGTTAAATGACACAATGATTATTCATTCAAATTTATATTTTGATGGTCATGGAATATTATCCACTAAATAATTTATGGTAGAAGAGAAAATTTTCATTTGAAAAATAGAAGTAGGAAACTCTTGAAGTAGGCGGTTAAAAAATCTTGAGATATAAAACACGCCCTTTAAATATATTTAAAATTCTCGAAATCAGATTTTGAATAGTTGCATTATTAAAAAAGAAAGAGTGAGCGTGTTGAGCAAATCACCCTGTAGTAAAAATGTTTTTAAATAGTTGAAACCTAAAAAGACAGATGACCCTTTTAACAAATTTTAATGTTTTACATATACAATATTAAAATAATATAGCACTTGTAATTTATAAAGTTTGTACCTACGGTCTACTTACATTTTATTTATTAAAATCCAATCAAATAAATAGGTAGTGTATTATAATAAAAAAAAATAAACTAAAAATTAAAAAACCTGATCGTTTCTCTCGAAAAGTTAAAAATGTAAAAAGGTATCTCTTGATAAATACCCATGAAAGATTTAGTATACGCACATCGTTTATACATGGACGAGTACCTCATTATATAAATATATATATATTCAGTAAAAATATCCAAACCAAAATGATTAATCGCTAAAGATTTGACGTCGGTATCAGCTAGTGAAGTAATGAGGGAAGTATATTATATAACCTCGTCAAATAATTCAGCTCGCTGTATACACAGTATGTCATATTATATGCGTATAATCGATATTGACGGAACAGTTCGATTTTCAAACCCAATATTAGTATTTATTATTACCGGCATAATAGTTCAATTAACTTGTTAATT
The DNA here is from genome assembly GCF_002803265.2 of Melanaphis sacchari. Classification (NCBI taxonomy): domain Eukaryota; kingdom Metazoa; phylum Arthropoda; class Insecta; order Hemiptera; family Aphididae; genus Melanaphis; species Melanaphis sacchari. The sequence goes on along the minus strand of NW_020270975.1, from coordinate 1,249,398 downwards.
AATGGTCACGAATACATGAATATTTGGAAATTGTAATTGCGAGAATGTGACTAGAACAAACAACTGACGGGGGACAATAAGAGCACAACGCGAATCGAGGGTGTCATTCGATCTGTCATTACACATCAAATCAGACTTATAATTATAATATTGTTTAACGTTCCGAACGGTAAACTCCAGAATTTCAAGTGTTCTATTTCGCCGTCGTAATTGATATTTATTGTAATAATTACAGATCCGTTTTTTCAAAACTTTTTTTCACCCGGAACGTTTTCATATACACATTTTGCGTGTGTGAGAATTTTACCTACGATCATTTTACGACACTACACGCGCGGATGTTTCAAAACAATCGTGTGCATGTTCGTCGAAGGAAACAAATTTATTAGACCGTATTTTACTCGAACGAGTGCTGCGGGCTCATTAGATCCTCGCCGACGGACGACGGAACGGTATGATGCTCATTCGCACAGGTATTAAAATCGCCCTCGACCTATCCTCCTCTTCAGTTCGCTCGCGCCCCTAAAACGGCGAGCGTTGCGTCACCCCCCGGAGAACGACGCTAAAACAAATTTTCCTCTGGTTTATCAAGATAATATAATTATATATGCGTGTATAATACATATATATATATATATAGATATAGATAGATACGAGTATATACATGGCGCACAATTTTTTTTTTTGATGTGTGCTTTTTGAGGCATGACACCTATAAATCGGACAAATCAGTAAAACACAGAGAACAAAATATATAATACTTATATAATAATACATTACGAAACCATCGACTGTACCCCCCCACAGACTGTGTGCAGCAGACGTTCGCATTCCCCATAAAACGATATTCATAAGAGTGTGTAATCATATCGATACAATAGTGATAGTAACAATAATAATAATTATAATTATAATTATAATAACAATAATAATAATAATAATAATAATAATAATAGAAATAATAATACGGACTCTGTTCCGGTATGACGGAACACGCTACACTCGATCGCCTCCGCCGTCACCACTTCACCCGCACCGGTGCGATGGCGTGCATCATCACCTCGGGAACGAGTCGGCGGCCGCCGTCGCGTGACCGGCGGACCTGAGGTCATGGACGCCGACCTGGGCGGGCTCCCGGCGCGCCGGCGGTTTCTCGGCGATGGGCGACACCGACCAGGTACCTGAGCGACGGGCCGCGGCGGCCGGACCGCAGTGCCGCGGGTGACTCGCGCGGCCGCCGTCCGGTCGTTGTTGCGTCGCCCAGGTCGTGCGCGCCGCCCGCAGCATGCCGCGAACTGCGGCCGCCGCACCGCGCAGGCACCGTCTGGCCACGGCGGGCTCGATCCGTCGTCGGGACGTCTGCTGCTGCTGTCGCTGTGCTGTAGCGCTGGTCGGCGGCAGTTGTTGCTGCTGCGGCGGTTGTTGTTCTTGTTGTTGTTGGCGTGGTGCCGGTTGGACACGCGGAAGCTGCTGAAACTCACCAACCGGCCGGGTTGCGTGCGGTGGTATTGCGACTTGGTGCGCGTCAGGTTGTTGTTGCCTGCAGCATCTGCAACACGTGCGCAAGCGCGCGCGCTCGCATCAGTCGAGCGTCATCGTACGGCGGGGACGTTAAGTCTGTACCGACGTGATGCATAGGTGTTTGGCATGGCCAACCGCAGTGGCGTAGTTTTGTTGTGGGGGAGGATGACATGCGGATATACGTCCCTCTAGAACCTTTTTATGTCTAATGCATTGACTCATACTCGTGTATATAAAATTATACCCGTATTACGTTATAATCACGGATATAATATGCAATATAAAGCCCCCCTAGTTTTATGTTTATCCAATAAATTATACATCCCTCCCCCCCAGGACCGTATTTAGGTGAAGGCGTAGGGGGGTAATCGCCCCCGGGCGCCAAATTGTAAAGGGAGCGTTAAGCCTGAAAAATATAATTAAGAAAAAATAAGATATTATTGGGTTAAGCTTCTTTTATCTGATGACCTTTTTTTTTTTTCTAGATAAACCACCGACGTGTAAAAAAAATAATTTTCAAGGGGAAAAAAGGGGCATCAATATATTTTTGCGCACCTAGGGCGCCAAAATTGTAAAGACGCCTCTGCCTCCCCTTAGAACAGTAACGGCCGGTATTCCGGTTGGAATTCTGTTTATAGAAATTATCAATAAAGCGCTCTGCACAACGCTCTCAACCGACACATAAAAACGCGAATATACCCTTCTACTGCAATCGGTCATTCCTGTAATAACGATCGAGGCCGGACAGTTTAAGGCACGAGTGCTTTTTTAAAGAAACAATAAAAGAGTAAAAAATAATCCGATTTATTTCGATAAAACCTGATGAATTATTGTTTTAAGTCGAACACCCGTGAAAGAATTATTAATTGGTCGTCATTTTAAATGTACAAGTCACATTTTCATTCGACACAAAAAGTGTTAATCCTTTTATTTCATTTTCTTTGGCCGGGTATGTGCCGCTCGCTTAACTCGCTCTGACCACACGCCACTGGTGTTAACATAACGTCTTAACCCCAGTCGCCCTAGTGAGCTAATTCGGTTACCACTTAAACACGATTTAGGAAGTGGCCCACGATTGGTCCACTAAATTTCAGAAAACCATTAAATCAATCGATTTTTTTTTTTATGTGACCCGGTATTATATTTTATACTTGTATTAAATTATATGCTGTACACTCGCACGACAATATTTTTGCAAAAAATGACAAAGAAACCTTGATGGTTTTTTTTTTTCAAATTCGGTATTTATTTAGGCAGGTATAGAAAAGACAAAAATGCTGGTTTCAATGCTTAAAAATTAAAAGTCTATTTTTTTGTAAATACTGTCATTGGGTTTTGATTAATTTAAATTTCAATGAATGAAAAAAAAAAATAAATAACGAATAAAAACGATCAAAGCCATTGATATCGCAGGAAAATACTTATTTAGGATTCACAAAATATCGGTTCTGGTCTCTAAAATATTTAAAATGGAGTTTCAGTTTTAGGATTTTCAAAAATAGTTATTTTTTGTACGGTTCACATGTGCCGAGAATATAGACGGCAATCGTTTCTTTTAAGTAAGTAGGTAAGTACTTAAAAACCACAGCATTACTTTCCCGATTTAACCATCCAAACGTATTATCGTTGATTTATAAAAAAAAAAAAAAACTTTGGCAATTCGAAAATATATTTTGTTGTTTTCCTTACAAATAAATTAATCTTTGTGATACAGCTATAAGTTTTTTTTGTTAAGTACTTTCCTTACTCCTCCTTCATGTTACGAGTGGCTGGTTTTTAAAATCTTAATATTTATATTGAAGTAACGGTATTGTTGTATATTTATACCGATTTTTTGATATTATTGCACATTTGTAAAATGTAATAACATTTTTTTTTATGTTGAGTTAATTAAAAATCACCACAACTGTAGCCGTGTTAGAAATGTTAAAATGCAGGTTAGCTGTGTTAAATATTATGGGTTTCATGCACTTAAAAAAAATAATTGATTTGATAAAAATGAGTTTATCTAAATATAATATTATTTTGACGTTTGAATAAACAATCGATTAAAAACATTATGTATAGGTAAATTTCGTTTACGAGAACACGTGGAAGAAAAACGTACCCAAGATTAAATCATATTGAAATTAAACAGTTAATTTTGTTGGCCGGAAATTGAGCCGTCGAAGTGTACTTCCTTCGATCTAAATTATATTTTATATTTGACTCAAGGAGTATATAAAAAAAAAAAAAAACAAACATCTATGATAATTCATTTATGTTGGTTATTGTTTATAATAATATATTATATCATAATTAGCATTAGGGCTCGGATTTCGTAGCAAAATAAATCCTTAAAAAATAATTTAGAGTAGCAAAAAAATAAAAATAATTATTAAATTGAATTCTAAAAAACAAATTTAAATTACACATAAAATTAAATATTATAAAAGAGATTTACGACCATATATTTGGTCTAGTTACTTTCATTAAAACTCATCCTATTGAGTGCTAATAACGATTATAAAGAAATCATTTAAAACACTATACTCACTGATTGATATTTACCGGTCAACTAAATTAGAATGTGCTATAAAAAGATATACGTAATTTAGATAATTTCAAAACTATGCAATTTCGGCACAATAACAATAGTTATTTTATCAGTCATCTATTTATTACTGTTTTTTTCACCGGTTTTATAATTTCTGGCATTAATAATATAGTATTTTTAGTCCGAGTATAATAAACATTGTAATAAGTTAAATTGTCAAGAAAAATATATCAAAATTATAAGAAAAAAAGAACTAGATAGAAGAAAAAGCAATAAAAAGCAGATTTTGTGGAAAAAAGCAAAAAAAAAGTTTACTTCATTGAAATCAGAATAATTCAAAACGTTTTTATATATAAGAATTATTTTTCTATCACACTCCCCTCAAAAGAAGCATTTGCTACAAAATCCGTGCCCTACTTATCATACATATACATTTTATATTATTCGAATTTTCTGGATAATCAAAAACGGAAAAATCGAGATACCTAAATCTATGAGATTCTTTAGGTCGGGAAAATTTGAAAAAGATAAATCAGGCTATTATTAATGATATTCGTGTTTGAAAAATATCACATCAGAAACGAACAAAACGTAAATTAAAAACCACGAAATAATATATATCTTATGACGTTCCATAATTGAATTATAATAATAATAGTGATTAATTAAAAATACAAACGGTGAGACATGTCTCACAGCGAAACGATAATTACTACACATTTTCCAATTTCCCCTGCAAACCTGTCTGAACGAGAAATTCGACATCGTCTCAAGTACATTTTTATACTTTATTTGGATGTGCTGGATTGGCCCCGTAAAGCCGGGTACCATCTGTAGTTCACGCGTGCGGCCTGCAACTGGTATATACGACTAGTACTAACTACTAAAAAAAAAGAGAAGCTGTCAATAATATAAACATAAAAAACGATAACACATATATGTTAACATATATATCATTACATCTGAATTTTTAAGATAATATTTATTTAAATATCATAAAATCAAATTTATTTGTCCGCGTTCTAAGTGGGTATAATATGTTATCTCGTTATTGTTGCCACTGCTAAGGTGTTTTACCTAAATAATAATTTATTGTCCTTACCTAAAATAAAAAAAACGCGATTTAAACTTTATAGGACATGTTGAAATTAAGTTTATGTTTAAGTGATAAATAAAATAATTAAAAAAAAAAGTTAAATCAAAAATAAAATATAATAAGGTTTGGAGGTGATGGCATATCACTTTCCGCAATTGTGCCACCAGGCTATATTAAAAACGAAATAAATAATATTAATTTATTGTGCATGGACGAGAAATAGTTGTTCGACGTTATTGGAATTCAACAAAAACGTACAGCAGCTGACTGCAAAGAAAACGACTGCGGTTGAAATACCGATTGGAAAAAAACGGTCTAGTTCGACCTTCGACAAAAATTTGACGTGCTCCATACAGAATAACTGAACGTCATTCCTTAAATGTTTTTATCCAACTGTGGTTAAACATAAAATTGAACTTGTCGGACTCGTCGTTTATCTAAATTTGCATAAATATATATAGTTATATTTTCTCTTATAGGTTTTTCTCGTCGTATTAAACTTGCGAGTCATAAAAAAAACCTCGTTTTCCTAAATGTTATATAGATAGGAACATCGCATATTCATATGCATGTAAAATATGTCACACTAGGTATTGTAATGTGAAAACATAAAACGCACGTTTTCACTTTGAAATTTGTTCCACTTTAACGGAGCATGGAAGATTCTTACAAAAATTCATCATAACCTTTTAAAAATATTAGACATGTAAACATTTAAAAAAATATTTTAATTCAAGCTGATGTATTTGAGTGCACATTTACATGTACATTATATATAATAAGTATCTTTGTATACATTTACTACATTTCAAAGTTAAAATTAAATATGTTATTTGAATGCTTAAAAGTTGAAGTTTGGAAAAAAAAATATAACACGGAATAAATAAAATATGTAAAATATATAATATATGTAGTGAGTAACAAAAAAAAAGATTTTTCGTGCTTTTTTCTGAATAATGAGCATGGAAACTGAATATACTACACAAGATAACGAATGTTTATATACATAACATACAACACATAATTACAATATATTACCTAAGTTAATAATCGAGAAAGTTCTAACGTTTCGTTTTGTGATACGACGGCGAAGAGATTATTAGCATATGTAACACATAGTTTATTTATCATAATACTTTTACATAACGTAGTGTTTTGTTTCGCAAACCGATGTGTGCTCGTGACCAAGGAACTGCAGTACGTATTTTCTGCAAGTGATGACTATACACATTATTATATTAGGTCCAAAACCGACACCCGTCAACAGCCGTTTTGGATATCTCATACGACCATCCCGTAACGGACCGTGCTGCTGCAGTGTATTATTATTGATTTTATATTCTTCGCACGCGTGTCATCACCATACATATTATGTATATCTGCACCCGCTGTTTGATCATTCCTGTAATAATATGTGCACTTTGTTGAAAACAAGGGTGATCGACGACGTCTCGCAGAAAATCAGGTGTCATCTGATCGGAAATCGAATAAAAAAAAAAAAAAAAATCAAATATACAGCGAGTTTGAACAGAATTTTTCATACGGTTGTAATTCGCTGTGTACACGATACGTACAACAGTAGAATACGTATAATCGAGAATCAGAAGGAACATTTTCAACAAAGATATATAGGTAATAAACAAATGGTGAACGATTATTGTGACTGGTAAGATGTCGTAAGATAGTACGTTGATATTTTAACTATTTATTATAATTTATAATACCTGCACTTTTTGTCTAGAGGTTTTACAGAAAAAAAAAATTCATAAAAATAACGAGAGCAAAAGAAATATTTCAAAAATATTTATGTCTCGTATTATGATAGATATTTCAAGTACCAACCATACTATATAATATATATCGACGCAAATTCAAATAACATATTTGGCTTATTTTTTTTTCTTAGAAATCCACAATAATTTCATATTGTTTATTTACCGAATTACAGTTGTGTGATTGTTTCGACTTGGAACTTTAGATCAACAATACTACGAATATTTTAACATTATTCGATTACTTTAATTTCGATCTCGTTTCGGATGACCCGATTTTCTTATTAATCACGACCATTGTTCTTTCCAACAACATATAGCCCTATAGGTAGCGACATTTAAACACAGTTGAACTGACTGTTCATAACAAAATGCAGTTAACGACACATTAAAGCCTATATGATAATACACATAATATACATATATATTATAGTGAAACAGACAAATTAAAATAACAAACAAAAAACTCCTGAAATGTTATTCTAACGACTAGACCGAGAATAGATCTTGCTAGATTTCCGTAAATATTATAACAGTTAACACACTTACATTAAATGCACCAGACAAGTTTGTAAAACGTTTCAGTATAAATCTCAAACACAACTGTTTTTGTGTTGATTTAAGTCTTTTTTTTATAACAGAGTAAATATATGTATGCTATATACGTATTGTACTATTTGTATAATAACGATATATTGTGTGTCTAAAGAATTTAAGTATAGCACTGTTATTTATGCATCTGTGAAGTAAGGACGATTCTCTTGTGATATTTTTTCTAATAAATTACAAGTTAAATACTAAAAGATGTAACAACTTTTTAAAATGAAAGATAAACATTAAAAAGCTTTTATAATTAATTTTCGAAAACTTCGAATATGTGTTTCTTTTCAAACGGAAATTCTAACTGTTGTTGCCCGTTGGTGGTTGTAGTGTAATACATAGTTTTAAATTTAATTTTTAGATTCATAAAATAAGCTTTGTTAACCAACACCTTTATGACCATATATTTATATATACAAATCAAAATAAACGAAAAAAAATAAACAATAATAATATAGTTACTAAAAAACACGAAAAAAAAATTAATTTGCAATGGTACTAACAAGTTAGGTTATATATAGGTCAAATGTTTTAATTATTATTATATAAGTACTAACATAATGTACAATTTTATCGAGATTTATCGACTTGTTACATTCATTTAAAAATATTTGTATATTTTATGTTCATAAAATAATGTAGGTAATGATTTTTATGGTCAATAAATAAAGGTTTTGACCAAAATTGTTTATAAAATAAACATCAAGATCCTCTTAAAACATTTTTTTTTTTTTTAAACAAAAGTTTCAATTAAGTTAATTCATTATTATTTATTGATACATAAACACAAATTAATTATAGTAGGCTAAAAATATAAATATACATTTTTAGAGGGTAATAAAGATATTTTAAATCTGAAAACGAACTATATGAAGTATAATTTAAAAGTAGTAACTAAAAATTGATAATAGTTAAGTATTTTAATGAAATTCTAGAGATCTTAATACATAATTTTTTTTTTTAATTTAGAGGTTTCAGATTTTTTTCACTTAATTTTCAAATCGAAAATTTAATGATTTACTTAATTTCTCTACTTGTAATTTATTCTTTCAATTATTTTAAACCTTATTACATTTATTTATTTATTCAATAAAATAATGTATTTTTCTTTGAATGATCAAATGACATTAATGTATAACGTTTTATTATTGTGCTTAAAAGTTTACGAGTATAGTCAACTTAAAATGATATACCAAATTCAAAAACATAAATAATAATAAATAAAATACTATTGAAATATATTTTCCAAAACTTAATAGCATTAAAATCGGACATATTGAGATACTAACATATCAAAAACAGCCTATATGAGTAAAACTTGATGGTATTAAACAGTTTAATAAATTACTTATTACACGAAAACTTAAAAGTGGAAATCAAGAAAGTATCATTAAAGTCCAGTTCTTAAGTTCTAAAAATATTTAGTGAAATATATACGAGTATAAACAGTTTACCAAACGAATAATTTTTATAAATTATGAACAGTTCCTATGTGAAATTCCTGTGAGTATAAATTAAAAAAAAAAATGTTAAATCATTAGGTATGCATAAACTGTACATATACTGTATAGCCTGGATAACCAGAACGAAAATCCATCTATTATTTGTGATTTTGTTGAAAAATAAAAATGAAATTATTAGCAAAATCGTTGGAGAATGAATTATTATTTATGATGACATAAAAATATGTCAAACACGCAACTATATCTTTGTATTTTTTTGTACAGTTTTTCATTTACGGAAAAACATTGGCTGTCATGAAAAAATGTGTATACAGTGAGTTTTTTAACAGTAAAAGCTCACTGAATTTTAAAGCATTAGCAGTTAAAAAAATATTTTTTATACACTTTTTAGTCATCATATTTTAACAAAAATATCGAAAAAAAAGTTTTTCTATTTTTTATCGTTAGGTACTTATAACTTTTTAAATCACAAAATGCATTTTAATTTCATATTCCGAAATAAAATTTTTTCTGATAATTTTTATAACTAAAAATCAAATTTAGCACTATTAGTTAATTATAAGTTGTAACATTGATTAAATATATTTAATCAACGGTTGTAACTTATAAGTATTTAAAGTTTGGAGTGGAGTTGAACGGTGCTGGAGTACCTTGCAAATTGTTGGTATACTACAGGTTTACCTCGCGCCGCCGATCATTTAAACTTTAAAGCTTAAAAAACAATTTAAAAAACGTTAATAGGCTTTGAGATAATCAGTATGTGCTGCTAAAATAATTACTTAGTAAATATAAATCGTTTCCATTGAAATTACTTTGCATTATGAACCTTATGATTTTACATATTTGCTAAATAAATCACGGTTTACCAATTTACATTTGAACGTTGATTTATTAAAAAGCACTGGTTTATTTGACTTTGGTAGGTAGTCGCATGGTCTTATAAATACCAAGGATAATATTATTGTTATTAATATCGATTTTTCGGTTCTCATAAATGATATATCGGCTTATCGCGTTATCACGAAGTTTGTATTATTACAATAAGAATAATGTTGTACATAATGTATATAAAATATTATTATGGCGATTATGAACTTAGGATTAAGTCGTTATAACAGTATACCACGTAAACACGGTAATACTGGCTCGATAGATATCCGTTCAATGATTGCGTGGGATTAATGTTTTGATATTAGATGATTGCATAAATAATAATATTTGAATAATAATATTATGCTGTTGTTTTCAACAGAAACTGAAAACGGAAGTTTTATATTGTGGTGGATATTTTATCCTGTGAGACATATTATAAGAAAAAAAATATATACGGGTGCGACCCTCGTATTCGATCGATTTAAGACTTCTTAAACTAACCTAACCAAGTTAATTCAGTAATAGCAAGAGGTGACGATAACTTTTTCTTAAAGTCAAGGGAGGGTTCATTAAACATCATAGCTATACATAAATATTCAAGTTATTATTGGTAGAAAATCAGTGAAGTCGACGAAAATAAAGCAGTCTTAATTATCTTTTTCCTTTGTAAAATTGTGTGAAATAAAGTAATAAATTCTCCTTATTTCTTTTCAAAACTTATTAATATGTATCTTGCTCTCCACGGAAATTTTGGACAGATGCATTGTCAAATATTCGGTTCAACGTTTAAAAAAGTTGAAGACCTCCTGGCTTAGCGGATAAAGGATATCAGGTGTTGTACAATAAAAAAATCACCCTGTATACCATATATAAATCCTTTACGGGAATCTTGTTGACCCCAAGATTCGTGTTACACGTAATACGTTTTTGCACAGACATCGCGTCATTATTATATCTACACTCGCGCTGTACACAATATATTATTATATTCACAACGACGGGTTCAAAGTATCAAATTATTACTGTGATAACTAAATCATGAACAGATTCAATAAATAACATATTATACCGTTGTCTATCTATCTATTTATCTATTTATATGGATAAAAATGAATGTTGTTTTGTCCCCTCGATAGATACTTCGAGACTCGGAGAGTATTTATAGTTTATTTTTCAACTCCTATAGGCCGCTATATTGTAGATCATTAAATTTATGCGTGTTATTAGTTTTGGTTCCCAAAGATCAAACATTTATTGGCTTATTTAAATAGTTGCCATCGATTATAGATTGTATTATTTTATCATAGAAATATGGCACGGTCAATTTTTTACAAATATATTTGAGAAAAAAAATAAATCTTAAAGTCGAACGCTTATAATTGTTTTTTGAAGACAGATAAAGCAACAACATAAAAAAGACACCTTGTGATCACGTCCCACGTCGTTCCCCTTCAATACGTCGTCACTGCAGATTTATATGTAAATAAAAGATTACGCCTATAACGATGGCAATGCCAATACATAACGTGTTGGTAGTTTTACTGGTCGGTGGTACGTACACCTATACGAGTATATTATTATTATTGTGCGCGTATATTTACAATGTTCATATATTGTAATAGCCGGCGCTCTAAACGATTATAGAGTAGGCAATACTAAATTAGCGAAATGTTTTGGTATATTAATGCAAATGTTTCGTTATTAGTTAATGGGAACAAGATTAATGAGATCCAATTCGGCGGTGAAACCGTAAATAATTACGATGTATTACCATTGCGGTATACAACAATACGGAATAACAATAATCATAATTATTATTATATGACCGCGTTCCCCACGATATTATAATCTCGAGCGTGTGTTTACGTACACTTAAAACACATAACGACGCTATAATAACATTGATCGGCATAATGTGTACTGTATAATATTATAAACGTATCATATCGCCACCACGTGGTATACATTCGAGTCATTACACGCGGCGATATTTTTATTTGGGATTTCGTCTCGAATCTACCGAACAGTTCAAAAATCGCGATTTGTTCGATTCGTTGTTCGTAGGTATACTCACTGATTGCACAATAATGACAATACAACACCTACCCATACCGTTTAATAAAGTGGCCAAGCTCGTTAATCAATCGCAATATAAAACAAAACGGATAAGTCGAAAAAATCTCGGCAGACAAAAGCGTAATAATACTACGTACACCCTTCTCTCGTTATTTCAATAATAATAACAACAACAAAGCCGTACGCCCGTACTGATTATTTTATTTATTAGTGTTGTTAGTAGAAGCGCACTCACGATGAAAATGTCTTTTTTTTACTGTGTTTTGCCGGCGTCTGGCTTGCACCATCCCGTAGACGACGGTCGCCAAGCTGCTGATCTGACTCGACTGTCGGCTCAGGTTGTTCGCCACGGCTCCCTTTTTGCCCACCACGAAGTACGTTTTCATCTCGCCTTTGCCCTTGACCGCGATCGAGCCCCGAAACTCCGCCTCGTAACCTTTGTCCATCAGGATCTACACCAGTGATGATACTTATTAACAACAATATAATTATATTAATAAACGCAGACAACGATATGTTTGAAAACGCGTCAATATGTATAAGCACATTATATAATTTTTTACGCAGATCAAAAATCGATTATGGTTCTGTAATTCTTATAAATACAAATTCTAAACGATCAGATGAAAACAATTTTAAAGAATACCAATGGACATAATTACATATTTAATTGGACGGGCTGCACTTCGTTTTACAGTAGATACTATGCAGTATACATTTATGTAATTATCGTATAAATTGTTGCAGTTATGACATTTAATTATAACACCTATTATATTATGCATGAGCCAAAAACGCTGCTTCACCGTTTGATCGTGCCCACTACCGCAAGTGAAATTATTGTTTCTCATCACGATGATCAAATTCCAGTCATATCGCCTTGATGTGTCATATTGAATTACGAGAAATGTAATTTTCCGGTAGTACACTTTACCAGTAGATACCTCTATATATTATGATTACCTACTGTATTATACAAGTAGTTAACACACATTCAAAACATTAATAATAATTTTATAATCATGTTTTAGTGTTGCGTGTGCGTGACAACATTTGCACACAAACCGCGCGCGGGACATTTTTGCATGCGTGTTACAAGATGTGACAAACGATTCTGCAAAATATAACCGTTCAATAATTGTTTTGTGTACTTATACCAAAGGGTTGCGCGTTTCACCTCCCTCACATGTATAGATTGTATGCTGCTGCGCGTGACGACGAAGACGGAGCCGTGCGTTATCGAAAGAAAAATAGAGTTCAAAGTTTAAAATGTTCGACAGAAGAATATGTTTACATAAATTTACGTAGAGTGTTCTGCAGAACAACAACACAGGTAAGGTACCTATGTGCCTTGCGTGTCTACACTATATGTTGTAACGCGCGCATCACCGTAGTGGCATAGTCCAATAAAGTGAATTATTTTGTTTACTTCGATGGATCTGGATGGTCATCTAAAAGGATAATATGCTTATAGTGTACCTCTGTATATAACACTATTTTACTTTCCGAATTGATCCGTAGTATCCAATTTTTATTTAAAAACGAAATATCATGAATAATGCATGAAACGCACGCGTATATATTATGTAATGTACTTACCCACCTATATGTTATATATTATTCTCCGATACAAACTTATTACTTTTCATCGTATCTACTTGTGAATTTTTATTTTATTCAAAAATATTTAAAAACAATCTTCACAGACAAATAACATAATTTGTGAAACTTTTACTCGGAAAATCAATTAAAAAAAAAAAAATAATAATAAAAACAGTGGGTTACAGTTGTGCCGGTTACAATTACATGAGCGGATATTTTTGATCTTACAAAACGATTTTAATAAGCAATCTAAGTTAATCTCGGCTTACCCAAATAAAATAGGTCAATATTATTTTTTAGCCAGGTACTAGAATATATTATTTTTGGAGTTCTTTCCATAAACTATATTGATAAATTGGTAAAAAAAACTTTCTTAAAGTGAAATTTGTATGTAGGTAAGTACATAGGTTCTAACGTATAAACTTTTAGATAACTTGGCCTCGTCGAGCAAAAAATATTAAAATAATTGAATTTGGGTAAGTAATGCATTGATAATAAAAAAAGAGTTTAGTCTGGTTAAGAGTTGTGTATTAGTTTATGAAACTATGCGCATAAAGTATAACTTAGGTATTCATATAAACATTTCAAAGAACTTATATCTATGCAATAGAGTTTTATTATATTTTTAGGTGAAGATGCCGTAACCAATAATTTAATAATTATTGATAATATAGTTTTAGTTATAAGACATTGATGATCATTTTATTAACGTTATCTACAGTTAAAATAAAATGTCGATAATAACTATGTTGTTATTAAATAAAGGAAATTATAAATAATATTTCAAAGTATCTATACCTATTAAGTAAGGTTTTATTATGTTTTATTCTAAGGTACAATCACATAACTACATTATGCTATATATGTTATGTAGATTTATGAATTGATATTATATGATATTGACATGTATAACATGTGATGTTCTTAATTATATCTATGTAATATAAATTGCTATGGTTACCTGCCAAAAATGTTTAAGATGAATAAAATTTCAAATCGAATTTATGATTTGTCATTTGTTGTATGTGTAAAAAATATAACTAAAATAATTTAACAATACATTAAATAACAATGTTTTAATGTTTTTGTACGCGATTCGTATAGTTTATTACATATATATAATTCTTTTATGTTAAGTATACGCGTCATGTAAATTATACATAATATTTTATTATTAACGTCGAAATGCGATTGTTATTTTTCAAATTTTGAAAAATGACATGAAACTACTTCCGAACATAAACCTTGGTCATTATAGTCGATGAAAAAAACATAAAAATATTAAATAAATGCGAATAACGAAAAGCGACGCCGATTTGGCATGCCGCATGATGTAGATATAAAACAAATTATAATTTCAAAACGCCATTCGTAGTGGCGTTAAAATTAATTCAATTTCACAATTCTTACTTTGGCCGTGCCCTCGGGCACTTGTATGCGGCCCATAGTGCCTGTGGAATCCATCCTGGAAGCCTCGTTCACGGTGTTTCCCCATATGTCGTACACGGGTTTCCGCGCTCCGATGACTCCGCCCACTAGGGCACCGCAACTTATTCCTGTCGGACACGAATCGATCGAAATAAAATAACGTTGATCAAAGGATGTAATCTATATTCCGTATACCATTTTGAATATACGCGGTTTGATGTCTACATAATATTGATCATCACATCATTTACATTAATTTTGTTATACTTTGACAGTTTGATGTATATTATTCTATCGAGTGACCCTCACTGTGTGTTTATTCTAATATCCCCCAGACCAGCTATAGATGCATAATAATATGTTTATAATGTATATAATATTTACATTCGTCCAATCGCCTGGCTCCAGACTATCAATTTTAAATATTACATTATTTTTAGCTAGAAAATTGCCAATTTCAAATGTTTAAGTGATATTACGTTTATTTTATAAGCGAATCAAAAGTCTGAACGAATTATAATTATAATATGTATAAATAAATACATTATACTATGTATAGGGTGTTTCATTAAGAACGCCGGATTTAATTCCGTTATTACTTTATTAATATCAAATATTAAGAACAAAAAAATTATATGAGCATGAAGTATACACACTCCGATTTATGTATGGAATATAATATCTAGCATATGTCCACCTCTGCTTCGCTGGTAAGCTTCAGTTCTGGCCACAAAACTGCCTATCACACGCTGACACATATCCTGGTTTAGTTCATCAATAACACGACGAATTTCATCCTTAAGTTCTTCAATGGTTCGCGGTTTATTTTCATAGACGTGAGCTTTAACGTAACCCCAAAGAAAGAAGTACAGTGGGGTTAAGTCACATGACCTGAAAATTATTGGAAATTTAAATCCGGCGTTGGGTGTTTCATTAAGAACGCCGGATTAAAATAAACATAAATATTAAATATTATAAATATATTATATATATATTATAATATATTATTTAAATATTATTTAAGTCCCACTGGACTTCTTTCTTTGGGGTTAGGATAAAGCTCACGTCTATGAAAATAAACCGCGAACCATTGAAGAACTTAAGGATGAAATTCGTCGTGTTATTGATGAACTAAACCAGGATATGTGTCAGTGTGTGATAGGCAATTTTGTGGCCAGAACTGAAGCTTGCCAGCGAAGCAGAGGTGGACATATACTAGATATTATATTCCATACATAAATCGGAGTGTGTATACGTACTTCATGTTCATATAATTTGTTTGTTCTTAATATTTGATATTAATAAAGTAATAACGAAATTAAATCCGGCGTTCTTAATAAAGCACCCTATATGATTATTATAGTGATTATAGAAAAATAATTGTGTCCGTAAACGGCATTAATTTTTCGAAAATAATAGTATACTTCAAAAGAATCAGTAAAAAAATATATAAATATAACCGGAAGAAGCTTTATGAAATATAATAGGGTTATAATTTTATTTTTGGCCATATATTATTCGCAAGTAGTATAAGAACATTGTATACAGCACGAGCACATATTTTATTTTACAATTGGTGTCATGGATTTTTTTCCTATCTTTAGGAATCTATTAAAATAATTATTATACAACAGCCGTTGCTTGAAGTATGCACTTGCAGTCATTTTATTATTTCTTCTTTTTATTCATAGTGAAACGTATTATATTAATAGTTTAATGTTAAATACTGTATTAATATTATTTACGGAGCCACTTATTAAATTAATATTAACAGTTCTAATATATGTGAAATATAATATTGAAACGGTAATCGAGTTTGTTTTTATGATGTCAGTTTGTTGGTTTGATCATAATGAACATAATGTAGTGTATTTGTCTCCATCAATTTTAAAAATAAACAAACTATTTTTTTTTACTAATTACTTACCAACCCTGAGCTGAAAATTATTAAAAGAGTGCACATTGACATCTTGTAAACATTGTTTCATTGCTAATGCGAAGTCGACAAGAGCGCAAAGGTGACCGTATTCGTCTTCTCCGTCCTAAAACAACAATGTTATAAACATATATATTAATATTATTGATTATTTAGAGCTAAATTAAGTTTTTACGCATTAGCCTTTAAGCTATACAAGGTCGAAAATAATATAAATTGTGGAAATTTAAATCAAACACAGAGAAAATATTTCTATTTATAATAATGTTTTCAATAAAATATTATAACTTATAAGTTATAACTAGAGCAAGAACTTTCATGCACTAAAAAGTCATTTAATATGCATTTAAAAATATACACTTATGCATCAAAAAAATTAAAAAATGTAGTTAAATATGCCCTCAAAAAAATTAATACACTAAAATTTATAATCTAAAAATCATATTTTTTATTTAAATATTTAATTTTGATAATTTTATATTATCTCTCTATAAGTTTTAACTGAATTTGATATCACTTTATTGTAATCTAATCTACAACTATGATAAAATGAGTCTCTTTCATCTTAATGAGAATATAGAAACAGTTAAATATAATAATTTGTGTCTTTAGTTATGAAAAATATTCACTGAAAAACTTAATTTTCGAAAAACCTTCAAAATATGCAATACAAGCTAAAAACATGCTCTTATAATTAAAAAATATGTCCTTTAATCCCAAAAATGTATTGTGTTCTTACTCTGCACACGAAAAAGTCAACCAGAAAAAATATGCGAATGCATGAAAGTCCTTGCTCTAGTTATAACTATTAGTCGATATTTTTTTTAATTTTTAAATTATATATAAATGATTTTCAAATAATTTTCAAACAAATATGCATTAAAACAATGAAAATTTATTGTGATTTTACGTTTTTAAAAACATTATAAAAAAAAAAAAATTGGATTTGACGCAGCTATTGGATATAAATGATATAATATTACAGAATATATAATAATATCAATAATATTCTTACTTTAACACCAGGATTTAACCCGGACGCGGCCATGTAGCTCGCACCGACGGTTTTGATTTTCTCAATCGAACCAAATCTCGGTTCCGATAATAATTCGTCGAAGTCAGCTGTAAAAAAAAAATTATTGATGACATTTAACGAACATCGTAATTTATTTATCGTACCACAAATTAATCATTATACATTTGTGTTCTCAAGTTTGTTATTAGTACGCTTGTAATAAAACCTTAAGACAGTTAAAAGTTTAAAAGTATTTAGTGTGAGAAAGTTTTAGTAGTAGACACCCAACCCTATGTATTTCCTAAGGAAAAAAGAAAACTTAACACCAACCAACGCTTTATATTATAGTTCATTAAGCACCGCATGTGTGATATATTACAATTTAGGCCATGAATGAGACGGTAATAATGATAATAATAACTATACTTTATACTTTATAGTATATCACAGCGCGTATTTAGGTAAGTGACAGTTTTAATCGAATCCAACATATATACACTTAACCAACACAATACGTATAATAAAACAGCAGGTACTCACCGTGTGCATGACATAAAATATATTATGTATAATCTATTTATGCATAATGTATATAATGTATATATAAATAATATATATATATATATTTATAGATCACGTGACGTCAAAAATGACGCCCGTTCATATAGTCTCGACTACCCGGATTACAGATTTCATATTGTACAACTCCCCCCCCCCCCCTCTCTTCCCCGAAGATAGCAATATGATAGATAAACGGGTAAAAGAGGCTAAATAATATCATATTTTAATATGAGTATAATACTCGTTTTCTATGTACGTACATGTATATACCAAAAGGTCATAATACTATATAGTAAAATATAAACCGTGTTTACGCCTCACGTGTGCTTACCAATTATTTCGTTCAGCAATCTGATGCACTCCATGCCTTTGTTTATGTCTTCTGAATAAAATTCTGTAAAATTTGGAATGCTTGCAAACATGACGCCAACTTTGTCGATGGACTGCGAGTATAGTTCCTATGAATACAAACACGTTTATAAATGCAACTGAATGAGATTCGTTGTCACAAATATAAGTGGCATATCCATTAGTGCATGTCCGAGGGGGTTGCTTTTTAGACATATTTGTAGTTCAGAACCACATTTTTATGGCGTCTAGTGTCTACCCTTCCAAGCATTATGATATGTTTTTATTTCAATTTTGAACCCTCGCTCCTACTTACGTCAGTAGTGTGCCTGCGTGAGGATGACAAGAAATGGTGGGCGACGTGATCGGGCAATATATTGCGCAACAGTTGTCGGTTGTTGGTCCTGGTCTCGCGCATCTCGGTGAGTTCCCGTTCAGCTTCCCGTTTCCACAGAAAGTCTAGTCGAGAAGTGACCTCTACTAGCCGGGCATGATAGGCCACCAGCACCAGGAACACGATCAACAGCAACAGCATCTGCGACGATAACGGCATGGTCCGGTGCTCAGTGTCGGTCTGTGAGAATACCTGGGGGTAGGCTAGCGACGTGAGTCCCGTGTACACAGCCACCATGATGGATGCCAGGAAAGTCTTGACCAGGAAGTATAACTTGAGCGTGGTGGCTAAGGCTATTAGACACAGGACCCATGTGAACACCAAATACTCGGGGTGCACACAGTCGTTGGATTCTTCGGTCCGCCGTTTCGTCCTTCGGCCGTCGCCGTCCAAGTTGTCTTCTTTCCGGATCAGGTGCTCGTCGGGCGTAAACAGCTAGATTATATAAATGTAAATAAACATGCACGAAATCAACTGGTTTGGACGGTTTATTTATTTTATTTTCGTTTTTTTTTTTTTTAATATCGAACACTGAACGAACCGATCGTCAATATTAATAAATATTTGACAAGTTAAACGAATAGAATGTACTCACTCAGGTATTTACCTAACCGTAAATGTACGTTGTTTAATTATTTTTATTTCACTTGAAAGTACAACGTGATATTTAGTCGGATTTTGTGAAGCCGTCTCCAGATGGGAGACTCGACGCTCGTGTGTCAATTATTAACGACAATGTAATCGAGATACTTACGAGACTCAGAGTAGAAGAAAAACATATAAGTCCGACTACAGCGCAAATGAACATTGTCCGCCTGAACCGGTTTTGCACCAACACTGAGGACATCCTCTGCAAAGCGGACGGCAAGTGCATGAACTCTTCTGCCATGACAAGTGTCAGTGCAGCACAAAGCACAACGGTGGTGAATGCTAAGGCGACCAATAGTTTCATGCATCGGGGCAACATGATCGTTTGACAACATACAACCAGCAGCCATATGATAAAACAACACGCCATGTTTGATTTAAACATGTCCTCGCGTAACTGACAAAACTAAAAATAATAATATTTAAGTTGTATGATCAGTGGTTAAAAACAAATGCACAACATCATTCTGTTATCAAAGGTACGCCATTATATCATAATAGATTTAAGATTTGTATTGATATGTTTGTACTGGTGAGAAATTTGTTTTAATACACTTTACCAATATTTATTATTATAAACGTTATGAAGACAATCGATCAAAAATGATTCGATAAATAAATTTAATATTCTACAACAGATTCGTGAACTTACTTTAGTTTCAATTTCTGATTGTTTGAACCTTAAAGTCCATCGATCTATGTTTTCATTTCTCATTCTTTCATTACTCTCCACTTCGATACAATGATCCATAATGTCTTCGGCGTGTTCGAGGTCTCCTTCAATTGTGATAGGAGTACCACATTCACCATCGTCCATTTCCAGTCCTTGATCACTTGTGTTTAACTTAAAAAAAAAAAAAAAATGAATACATTCAACTTAATTTAGCTTTAATACATTTTAATATTTTAGTAATTTAAACTTACGTTTTCAAATGGTATTTCCGGAGTCCATTCATTGCATTTGCTATCATCGATATAATCCTCTACAAACCATACCAAACTTAAAATTATAATAATCATTGTAAATAAAATATACCCTATCCCCCATAGTAAATTTGGATTTAATCCGAGCATTCATTGTGGATTATAATGCTTAAAACTACTATTTCTAATTATTCGATGTCTCTGTGTTAGAGATATTTAATAAGAATTGCCTCAACAATTTATTTGTTCATAATACTTTTACTGTTAGTTGATATTTATTAATATTTGGGGTATAGGTTTAACCGTTCTTCCTATTTTCTATCGATTCCACTAGCTACTGTTCATAATATTTACCTATCGAGCATTGATTCTAAGGAGAAATGAATTAATACGTATACATTTTACAGTAAAAATCAATTTTAAAAGAGTTCGTAGATATAAATTGTTTTGAATAAAACATTCAGTAAAATATTAATGTGATGGGCGACTTATGCATTTTTTATTTAATATTTGTTTTATAAATTTAAGATTATGTAGGGTCAACAAAATATGTCGGTTTATAGGGTATACCTAATAACAGTATCAAGTATATAGTATTTGATGGAATCAACAGATTTCAAATTTTTGATCAAATATTTTTTGTCGCTGTGGTCTGAATATAAAGTTAACTGATTCTATTGATAACCCTAATGACTATTATTTATCAAATCACGTTTTTTAATAAATTGTAACTATCGAATCGAAATACTTTCAATTGTACTTATTGTTAAATTATTTAATCTAGATACATTTTCAAGACAATAACACGTCAGGTGTCTACATTGGTAATCAAACAGAAATCAAATCTATAAATATCGGAAATAGTTTGAGCTCTGCAGACTCGAAACCACAATAAAGATCTTTAAAGGTGATAATGGAAAATCTTGTCTGAAATGTCAAAATACACGAAAACGCTCCCTAAAGATATCACGAATTATATAAATTCTACAAATATTTTAAATAATAACTACAATAACATAATTTTTATGAATTATACTTATTACAGACAGTTTGGTAAATTTTAATTTAAATAAAAAAATAATAATTTATTGTTAAATTTCACGAATATGAACCATGCTTCTTACTTTTTTGCATTAATTTATTTAGTAATTAAATTAATAAAAAAAATATACGTTAACATTTTTGGTTTCATTATTTTACATATTATACGCCAAAATACTCTTTAGTAAAAATGTAATTAATATTAAATAGTACGATAGGATCTTGATAAAAATAAATAATATATAAAAAAAAAAAACTAAAGAAATCTTGTGATAATACAGCTGTAATAATAGTCAAGATGATTGATGACTTATGTAGGCCTATAACTGTAAAGCTTTAACGAGGTTAAAAAACTCAAAATATCTTAAATCTTAACCAACCTATTTTTAGCGACTACAAAACTTTTACAGACTAAAGATGTATACATACTGCCGAATGTCCAATTAATTCTTGATAATATTATACTTAGTATACGCCGGATATGGTGTTTAAAAAATAAATATAATTTATGAACATATTTATATATTATTATTTTAGCGCACAATATTCTTTATCTCTGTAAAACCAAACCCAATCTGCCATTTAACGAACTTACTTGTACTAACAATATTGAACAACGCACATGTACGGAATGGCCCACACTATACTATTATTATAGCTGTACTGAATGTATCGTTGCAGTACCGTGAATATTATTACTAACTTTGACTTATGTGATGATACAATATTTATTATTTAAATTAAAACAATGTGTTTATTGTTGAACAACATAAAGTTAACTAGGTACGTGTGTATGTAAATATATATGAATCATGTGTTGTGGCTAGCGATTTTGTCCCACGGCATGTTTGTTCGAATAAATTAATAAATTATGCAAAGATTGATAAGCCGATATTATAGATATATACTTTAAATAAATTAAAAGTAGTCATTTTACTATACATCGTACATTTTGAGATTTATTGTTTTTTAGAGTGAACTATAAATCGGACTGCAAAAATAAGTTTAAATAAGTATTTAACTATAACATTATAGGCATGTTAATTGGATAATTCAATCGACGAAAATATCAGTTATAGTTATTATTGATCAACAAACAATGACAGCAGATACCTATAAGTACAGGTATTAATATAGTGTATTGATTTGAATCGTTTAAATTATAAATAATTCAATATAAAATTATGAAAAATATTCGTATACCTACCTATATATTTTTATATTAAGTGAGTATTAAATTATTGTATGTTTAATAAATGTAAATAATATACCTGTTATACCTATTAGTATATTTATTCCATTCATGAAATATCAATTAGCCGATAATTAATATACTAGGTATTCTATTACTATGTTAAGTTTTAAGCATTTAGTTTATTTAAATTAATTTAATAGACAATAAAATACCAATTTTTGGTGATATTAGATTCTGCGCATTTGAATTGAAACATAATTTCTCGTCTGACCACAAGCGCGGTCTCGAAGAATTATTTTTTTGTAGCTTTCTGTGACCTCGACAAGGTTCTTGTTCCTTAATCAAGAACGTTTCAATCCCGTGATCCTGCAGCGTAATAAAATACAATACCGTGTCATATTTGGATAATTTTGAGTAATTGTAATAAATTATGATAATTATACCCTCAAATAAGCATCGCGATTTTCCCCGTGACCGGGTTCTGTATCGTAGGCTTCTTCTAAACAATCTAGAGTAGCCTTAGATATGTGAACACGTCTAAAACCGAACGGTTTGTAATAATTAACATTAAAGTTAACGTGGCAAGAGAGTAAACGTTTTAAAAATATACCCAGGTATTCCGCCCGACTCCAAGTGATTGGCTAATGTCACATCGTAAGACCACACGTCAAATTGCCACTTTCTGAGTCCTAAGACGCCACATAGAACTGACCCTGAATGTATTCCGATGCGCATATTTAGATCGACCTGTTTGAAATCCAAGAATTTGGTGTTAATATTTTTATTTAATTGACGCGACCTATTTTATCATGGTCGATTTACGTTCAAATTAATCACGCCGTATGCGCCTGAAATTATTTTTAACATAAACGAGATAAAGTCGTGCAACGTTAAAATTTTTTTTAAACGTTGTACAAACACATTAGCTCTTGTGCCTTATCCATAACCTTTTAATAAATAACTAATTTAACATCAAAAACTAATGCCACCATGAGTGGTAACGTATTTTAAGGGTATGTGTTCACATTGTACGCAATGTATATATGAATGAATATACAACTAACAAATCGGTGTGTAGATTTAAAAAAAAATTTTTTTTAATCACAAACGGGTTACATCATTTACAAGTGTAATTTTAATTTATAGTATTATATGTTCTTACGTTCAATTTATTCCGTACTTCCTTAATCGCGTTTATCATATGTAAACCCATTTCTACACAACAAACGGCGTGATCTTGTCTAGTTTGAGGAAGACCTGAGACACAATAATAACAATCTCCCAAAAGCTTGATACGAAGACAATGGTTTTCCTAATTAACAGATTTAATAAGTTATAAATTATTATCATTAATAAAATGTATTATTTTTTAATAAAAATGTCGTACTGCAGCTAGTTTATCGAAATTAGCGAATAGATCGTTCAGTACTCTGACTAATTCTTGAGCACAAGTACGACTCGCCCACTCTGTGTAAACAAATAAAAATTTAACAGTAGGTTAGACAGATTTATAAATATATATTTTCATGAATTTATGTTTAAAATTTTTATTAGCATAGTTTCAATAATATTTACTAAAAAATAGACTAATAAATATTTAAATAGATAACTATTAATTATAAATAATATAATCATATAACTAAGAAACTACATAATGTATACGATAAAAAAAATGTATTACTTTTATTGCTTGACAAATTAAAACTATGTAAACTGAGTAAATTAGGTATAACTAAAAACTATTAAAATATGTAGCGTATAGGATTTTGTAAAATAATCAATTAATTTAAATTATTTTAAACAAAATATTTACATCAAACGATTAAGTATTGATATATATATAGATTGTAAATACTTCACTGACCTGTAAAACCTTTAATGTCTGCAAACAAAATACTGACGTCTTCGTAGCGATGAATGTAGATTCGGTGAAATTGATTTGGCATAAAAGGTCCTTTGTCCGTTTCAGAAGCAATATCTTTAATTATTTCCCTAGCAACGAAATCTGGCAAAACTATATCAAACAAAATATGTTAATAACATTGAACAACGACCGATTTGTACAACAATATATTGTGTTGTCAGCCAACCCGAGAGTAAAAGTTTTTCTTGTTGTTCGTTTTCCTTTTGGGTTTTGAACCGGGCTTCGGTGGACCTATGCGTTTCTAAAAATGCTTTTCGTTGACTTCGGTCCGTTAAGTACTTTGTATACATTCCAGCAAAGTTGACGGCAGCGTACAATAGACCCATTGCGGTTAGCTGGCGAATGACGCACAGTCTATTCTGTAATGGTGGAAAAAAAAATGTTAAAAATGTTAAAAATAATAAAAATCTTTAAGCTAGGCTTATAATATGGTAATGAATCATTAGTAATGAGACACGCGAGGCCATTATTATTGTTACTTTATTGTTGCTATCGCACATTTTAGGTGAGTAGCAAGAACGTATTCATACGATGACCAGTTGTTACAGACGACTGGTTAGTTATTTTAGAACTAAAACGTCTATAATATTATATATTAATACATTAAATTATGGGTACTATAAAAATTAAATCAAAACAATTTTTCGATATATTTGTTATTGAAAAAGAATTATCAATGTTTAGAAATACCAAGAAAAAAAAAATGATAATATAATTGGCAAGTATTCATAATGCGAATAAACACATCGGGGCTTTACCAGCACAAAAGTAGGTGTGAATTATTGCGTATTATTCAAAAGTAGCTAATCGTGTGCGACTGGTATTGGCCAGAGGGAATTCTAATGTTGTTTGTAAAGTTTCGATTTTATATATAGACATCATCGTAGCACACGACAAGAGAACTCGGACCTGCGCTGCTTGTCCAATCGATGTATCGATTAGGTAGCTGAATAATTAACGCTAGAAAATTACTTTTTCTTTTGATGATTTTGTGTAACTGGTGATGAGTATGTGTAATAGTGCGGTCGAACAACCGGCCAGTATGCACCATCTCAACGGAAGCGGTAGCATGGCATAAGTAACGAAAACGATGAACAGCACGTACCACACTAGATATTCTCTAGATCCTTGACCATAACTCTCCCATACGAAACCTTTAACACAACACATAATATAGAATTTAATAAAATTGTCGGATATATATTATTATACAGTATACTTAATTACTGTCTATGTACCAAAGCCACGGTGACATAATATGCAATTACGATTTACGGACACCCAGATGGGTTCATTATTACATAGAGTGATTTACCGGGTCAACTCACTCCTATGTTTTTTTCAGTACCTAATTAATTTATTCATATTCTAATTTTTGAAATTTTCAAATAAAAACAAAAAACACCATTTATAAAAAAATGTATATACCATATTTTCAAGTTATTGATATATTTTGTACCACTCAAGAAGTGTTTTATGACGATAGAAATTTGTTTTTCAAATGAGAATAACTCTTCCTTTTTTGTCAATTATTTAGTAAATAATTTTATTGACAATTTTGATTTTTACTCTAACCTGATCATTTAAAATTATAAATTGATGTATACTGTGATAAAAGTAACTAATTGTTTATATATACCTATTACGTCTAAAGGTAATGTAGCTCAATTTTTACAATATTATCACATCAGAAGAACTAATACCTACTTACATTATGCGTGCTATGCAGTTTATCGTTAACGTTATGCTATTATGTATTTTTTGTTATAAGTAGTAAATACAATATATTATCGCGTGGTTACCTTGTATATTAATGAAACACCACGTGAAAACGGCTGCCCACTGGAGATAGTTATTGGCAAAGCATTTCCACCAACCGAGCAGACATACGGTGAGATTGGCGAACATTGTCAGACACGTCCATATGGCCCTTTGGCTATGGTACGGCTCGTGGTAGGTCGGCAACAGCCACACACCTGTTTGCGTAAGAAAATCGTCAGTTATTGTAATGTACATAAATCGCGTTTAACAATAATATTTTATGGGCGCGTGTAAATTCCACAAATTGCGACTTTTTTAGACCGTTTTTCATGTAAATTCCACTGGTTTGTTATTTATATCTGAAAAAAAAAATGTAAATTCCTTCGGTACATTTTTATTTTTATTTAGATATTCGGGATTTACCCTTTTACATTTGTGATAAATTAATTAGTATTAAAGTATAGATATGATATAAAATTATTAAACACGCAACAACAATAAAACAATAGTTAGCAATAATATATTAAGTTACAATAGATAATAGAAACATAATTTATGTTCAGATTTCTTATTTATACATACAGGTAATATATTTAAAATTTAGATACTTATATTATGTTTTAAACAAATTTAAAAAAAATATGTATTAATTAATAGTGATCACTAGTTAGTGTAGTTAATTATTTTACCGTCGGTAAAGTTAACATGTTTTTAGATCAAAAATATGTACAGGTGGAATTTACATGTTTTAAATGCAACACAAATATCGACTACCTATAAATCGGTGGAATTTACAATCGCCCTATTTTATTTAATAATTGCCGTGATGACTATATTGTTGAAAGTGGAAATCTCTCGTTCGAAAGCATATTTGTTGACTATATGTTTTATATTATTAAATGTGCGTGGACCATACTTCTTAATATCATAGATTTAAAATAAATAATAATAACAGTACAAATGCGACGTGACGCTATTACTATATATGAATGGTGTTGTACTAACGGTATATTATCATAACTTCTTCGTTATACATATTACTTTATAGTATTGTGTTATTATTTTATTTTTACCTTTGAAATTTCTTCAATAACACATTTAATCAATAGTCGAAATAATTTTCGTAAATCTGAAAGACATTTTACCGGCTAAAACTGCTTTAAGTGTCATGTCGACGAAATTAACGATGATTAAGGACTTCTGCCGTTGTCTGTGCGAGTATCTTTGATACGATAGCTCAAGACTGGGTTTTCGAAAACTGTTGGTGAGCGTTGGACAATAAATGCCTTTGTAAACTCTGCCTTTTTTGAACACAGGATCCGTGTACTCGACTGTAACAAATAATAATTACACCATTAAGCATGCCGGCGCATCAAGATTAGTATTACAACAGTATAATACCACTATAATTGATTATGCGCTACACTGTAATCGATGATCCGAAAAAGTTATTTATTTTTTTTAACATAAATTATGAAGTAACAGAATTCATTTAAAATGCAGTCGTTCGTAGAGGTTATTTAAGGAGATTATATATTTAAAAACTACCAACGTAATAATGTTGTCATTAAAAAATATCCTTTTTTAAAAAAATTTAAATATTACTCTTATTAGTACCTAATTACTCGAAAAATTTTAAGAATATCATCAGCCTCTATAAAAATTACTAGATTTTTCATTGTTTACGTTGTAATCTAGAGAGTACATACATTTTTCAGTAACTAAAATAAAAATAATTCATATATACGCCGTTTTCTCGGGATTAAACAGGTTTCTCTTTAATAATGTAATTTATAATGTATTACAACACGTTAAAAAGCCGGCGAAGTCGCTCCGCTGTATAGTAAATATTGAGTATACTTCGTCATCGAGTAAATCACTGTAATAGAGGTGTTAAATTTTAATTGAATTACTACTCATACATTTTTTGTAAAAAACAAAAATTATTGATAAATTATCACTCTGTTAAATATAATACTTAACTACACCTTGCATGTTTAATAATAGGTGCCTACGCAATATTGTATTCTTACATAATATGCACATACCGATTCTAAACCATGACAAAACAAAGTAAAAAAATAGTGAATGTAAAAAAATCGAAAAAATATGAATGAAGTAAGTTGACATTATTATACGAAATCGAAAACAGCGAAATTTAATTTATTTATTATATTTTGTATTCACAAAAGGTGTTGTGTCTTATCGTTTTTTTTTTTTTTTTGTAGATATAAAGCACAAATTTCCAACACTCTATTATGTCTACCCTTTACTGAATTAGTCCTTGGCAATAGGTATTTTCCGATTCGTAACAATTCCATACACTAATTGAATATTTCAGCAACCTACGAACTTTTTCAATTTATTGGGCGTACTATTCCGTTGTCAATAAGTGGTTCTTAAATGTTTTCGTTATTTGTGTAGCATTATGAACCTATTAATTTTTCAAACGCATCTATCACAACATTTTCTAGTATAAATGCTAATATTAATTGTAAGAGTCGTATCTGTAATGGAAATAGCAAATTTAATGTACATTTTTGACCGTATAATGGATTTGTTTTATTTTACACCAAATGGATAAGAAAAAATGAAAATTGTATTCTTTATGTTTTAAATTTGAAAATACTTCTTTAAAATGATGCATTGATTGATCCCATTTAAAATCTGACATAAATTACTTAAGTGATACAGTTGGCTTATTTTTTATTATATCGTCTAAGGAGGCGTACATATTAAAATTAAAAAAAATAAATAAAACACCAATAAAATAATACGCAATACACTCGATAATTGTACATAACTAAAGTCTATATCTTTGTATAGCCGCTATACCTCATTATAGTGTAAAGATAATGTGTATACTTGTGTTGCGTTCACCATTCACGATAAACGCCATAACGGATATTGCATTGAGTCTAGACTTTAGACAGTTGTAACTTATTACTGTAATTGACTCACATGTATCTGATTATATAGGTTACAAGAAGTATAGTTTTATTATTATTTATGGTTTTTCAACAAACATTTGATATACGTTTTTTCGCTATGATTCAGTTTTGTTAAATTTTTCCTATGACTTTGATTTACTATCTACCCTTTTGCTATTTTAGCGAGTTATCGCACATGCTCACTTTTTCATATTCATAATATTACAGTATATTGTCCTTATTATACATTACGCATAGAAATAACAAAAATCAAAAGAATATCTATCTATATATATATAACGTAAACACTGTAACTTTCAAATAAATGTGAATCGCTCGCATTATAAAGTATATCATATTACCGGCGAACAATATTATATATTATAGATAGATTTAAACGAGTCGTCGAAATTTTTGGGTTACCATCCTCGGGGAAATAACAATATTAAACGTGTATTATTTTCCACAGAGAAATACAATTACAATTCGCGATGGCTTACCGCAAGGGCCGTTTACCTGTGTTTAAATATTAGGTATGTTATAGAGTGCAATTTTTGTATTCAGTATAATATACAGGTATACCTCGAAACGGTTGCTCGCCCAGCTGTGGATTAAAGTATTAAATAATAATAATAATAATAAAAAAAAAAAATTAAAAATTAACATTTTCATTGCTAAAAATTTTAGTATTTAAAACGTACCGTTGGGATACGGTATAAAATTAAAATATATTTTTTTAAATGTATTTAGTTTCCACGAAAAAATAGAATTAACCGACCCGACAATAAACTCAATACGGACTTTTTAAATATAAAATATTGACTAATAAATTAATAAATTGGATTCTAATAAATGATTATTTAATATATATACATAAATTAAAATTAATATATATCCTTGCAACACAACATCACCTACTTCACAAAACATATACTTAATGATTACATTAAGAAATCAGTTTCTATTAAACGATGATGTTTTGAATATGTATTATACTTATGGTAAAAAAACTTAGTTATTTTTGACCACATACAGATTCAAATTTTTATATTTTTCTGTGTTTAGAATTTTCTTGTTAATATTTATTTTATTTTATTTATTCTAAGCATATAATATTTGTTGTCAATTAAGTTCAGAATTATATATATCGTCTAAATGGAAAAACTAAATAATTTAATTTATCAAACGCCAATATCACATGTATTTTTTCATAAACATAATAATTAGTAGGTCTTATAAAGACATAACTGGTTGAGTGTCTGATAAGTAATTATAATTTCAATCAATTATGCTAACTCTATTTTATATGTGGTGTTTAAAATAACGAACAATTTATAAATGTTTTAAACCAATCAAACATATATATTTTAAGCACCCATTTAAAAGTTAATAAGATTTGTTAATAACTATTTAAATACGCATAATACATATATAATTTTACAGAAAAAAATTCTTAGTTTCTATTTTTTTTCTGTAGAAGAACGGTCGATTACTTTTTCAGAATCGACATAAATGTTTCTATTTATGAGCACCTACATTAAACAATGCTAAATCGATTAGTTTATATTTATAGCAGTAGCGTTTCACTAATAGATCTAAATTATTTTTAGAGAAGAACATTTTCTTTCCGGATTTACGGTTGACACAGGTAAAGTAATCAAAACTTTTAATAAAAAATGAAATACTTGGAAAAAAGTTTCGATTACAGTTAAAATATGCTTCAAGTAGTCCGTTGTGGTATACACTGCATACGAACTGAGTCCCAATATAATCTTTTATGACAAATTGAGCCCGGGTTATTTTAGGGTGTATAGTGTATACCAATGTCCAATCGAATCCCTCGAAATTTTAGGTATAATACTAATTGAGTCTCATCAACGGTAGGTAATAATTATTATTGATACTAGCGATGGTAGAAAATATGAAATCTAAAATCCCCGGCCTATGTAATAGTTACTATATTATCTGACAAATCATAGAAATAACTTGAATGAAAAAACGTATCGTCTCCATACCTAATATATATGTATATTAAGGCACAAGGGTAGGTATATTAAGGGTTGACGGGTTGACCCTCTATAGGTACCGCCTTCTATAGCTCTATTATTATTCGTAATATTATACCAAACAGTTAACACATAGGCACACACACACACACACTATTATATAAAACTATATAGAAGCAAAAATGCCAAATCGATATTCATAAAAATATATTTTATAAAATTATTATTATAAGTTTACGTGACAAGATTATTATAAAGGAAATCGAAGAAAACAATAATGTTCCCGTAAATAACATTTAATGAAAATATTTTTGTCATACGAAATTATCACTGTATAGTCAATTGTAAAGCAAAGGATCATGGTTGAGTATAAATTGATAATGGGGGAGGGATTGTAGTGAAATCGTAAACGAGTGTGGTTTATATACATTTAAGTATTAGTGTTATTAAATATTATAGATACTTATAAGTTATAATCTTAATATATTTACATAATAAATAAAATCTGATATAATATCTACCTGTAGCATAAATATACAAACGATTCAAATTACGCTGATTATACAGGTATTTGTATTAATTGTATCGATGACATTAAAATAATTTACATTCAAATGATTTTCTTATAATATGAATAAGGTTCGTTGACAACACAATATTGTAATAGGTATTTATAATCCCATCATCAGATATATATATTTTATAGAATAATATAAATTTATTATGGAAATGGAAACATACAAAGCAATTTGAGTATAGATTTAAAATAGATTATTATAAACTATATTGGTAGTAGCATTAACTATTGCATTTTATTGTTACTTATAATATACATTTACTGTAAATAATAAAAAAAATCATTTAAAATGTGTTAAGAACGTTGTAAGTGTAAAAATCTTTAAAATTTAGAAACACAAGGTTAAAACAGTGGAAGAAATTAATGTTCCTCGAATGATTGACGGCTTTACTAACTGAAAGTTTAAACTATAAAATAATATATTATGTACAGCATACGCTACGCATATTGTTATAAATGATCGATTTAAATAAAATTACCTACTATATTTTGGAAATTTTAAGTTTTTTAGACATGGGGTTTAGTAATGCTTCTTTTGCCTATTAAATCTGTTTATACCACTGAAATCCCGTGTCGGAAAATAATATATTTAAAATACGTTATGGTATAATCGTTAGCTGTTGTGCTGAACTATTTATAAAATTTATATGGTTATATTATAAACATTTATCTAATTAACAAGCTATACCGATGCATAAGTCTGGGGTATATTTAGGTATATCGATTGGAGAGAGAGATTAAAAAGTATATATTCCATAGTATATATTTACCGCGATTATTGGATTTTATAGGAATTGGTCGCATTTGGAGTTGCTTCAGTAGTCATTATAAGTGCAGTATATATTTATTGATTCAAACGCAAGTATTTCGTGGTCAACTAAAGGAGTGCAATTTTTGATTATCTACACTAGTCAAATTTAATTTGTAATAATTACTAATAATTGATCAACCAAATGCTTCTTACAAGTTTGGATAATTCTGTTGCATAGGTAAAAAGTGTATGAAGTTTTGACTAAGGGCATAGATCAGAAAAAAATTATGCAACGGAATTTCAGAATAAATAATAATAACAAATATAGTTGCAGCCTACAGATATAATAGTTAAAACATTAATAATAAATAGGAGTATGATGATTGATGATCATTGAAAATATTTTGTTTAGAAAATGCAAGAGTATAAAATGTTCAGACCTAACGTCATGTTTCTATTATTTTTTTGACTGTTTCTATAAAATATAGCTAGAACTCGATGTATGTGTCTTAAACTTTCTACAACATAAAATTACTGAAAAATGTAACACACATAAATATATATATATATATATATATTATGTTTTTTTGAATAATTATTAGTTGATAAAGGACAAAGTTATCTTACTGTGTATAACAGATTGAATAACTAAATGGTTAAAAATATAACAAATTTAATAGGTATAAGTATACTTGTGGGTTGTATCAAAATAGTAGTTCTATTCTTTTAACTAAACGTCCGTTAAACACTCAATTTAGAAGTCAATATTAAATTGATCTCTATAAATAAATCAAGAACTATGTGATTTTTTTAACAGTAAGATATCTTTATTTTAAAAAGTATTAAAGTTTTTGTAAATATTTTTTTTTTTAATTTAATTTTAAGTTATTACAAAACTAAATTAAAAAAAAAAAAATTAATTTTCAATTTTTATTCTTTTGAAAGATTATTAATATAAATTTATAATGTTATATTCTTAAGAGTACAACATGTTTCTAAAAATTGAATTCTAAACTTAAAGTTAATTTTCAATAACTTATAAGTTATAAGTAATTAAAGTTTAGATTTAGCAGGGTATACTTTCTTATGTAATGACTTCAAACTAGGTAAAAAAAAATAAATATATAAACATTTGAGATGATTAGTGTTTAAAGTTAACTGTTCAATAATGCATAATTATGTTATGTATTAAATAAAACATAAAAAATTACCCAAGTAAAATGTATGCATTTTTAATTTCAATATTAGCATCACATAAAAAATTAACAACACAAATATACGAAGAATGGTTTTATTATTAATGATAATAGCATAGGTAATATACAGTTGAAAATGGAATAGTTGAATATGTTTTAGTGTCTCTTAAAATAAAACCGTGAAAATTTAAAAATGAAATGTTTCCGGTTTTCTTTTAACCGCAGAAACTATAGTTCAAGAATAAAACAATAAACGAACCGCCGTTGTTAAAAATTTAAGACTGGGGAAGGGACGAAGACAATTATTACTAGAAATACAGTGGCTATATATTTGTGTTAACTGTTAAAAATTATGATAAAATAAATAAAATAGGTCGCTTAATAAATAAGCCGGAGGGCGCGGATAATGCTATTATTCGTGAAAAGTGCCTACTTAAACTTTGAATACACATTCTACATTGAGCCGGGTGACGACTACGCGGAGTAATTTTGGCAATTAATTTATTTTGAATAATGAAACGCGCGTCGCGCTTAGTAATACCTATACAGCATACGGCTATACGTACTAATTGTGTTATTTGCGTTGGACAATAATTACATTGTGATTAAATTTGTTATATCTACACTACAGTGTAGTAGTAAAATGTAAACTGCATGCAGTGACGCCGCTATAGTATTATATA
Source organism: Melanaphis sacchari (assembly GCF_002803265.2). NCBI lineage: Eukaryota > Metazoa > Arthropoda > Insecta > Hemiptera > Aphididae > Melanaphis > Melanaphis sacchari. Next base: position 1,214,541 of record NW_020270975.1, on the reverse strand, counting down.
TTATTATTATTACTATTATTATAAGGGCGCGTTATGATCGTGTTTAAAATTAGCATCCTGGCAGTGGTGTTCAGGCCATCGAAATTGAATTATTTCGACACACGGCGTACGTATGATATTATATACACACAGCGACAGTCTTCGAAACAGACGCCAAATCGGTCACGCTTGTCACATCTCTACGATAACACTAAAACTGCGGGGCGTTCGCACTCGAAGAAATATTGACAAATTGTGTGATTCGGTATTGTATTACAGTTCTCCCCACGGTCTGCTCGGTAAATGTAATATTTGGTTCCAATCCATAGTATAATGAATGATTGAGTTGTTTTGAACGTGCGAGTTAAAAGTTGCACCGCAACGGTGAAAAGCCGACGCCCCGTAGACTATAGTGTATTATAAATATCGTTTTATAAGTGGATGCGAACGGAGTGTATCGAAGCACGCACGTGTGCCAATGAATTTGAAATTATTCGAATATTCGATTAAAAACTGCAATTACAGCAATATATAGACAGAAATTTAGTGCACCAACCGATACAATTGTACTGCCGGCGCTTTCTTCCATGTTTATGTCGGTCGAATTTATCTATATGGTGCTCGATACACTGAAGTCTCTTGCCCGAGTGTGCTGCCGACAGTGGCGTGACGTAGAGTCGTCAGTAGGTAAGCGACTCAGATATATATTATACGCAATAGCTATAGCTAACTATAGCATAATATTTGGAAGTCAACTTCCATATGCGTGGTAGTCAATGTTTACATTAATTATTGTCATCATTTCTCATCATCATAAAAATAATTTAAATTAAAACGTTAGTAATTTAATATAATATTTTTTTTTATAATAATTATTAAATATCCAATAAGATTGTTAATTACGTGTGATGAATGCATATAACCAGGGGTGGACTGGGCCACCGAAGTACTGTGTGCATTTACACGGTGGGCTGGTTTTATATGATATCCGTTAGACCGATACAAAATACGTAGCCCGACGTGTGAACATTGTATAAAAAATATTTTTATAGGCAGATATTATTTGTAAACACTATATTATATTCAATTTTATAGAAGTTTGATTCCCCGCGTAAACTAATCTATGTATTATAATATATAATGCTGTGCTATCAGCGGTCGACCGCCACTGAAGAATGGTCGGGATTTTTACTAAGTAGTTTAGTGCTTATAGTATATTTAAGTATTTGGATTTAGCCACAAATCTACTTATATATTATTAAATATTTATTATACACTATCCCTTTATAGGAGAACAATATGATAATAAATTCAAACTGATGAAGACGATGAAGTGATAACAAACAAAAACATTGACTACCACGCATTTGGCTTTCGGCTACTTAATAATACTGCGTAACATATAATCAATTAGCTATCTAGTATAGTATATATGTCTGTGGTAAGTGATCACTAAAAATTAATTATATCCCACAACGCACGAATCTATGTGCAGAAGCTAATTATAATATTGTTCTCTGTTGTTTACCGTACTCAAAAATCGTAAAATTAACATCTTTATCGTGATCATCACTCATCATAATAGTTTTAAAAATATAAATAATAATTATTATACAAAATTATTTAAATAATTGATTATAAATTTTATAACCAATAAATAAAGAATATCGACTATAGAGTAATAAATGGGGGTTACCCATTTGCGCCAAAAAAAAAAAAAAAAATAATTCGTTTTGGGTAAAGCCAATTTACGCCAAAATAGAAAAGTATGTTTTTTCCGACAGCCCATTTGCGCCAAATTTACCTGCGTAAAAATGTTACATTTACGAATTGGTTAATTCACATGTTTAAAGATGTCATGTCTGTAACGTATAATAAAGTTATTTTTATAAGTCTATAGATAAATAGATTTTAAAGCTTTGTTTATTTTTGGGTAGAAAGATAGAAAACAAGTTTTATATCAGTTTTATTATTATATGATGTATCTAGCTCAGTTATAGTCATTCGCGAAAAGAACGATTGCAGTGTGATCAGAAATTCGTTTCGTTACACTACATGTCTACATGATATTATTATTTAATCAATATAATTATATTATACTAAATAATATTTGAATTATAAATTATAAGAATGGAGTTCGTGATAAGCACAAGAGGGGGAAAATGGTTGTAGAAAATGACTATAAGTATATTTTAGTATAATAAACATCTTCAAAAAATGTTGAAAATAAAGTTAGTAAATCTATACTTACTATTTATTATTGTTTAAAGAATTTGTATTATTGATTATTATTTTAAAAAAACAAAAAAAAAATATGTATTTACTAAATATTTTTTATTGCTTAAAAACGTTTTTATTATTAATTATTGTTTGAGAAAAAAACATATTAATTGGTTGTAATTATATTAGGTAAATTTAGCACAATTGGGCTGTCGGAAAAAACATACCTTTTTTTTTTTTTTGGCGCAAATGAGCGATGCCCTAATAAACATTGAACAATATTAGTTCAAACTAGATAGGCAATAAATGGGGGTGGCTGATGACAGTCTCAGTATCGTATTAACGCGATAGAGTAAATATAATGTTGATGATCAAAATCACGATATGATTGATGGTTGCATGATAATATAAATAAGTATTAGGTATCAATGTATCATCACAGTTTTTTGATACGCACCCCACTCTCAAATATTTCTTCACTTCACCTAAATCGTAGTTCACCTCTTCTTGTTGGCTTGACAATATGGATCTTATTGCCGCGTAAATATGATAATTTGTAAAAAAATGTGTTAATACCAAAACACAAAACAAACCGATCAGAAGTAAAGAACTGCGACATAGGCCAGGGTTAAAGGATATATGCCCATACTTAAAGACTATTACAATTGTTACAATACTTATTTATAATGTCATGTGTAATACATTTAAAAATCGCTTATTTGTCAGTACCATTACCTCTCAGGCTATTCCACGCATTCATTCCAATGCAATTGCTTTTATAATGGTTGAGAACAGACTATTTTCACGTCACGTTAGCGTACGTACTATCCTAATATGTTATCACATCGCGAGAACAAAGTGTAGATTGATTGTTTATTCATAATATGCTGTTTAAATGTATCACCACTATTATCAGTTTGTCACTTCACGTGTGTCACGTCACATTTGATGTGAAATTTTCTTGGACCATTTCGTAATTTATGAACTAAACGATGGAATTCACTCGATTTTTCCCCCTTTTATTTTATCGATTTCGTGTACCCAACGTAACCTGGTAGATTTTTTATTTTGTTCATTAAAAACTGTAAAAACAGCTCCAGTTTCCAGTTTCTCTTCCCACTGTAATGAACTATGTACACATACACACATACACACACACACATATATATATATAAATACAAAAACAAATTAAGTCTCTTCCTATTTTAATTTGTATTTTAGAAAAAAAAACGTGTGTGCGTGTGTTTGTTCAGAAAACAGTACCTAGCATTACCTAGTAATCATGACTTGATACAACATAAAAGCTTAACGATGTGATTATAGTTTGTTTTTAAGCGTGATATCATGGTTCAAATATGCCAATGTGATAACACACGAGCTCACGTGACGTGATAATAGTATGTTTCACAGCTGTTTAGACTCACAATAATATAATATATACAAAATAGGAATGGGAATTGGAATTGTTTACATCTTACACATTCGTCATATTTTTCATATTATTTATAAGAAATGCATGGTTAACCTTCATGTCTGTGTGCTGGAAATTCGGAGGACATTTTATCGAGTATTTTAAGTCGATTATCTTTTGACGGTCGAAATGCTTAAGACTAACTATGATATTTTTAAATTACCAATAATTAACAATAATATAATGGGAATATATTCCCATCGAAATAATGTAATGATATGTAATTTAAATTACTAAAATTTGATTATGGCTTAAATTTAGTTTTAATTCGGTCATTTAATACTTAAAATGTTTTATAAATTACTGTAAACGTAAGCAATGCTTATACTGCTTTGTATGCACGTGGCCAAAGCCAAAGGATATTGTTCGGTTATAATAATGTATGTTACGATTTCTAAACACGATTACGATGGATATAACTAACACAGTGCTGAAGTTAAATTGGTTTTGTCTAGTTCACATCGTAATTAACAGTTCTTGTAATTATGTTGTCAGAACGATGGTTAGTCAAGTGACGAGGGAAAGGAATAAACACAGAGAGCTGTCAAGAGGAAATTGCAAATATATAACCCGCTGGCCCTAATAATATAGTTAAATGAAATCTTTCATAATAATTTCGTCATCGTCTATTCGTTAGTTGTCGGTATTTGGTAAACATATTATACGTCATAATCAGCCTAAAAACGTCGTCAAACGTTTAAAGTTTGTTTTTACTTCAACTTGCACATCTTACGGGTATTATATTAATTATCATAAATTTTGAATTAAATGAAAATATAATTAAAAAATATAACTATAAATGTATAATGTATATTATATACATAGATGATAATATATATAGTTAAAAACCAGCAGATATGCATTTTTATTTATACAAATATCTTGTATCACAAGTTTAAGTTAATGTACCTCGTGTAAGTCGTAGTTTTAGATATGTTTAAAAATATGAATATGTATCCAAGATTTTAAAAAACATTATTAATAAATAAAGCAATCTATCAACACCAGGTCAGTTTTAAAGTTATATTCTCGATGGAAAACGGTACACACAATAAACTGATGATTTATACGAGTGTTGATTAAATTTGATACAACCCAAGGGATTGTTTTGAGTTAAACTTAATTTGTATACATTTAATGTTAACATTATGTATAAACCAGTAGGTAATTATCAAATTCCAGTCAACGTTTACTGTTTTGTTGAATTAAATTAATTTTAAAATTCATGGAAAGTTTATACGATTACTGTATAAACTGATATTACTCAAATAATTCCATACTGTCATTTTGATTAAAACTATTTACGTAAATACTGATCAGTAATAATTTATTTGTGTAATTAAAAACAACAAATTCTAAATTGTACAAATTAATATTTTTCCAATACGACGTATACAAAAAGTAATAGGAAATCTTTTCAAATTGAAATATTTTTCAAAACTTTGTGTTAAAAGTTATAATTAACCACTATAAAAAATTAAAATCTATCGTTAGTTTTTTTTTTTTTTTTTAGTATGAATTTGTTTTAAAAATATTACAATTTAATAATCTATACAAGTGTACAATAGTAAATAAGTAGAAATGAGAAAAATTAGAAATTAATTATGACGAGATAGGATATCTCACATTAGAGACACCTAGTGGCTATCATTTACCTATTATTAGTTGAAAAAAAATGATATAAGTAAATTTTAGATTATGCATAACTAATGTACGTAACTAATTCTTAATTGAATGTAATTGTTAAAGGTTAATTGTATAAAAAAATATGATATTTGATCTAATTTACAGAACATGATTTTTATTTTAATGCAGGATAAGACTCCTTGATTCATCGATTCTGCTTATCATGACGACTATTAATCATTCGAAAATTTGCTATATTAAAAATTAAAAAGTATTTCATCTGTTTGAATTTTTATCACGTTCGTAAAAAAAATATTTATCTTTTCCAATTTTATAAAAAATACTCGCTTAATTATTAAACAAAATTTTAATAATACACTGAACGTGATAAAAATGTCATGTGATCTATCTCATTTAAGTTTTTTTAATAAGTCAATATAATCTAATATGAGTAGTAAGCTATTAATTACTATTTAGTTTTCATGCGTATTTATTATAATTTTGTTATAATATACAGAGATATTTATGAATTATGTAAATTGATAAAAAGTTGGTTTTATCTAAATGACTATACCCTAAATTAATTTGATGATAATTTAATTTATATCGAGTTTAACCTGAAGAACAAACAATAACCACTTGCAGAACCTCTTAGGATTCAAAATACTTATGCGAAGGATAATAACTTTTCATCATTATTACATGTACACCAAATAATATTATAATATATACGTATGTACAATATTCAACCTTATAATAATTAATCCTATTAGCTATCATGGAATATTTTTTTACGGGTTCTTTTAAAATATTTGGTAAGTTATCACTTGCCAAATCAAGTCTTACCTTGTCATTAAATGCTTATTTACAAATTTATATACCTAAAATTAAAATATTTTAGTCGATGTATAAGTTTGTATTTCCGAAAAATATTCAAGTTCAACCGATTTTTTTTAATAAAAATATTCACATTAAACTTTAAAATAAGTAGAACAATTAATTTCAAACCAGTAAATAATTAAAATTAAGTGATAAGAATAAGAAAATTCATGTTTTATTTCAATATGTAAAACAAAAAAAATAATAAGCTAATAATACAATTGATAATAATATGAGAAATGTAGATATTAACAGAAACAAACATATAATAATAAACATTGAACCCATTAATTAAAATAAGTAACTATTTATTAAAATTTAATATTATTATAATCTCACGAAAATTATTTCGATGTTTTATTTTTGATTCTAAGCGGCGTGATGATATATTGATTTTATAATAAGATGTATTTTTTTCTGTCTGTTATTGTCTTTAGGGGTGGTAAAAATGCTTCGATTTTCAACTTCAAGGTAGTTTCTTGTAGTAAATTTGATTTAGTTGGTACTTTAGGAGGTTAAAAGTAAAAATATCCGAGAGGGGGAGAAATTAAAGAAAAATTAGAGTATGACACAAAACTAGTATTAGATCAAAATTTTTTTGTATTAATGGTGTAATTTAATATTAAGTAATTATAGATACTTGAAATGTTTACCTTATATGATAACACAACGTTTTGCTCAAATTTAAATTTAATTTATACATTATAGTGATTTGCTTCTCAATAACGAATTACAATCGAAATCTACTGGTGTAGTAATGGCTATCTACTTTCCCATTTTTTTTAAAACCAATTTCTGAGTAAACAATCCTGCTTAAAATATCAGCGTTTTTCTTAAAATTAAGCCAAAGAAACTAAATACGATATGAATACTTATCAAGAGAACAAAAAAACCATTAAATATATTATAAAATAATTAAAAATAAATACGCACACAAAAACAAACCAAAACAATAGATATATATACTCATTATAGTAAAATTCCTTAGAAAAAAAGTCAACCAAAGATTTAATTAAGAAGATGTCAGAAAAACAACGGTAATCAAAAAGGGATTTTGTTAAAAAAAAAAAAATAAGCGATAAAAAGTCACTACATAGTTAGTATCTTTTGAAGGTATAAGACAAATAGTGAAAACAAATACGAATACCGTTGCATGTTATAAATAATTTGTCATAAATCATGATAGAAATGATGAGAATTCTCATTGAGAAATAACTAATAGAAGAATGACTTACAAGTGATTTTTTTGCCTATTTTTAAAATAATTTATTATGCAATAAAAGTTAAAAACATTGGTATTGTTTTGTATGTACATGTTTAAAATGGTTGTATTATAGTTATCTATATTATTTGGGTGCGTAAGTAAACAATTTTCAGATAATATTTATCAATTAAATTTTAGGTGATACAAGCTGAACCATCAATTGTAACATTTAAGTGAAAAAAATCTTATTTACTTATACAAGACATTTGTGCAAAGTATTGAAATATTTAAGAGGGTTAATGTCTCCCTCGAGTTATGTTCATGCACCAATGCACGTGACCTGTAATTCCTACCAAAATGAACGGAAGTAATACTTCACTGCAGAGGTTAAAATATTTCAATATTTGTATTGCAGATTTTATAATAAAATTTCTATATTCGTTTACCATAGCCCCAAACCGTAGATAATAATAAACAAACCTCGACTCAATATACATTTTTATTATTGCCACTAAACGCCATAAAGATTCTAATAACATGATAGTATTAAATTGAATGTGTATTCCATAATTTAATAGAACTATAGAGAAGTCTATGTTGTAAACAAAGAGATAGTTAAGTATTCTTATCTGTCACTACAGACTTATCACGGCCGCGATTGTTGTTAAAAGTACAAAACTCTTATCATTAGAACTTATAGGCAAAAACTAACTATAAAATGTTATGGTCACAAAGAAAAAGATTAATTAAATTCTAAAACAATATGAAACATATTATTTTATTACACTTCATAGTTAAAAAAAACTTGAATCCTTCTTCGAGTATTAGATTTTAAAGTACTTATTAGTAATTAATAACATTTTCCTAAATAAAGACATACGATATGTTATTTAACAGGGCTCTATTGATTATTGATTAACTATAAATGTAGTATAATTTATATACTTTTATATAAATTCATAATTATAATAATGAAGTACAATTAAATTTAAAAATTAAAACAAATAATACATATTTATCGATCACTATTGTATTTTTTGTAGTTAGTTTTTTTTTTCAGGGACAAATACATATAAGAGTTATTTATACAGTTTTTAAAACTTTGAAAAACGTAATTCGTTGAAGTTTTTTTTTTTCAATTAAATGTGGACATTTTTTAATTATTTAGATACGTAATATATAATATTATGCTTGTATTTTATCATACATAAAATGGTAAAATAATTTAATAGTTTATATATATATATTTTAAATTATTGATCTTCATTTCATATCATAAATGAATAATTTTTATTTTTTAACATTCGATGATGTGTATATAATTATATAATAAACTTACTTATAAGTTATTAATTTAATAAGGGTGTAAAGTTGGGACATGTTACTTTAACTGATTTTATACGACTAAAATTTGGAGAACGAATAAATGAAATAAAATAATACATTTATATTTACATAATATTAATCTGAATTTTTAGAGAATATTATAACCATCTTGTAAACATTTATTATATATTCCACGAATAGATTTTAATAAGTTAAATAAATAGTTGTATGTAATAGTATCATCAATGGTCGATCTGTGATCAATGACGTATTTAGGATTTTTTTGCCTATAGGCACTTTCCAATTTGCCGTCTTTTCCTCTTAAGTATATCTTAAAATTATTTATAAAATATATTTGAATATAAAATGTATTATATAATTTTATATGCAAAACAGAAACATTATTAATGAGAATTAAATTGTTCATAATACCTTTTCTTGCAATTTACATATTAATTACACATATATTTCCTTTAATACTTTTTACTTTGTCTTCTGAAAATACATTAATTAATTCATGATGATTTAAAGTAAACAAGAAATTTGCTTTGATGTTCAATATTGTAAAATTATTGCACACGTTTTTTGTTGTGTACGTTCTGACCCGTATTACGTATATATTTGTATATAATATGATAAATGTTCAATTTTGGTAGAATAGACGCATAAGTTAACTTTTAATTATACATTATGTGTATTATATATTTTATATAATTTGTTTGAAAATATTTGTTTCTTAAAAATTGAGAAAATTAGATTTCATTAAATAAAAAATACTTTTTGTAATTAAGTACCTATATAAAAAACAAAAAAAGAAATGATAATATTTGCCACCCCTAAAATTTTGCCGCTCTAGGACCAAATAGTGCTATGTCTAAATACATCTCTGTCAATGATCATTTTTTTATAAGCAGTAAAACTTCCATTAACGGTCAATATTTTTTGTCCCGTCGAGTGTTATGGGAAAAATACATTAATACCTCTATATAGCGAGCATTCTAATTAACGGTCAAAATTTAAATTTAGGTCATATAAAAAATTATTTTTAAATTATTTTTGACTGTTTATCTTAACAAGCATTTATGATATGTCGATAACGCAATGACAATTCGTCTGTGACTGTGTATTTTATCATTATAATGTTAAGTGTATGTTGAAAACGTTTCGAAGTACGTACTTATAGTTTCATGGCGTTCAAACAAAAACATCTTACTTATGCGGAAAAAATCAAATTGTTAAATTTTTACCAAAAAGAAAATATGAGTGTACATACCCTTGCAGATAAATCTGGAATAGGACAAACTCAATCGGTTATAATCTGTTAAAAATTACTGAAATTCATTTAAAAAAAAATTATTCAAACAATAAAATGAATCTAAAACAAACAATTTTATTATAACTCAATTTTTTTAATTTTAATATTTATAAAAGCTTATATGAGTTTTTTTTTAAAATTTTAAACTGTATCTAAATTATTTTGTAAATCATTAATACACTTTTTTAGTACCCATCATATTCATATGCGTTATTTATTTGGTATTTTACTTTTAAAATTTGCATAACCTCTATATAGCAGTCACTTGAAAAGTATTAAACTTCTGTTACTGGTCATCTCTTTAGGATGGGTACCTCTAAGTAGCAGTTATTATTTACGGTCCATTCGGTGACCGTTAGATGGAAATTCTATTGTATTAGGTATATAGTATGACGAATAGTTAAGCGTATGAAAAAAAAAAAAAAAATCATAGTTATTTGTTAGATAAATCATTTATCAAATTAAATAGTTAAATAATAATATTACTTATGACTTAGTTATAATTTATAAAATATGTTATATTTAACAAAATCTGTCTAAAAATAAGATTAAGTCAATTAAAATAATAACAATTATGTAATTATTCCAAAGACTAAAATCGTGTACTGCCAGCTTCACGTCCATTTCATTGTATTTGTATATGATGAATTATAAAATTGCATTAAAGTTATTTCAACTAAATATTTCTGTAGGTATTGAATAAAATATCTTCCATTTTCTTCGGAAAATATTAACGAGTTTTCCCATTATAGTGCGTTACATATTTTTATTCGATTCCCCACTTCACGTTAACGGACAGACATTATTTGAGTTAAATGTCAATAACACTATGATTTATGAGTTTTTCTTTTCTTTATTTTTTTGTGAACAGACCAACTGATTAATAAGAAAGAGCGGATGAATTTATATGTTATATATTAATCATTGTCCATTTAGTTTCATTTGAGAATCTAATAAAACACTCATTAACAGCATAATAATAGCTAAATCGTTTATTGTGCTCATTAAAGATGTTTTGAATAAACATTTATGTCAAGAAAACGATAGATGTGACGAAAAATATAAATATTTTTTTAACAACGTGATCAATAATTTTCACTTGACATTTCATGACGTGAAAATTAAAGTTGTAAATCACAAAGTGCACATTTTATATACAAACGGTGCCGTTGTTATCCAAAATTCTATTAATTTTTGATATTATTACAGTTTGTTTGCGCATACGACGAACGGAAATTGATATCATGGCAAATAATCTATAGTTTATATTATAATACCTATAATCTTTTAATGCGATTCGAGTTCGGAATAACCTTTGAACAGTTGTGAAAGTATAAAAAATGAATATGTTTATTATAAAACAAAAGTTTTGTACTTACTGCAGAAACATTAAAATGATCACGTCCTCAGTAAAATAAAAATCTATAGGAGAGGATAAGTAAATGTCACAAACACTTTCAGTAAAAATCTACACATGTTGAAATTATGTAAGCTATTATGTAAGTAAAATTATGCAATAAGCATATAGCCATAGTTTTTAAGTAAACTGATTGAAATAAACCAAACGATATATTTTGTTAAAACGTAAATAATATTGATGATTTAAATTACGTCCAATCGGGACAACTATATATTATAATTTATAACTAATATTACTATAATATAATGTCGATTTCGTTCTTTTGAAGTAGAATGTAAATTGTTAAATTTCTTCAAACGTAAAGACGATTACATAAAGTTATACTATATGCGTCTTCATTTTCCATACAAACTTTGCACCTCAAGCAATAAAGTGTAAATTAAAAGGATTATTTAGCGTCTAACTTTAAGCATTAAAATCGTGATGATATTTTCATTAGGAATTAAATTATCCCTAGAAAGGCTTAAAGATTTATCTACAAAATGATGAAAAATATATGGAGTTTTATATTTTCACTTAATATAAAATCTCAAAGTAGTTTCAATATGTTTTATTGTTGTAGTAGGTATGTGGATTCTATATAATGTTATAATATGTTAATGCATTTTTAATATATTTTATGTAATATATATTTATCCTTTAAATTTAGTTCAATATAATAATATAGGTACATGTATTATTTTAAATCAATTAAATAATAATGAATAATGATTAGTTTTTGTTGAAACATATTTTTGTCAATGTATAGTATTAAATTAAAAAATATAAATATCGCTTAACTATAATATTTTAAAATTGTATATTTTTATTTTATACTCATTGTATGGATTTTTTAGAGTACCATCCAGGACTGTAATTTGTATCTCAAAATTATCTTACTCCAAATGAATACACTTTAATTTTCCACATGATTCACGAACTATGGAGGGAACTACATTAGTATTACTTTTTCAAAAATGAATATACTTAAACACTATTCCTTTATATTATTATATCACACATAAGGAATATATTATTCGTAAATAAGAAATTTAACTATATTTATACCTACTTTTATTTAAATCAAATAACAACGCAGGGATTGAAATGAATATGTTGTATAACACAATTAAACAGCTATTTAAACACGAATTCTAAGTTCTAACTGATAAAGATATACATCAAAATATATGCTTCGACTAAAGTGTTCATCAATTATAACTGAGTCAAAAATTTAGAATTCAATAAATAGGTTTTATACTATATAATTAAATTTATGAGTAGTGGACATAAATAGAGAACAGTATAGAAAGTAGAAACAAGCAGCTTAAATAATATGTAAGAGTATCTACAAGATATAATTCCTGAAATTTATAGTTTATTTACTTTTTTTTTTTTTAAATAAATCAATCACCAAAAAATGAGTTTACTTTAAATTAAAAGTACATTAAAAACATAAAAAAAAAAGATAAGTTTATCGTAAACAAAACATTTGACTATAATACTGTATAAAAAAATTGCTTAAAAAATTTTTTGTTTTCAATATAGGCAAAGTTTTTATCATATTCTAAATAAGTGTCCTTTAAAATGTAACTTTTATAATAATAGGTAATGTAAAAAATATATGTAAATGAGCTGGATATAATTTTATTGAAGTCATTTTACTTTTCATAATTGCAGAATGTTCCACGTGAAATGTGGATATACAACTGAGTAATACGTTTATTTTTATAGTATATTAGTATAGTATAACGTATTATATCGATAAAGATATCGTAGTTGTTTCGTTAAAATATTTTTAGTAATAAGAAAAGCTGATAAACAAAAATGTTATTTTTATAAATTAATATAAATAAATTTAAAATCACATTTGAAACATGGTGTGTCTAGGTTAATATAAGTATTCAAAAATTATTTTTAGAAATGAATGGGTTATGCAATCATAATATTTATAACTATCTTCTTCAATTTTTTTTTTTTACTGAGATTTATAAAACTTATTAAAACCCTACTAACATAAAAAACGTGTTTAAACATGACTTCATTTATTACTGAAAATATGATATTGTGCTAAGTACATAGTAGTTAAGTGTCTGTATTAATAATTAAATTTAAAAGGATTTAAATTAGATTTGCGTTAATAGTTGTTAAGAAATTGACACAAGAAAGGTTTATATTAAAGAAAAAGAAGGTATATATTTTTTAAATTACCTCGTTTAATGAAAGAATAATGAAATTAATAAATAAATGAAAGAAGTCACAAAAGTGGCCTCTGCAGTGAGGACACGAAGGACCGTGGTTAAATCCTAAATAGAAATTGTATTTGAGAAAGTAAATAGTGAGTTTTAACGCAAACATTAATTATCATATAGTATTATAGAATTCATCATGACTATAAAAAATATTAATAGTTGCTCAGAATACCGTATAAAATCTTTTTCCCGGCGAATGCAAAAAATTAAATTTCAAAGACGACATAAAAAGTTTTTTCTTTGTGTATGGCAGGTACCTATTTTAATGTTTTTTTTTTTTTATAATTTTAAAATAACGTGTCTAAAGCATTATATATGACTACTGATTATGCAAAATCTACAAAGATTGGCTAGTAAATTATAACAATTTCTACATCATGAAAAAATTATTTAAAGCAGATAGACAATTTTTAAATTTTAACTGAATAATTAACAAAACCTATAAGGGCGCCCATATGGAGGGGTCAAGGGAGGGACATGCCCCCCCGGAAAATGTTGAAAAATTGTTTACACGTGATCTACGAGCAATGAGTGAAGATAAGCTTGATGGATTATGTATAATAAGCGTACATAGGGAAAAAATTGATGATAAAACGAATGAATAAATAAAATAAGTAATAAATATATTTGGTGTTAAAATAAGAAATTTACAATTTTTATCTGTAAATTAATATTTTATTAAATTTATGTTATTAATCAAATGAAAATTTAATAAATAACTTTTATGGTTAATTGGTTAAACAATTATTATTTCATAATCTTCCAGTTTGATATATAAAATATAATAGTATAATGTTAAATTGTAAGCCCCTTCCTATCTTATGGACATAATTAAAATGTTGTCCCCCTCCCCCCTTTGAGAATTTTTCTATGGGCACTCTTGTATACACATACATTTTTTTTTTATAGAAAATTAGACTTGCAAAAATACAATTGTCATAACCCGTATAGATGAAAATATATTTTTATAATATAATACTAAATAGCAATAAATACAGGAACAACATATTTTCTCGTATTTAAACTCGTATAGTTGGGTATATAATTAACTTTTTTATTGACTCGAGGTTATTTATGTATATAGTGTATAATAGATATATATATATAGGACGTGCAGTAGGTATCAATATTATTTTAACTGCGTTGGTGGGACATTACGCAATACGCGGTAATAAGTAATGGTTAAATGTAAAAGAACTTTGATTTTCCAAGTATATGATAATAAATAATAAACAATAAAAAAAATCATGTACTGAACATAATATATTATGATAAAGATTAACTCGACGTATATAATAGCAATGAGTATTGCACCGAGAAGTAATAATAATGTGCTTGGACTCGGTGTGCCGGAGATGCTTCGGTATTTTCGATGACGCGGTCGTTTGTCAAGTGTACAACTCAACCACACACAAACACACTCACATTTGTGTATACTACAACACAAAACTACTTCACTCCATTCACTAACACTTAACCACAGTCGTTTCTCTATTTTGATTCGCTGTAGGCACATAAATAGATACACCTCGTTTTTGTCACGAAAAAACCATTTTCTCGGCGAGCTTAGAATACGGTTATAAACTTTCACCCCTTCCAATTATCAAAATATACAATATACGAAGCCTCAGGAAATACCCACGACCACGGCAGCGAAAAAATTATATTATAATAATAACATAATATTTTGTTAATATTTGATACGTATGCGCTATATCGAATTGTTTATATAATATCCTTGTATAGATGAAATCTGGTAATATTTAAATTAATCGAAGTACCTACGCTGGGAGGCCTGCCTTTTTTTTCTGTCTTTTCTTACTGTCATTATTTATTATTTTAATCATTTAAGCTTATTATTATAGTTAAAACATATGGTGTTATATAGATTTTCGAGAGAAAAAATAATTTAAATTATTATTCCTCAGCACTTAAGCAATTAAAAAATCTTTGTATATAATATGTTATAAACATATTTACTTCCATAATGAATAATCACATTATCAATAAATACTCATTAAAACGTTTTTGAATAATTACATTTTTAAAATATTCTATCGCTAGGAGTTTTTTAAGTTTCTTATTTTTTTAAGTAAAAACATGTACTTGAAATTTTAAAATATGAAGCATGATATTTTTATGAAAATTTCGATGAATAAAAGTTGAATTTTGAACAAGTAGTTAACGTTTTAATGAGCAAATAAAATTAACAATTTTGTAAGATACCTTGAATTACTCCAATATTACTCATCTAAATTTTAGATGATTTTTATTCATTAACTGATCCTTTCAAAATTTAATATTAACATAATGAAATTTTCAGAAAAATATTCTACTATACATACCTAATTTACCTAATCTAAGTATGAAATTAAAAATGTTTACTATCAGATAAAGAGTAAAAATTGACAAAAACAGGAATAATAAAAATATAGTTTGTTTTTTTTACTGCAAAATATTTTTTAATAACTTTAAACAACGTAAACAAAAATCAATGATGTTTTTCAATAAATCTAGTATTTATCTTTGGAATAATCATTTTATATGCCATATTAAATAAGTACTATTTTATACTCCACACATTATATAATTGCCATGGCAATCAATAAATAAATACATTTTGAATTTTATCTAACCTGACCTAACTTCTAACCTATTTAATCTTCACATATTTTATTTTTAAATATTTTAAATTTCAAGGTGCAATAGGAGGTGGCTTATGGGTCATTGAAGCAAAACTTTCATGAGTGTCAGTATAAGCCACCGGGGGTCTCAATCTCAAAAGGGTTGGTGTTTGAAGCAAGCAAGGGATAAAGACCCCTAGGGTTATTAATAAAATATTTTTAGATTGTCCACTTATCTAAAAAATAAAAAGTAGCGAGATCGTTAGTTGATTGATTAAATCATTTTTTAATTGTATAGTATATTATAAAATAAGACGTTCAACCAAATTATTCTTAAACATTTTGATCTTCATAAATATTCAGTAGGTGTACTATACACAGTGTATGAGTAACTTGTAAATACATAGAAATCAACAATGAGTTTTTAATTAATTTACGGTGGAGGATTTAGTACTTTTAAAAATATACCAATCAAGTATTTTATAGTATAAAATCGTTAATTAATGGCATATAATATGATAATATTTTACTTTTATCAAAAATTTCACATTTATAGTATCATTTTATAATTGTAATATATAAATTATAATTTTACTAGTTTTTAAAAATAAAGCAAGTTTATATACATATTATAGATTACACACTGAAATCGTAGGAATAAACTGTAATAGACAGATTAAGTTACTACCCTTTAAAACTATTTATGATTTACATTAATTTTTTGATTTTATTTTTGTTGGAAATCAACCAAGTTTTGTATCTATAAATTAAAAAGATCTAAAACGAAACTGTATAATGGTATTATATTCTTTTAAAATTCCAAATGTAATATGCCGACTATATTATTTATACTTATATGACGAAAAGCAATTTATCATCATTTAATTTTTATTACGTGGTCAAATATTTTTTTAAAAATAATTTTACATAATAGTATGTATGTATTTTCATAAAAGAAAAAAAATAATCTAAGAATTTAACTATAATTATGAATCATATAATATTTACGTATTATTATAAAATATTATTTTTATAAAATGTTATAATTTTACTACGGAAAATTAATGTATTTTATTATTTTCGTAAACAGTGCCTTAACACTTCGGGAAATGTGGATAATATGTGGAACTATATCTCGCTTACTTATTTAAAACATTTTCGGGTAACGTACCATTTGCGTTTAACTGATGATACTTCTGTACAATATGCTCTACTAATGTACGTAATAATAGTAATAATTTAATTCGTTTTTTTTTTAAAAATATTTTCAGATAATTTTGATTTTCAAAATAAATAATTTTTTTAAATTTGATAATTCGGAATTTCTTAAAAAAAAAAAAAAAAAAAACAATAGAAGCTAAATATAGGTATAAATAATTAAATTTTAATTTTGTCGATGCAATAGACCTTTATCTAGGTATGTTGGTCGATGGTAAAAATATCTTGTTTAAAGTGCTATAATGTGTATAATATCAACATTATCTATTTAATATAGAAAATATTAAAAATCGGAGCTTGGAAATAAGTTACACTCATGTCTAATTCGTTTTATAATTATTTTTTCTAATGTTTTATTTTTTTACCTTTTATTAAACATTTTTAATCTAAATATAAATTACAAATGGACTAATGCTCGGATATTATTGAAAAATAAGAAATAAGTCAATTTGGTAGTTTTTCAGTTAGGACGGCCTTTTGTAAAAAAAAATGTCTCACATAATTTTCATCATCAAAATGTTAGATTTGTTTTTCATTATCTGATATTTTTCCATGGCATCTTCTTAAATACACTCACTTGTTTTTTAAATTCTATTTATTCAATCACTTTTTTGTTCTATAGCTTATAATATATAAATAATTTATAATGTGAATTATATATTTATTTCAGCCCTTCTTTGAAACGGTCAAGAGAATTGCTTAAATAGATACCGAATTACATTATTTAAATACTTTTTATATTTTATGCTTATACTTCTCATTTTAAATTTAAAAAAAAAAAAATGATTTATGTATCATTACACAGAAATTATGTTCAATTACTTATGTATATAAAATAGAAAAACAATTATCTTATTACAACGTTTTACCTCATGCACCATTGGAATATTATAAAAATAGTTAATAAACATTGTAATAACCCATAATAATTGTACCTCATCGGAATATTATGTATATATTCAATGTAATCATGAAAGTGTTTTGTTCTTAATAGTAACAGTGTACTTTGTAGTTGACTTTAAGTATTTAAACATAAATATAATGTATATGTAAATATGTTAATCGACCTTAGCTTATTAGCATTTTGGTTTTGTCACATTCGTTCAATTTTAATGTATTATAAAGCTGATTATCTATACAGATGTAATAGTTAAAATAATGAATATAATTCATCAATATTCTATTGTAGAACTTTGAAAGTTTTTTTTTCGTTTTCATTTTTTAAATTTTTTTTTAGGTGATCACTAAACGTGTGAAAAAATTCAGTAAAAGACTAATGTGTATTATGTCTAATGGGAAAGAAATAACAAAGTGTTTGCTCATGTTTACTGTTTGTATAACTAGCCAATCGGAATGTTTTGTAAAATGCTTAAGAGTTGTATTATGTATTAGAGAATGTCGGCGCAATATTTTTTTGTCCCCGCCGTTTATCATTGTACAATGCATAGAAATTCTACTATTCTTATATATGTTCTTATTTTGTGCCTGTACGGTATTGTGTGGTTTGGGTTAAGACCATAACCATAACTCAATTTCAATGTATATAAATGAATGTTTCTTTTTTTCTTTCTTACTTTTTTGTCTATTATAGACTAAACACTTCTGGACCAATTTTCACGTGGTGTTAAACAATATGATCCGTTTCCTCCAAAAAAGGTTTATACCAATGAAATCTTCAATGTGACCAGTAAAAGTAGTGCACCTAACTAGTAATTTGAGCTGGATATAAAATAAACTAATATGCATATTTATAAAAATAAGATCTATATGCGTTTATTGTTCTTAATTATCTATCATTCTAATCCAATATATTCAAAGCTTCAATGTTTCTCCTGAAAGCGATTTATGTCCATCAATTATTTTCAATGTACTTATGATTGTATCTTTTGTAATTTGTTTTTGTGTATAAACAATATTCCAAAGAAAAATTAATTGAATGATCTACACTTTAAGCATGTAAGAACGGTATTACTTCGCTTATTCATTTCAAAACTGTATGTGGTCTGTTTACGAATCCGAAAACCTTTTGATTTATTTGTGTACGGAGAAACGAGTTTAGCTTTTTATAGTTAAACATTAAAAATTTTCTACCACTATTTATAGTAAGCAAGTTATAATAGGTTATATAATATATTAAATATAATATAGTGGACACTGTTCGCGGTTATAAAATTCAATCACTTATTAGACTCATAATTGACTGGAACAGTCCAGACGCATCCAAATTCATTAAAAAAAATTCGATATAAGATTCAATTTCGTATGAAAAATGGTATTAAATAAAATTTAACGGTAAATTTTAAAAATTAATTAATGTTAAAAAGTTATTTGGTTAATTATAACTGGTTTCTATCTATAATTTATAATATTGTATATATTATGTATGTATAACAAATTTTATCTTATTTATTAGAGGTTCATCACATGCTTGTTTTTAAGGTGAATTTGGACACCAATATATTAATTTTGAAAATCTATTATTTTCAAAATATTCTACTTATATGAAAATTTTATAAATTTTCGATTATTTATACGAACTATGACTATAGATAATTATAAATAATACAAAATAGGTATATTATAAACGAGTACCTACACAATTTATGTGATTGAAAAAAATGCAATTATTTTTCGTATACATAATATGAAAAAATTTCTTTTTTTACTTTATATATGAGTAATATATTTTAAGAATGCCACTATAGAATTTTCCACCCAAGCCTGCTGCCGACCATGCTAACCAGGAAATCCGCTTCTGCGTGTACGCGCAAAACAGAAAAACAAAAATACTGTTTATCCCAAATTACTTCAATAAACGTAATAAAAACGTTTCGTTTAATGCTCTGACATTTTTTGAATAAAATAACACAGAAAATTGCCTTGGACAGATTAAATATTATCATAACAAGTTCCTGTATTCAATTTCAGAAGATGTATCAACATATACAATGTAAAATATATCATTTAAACTAAATATGCATAATAATAATTGATGTTTAATTTTAATTTGTATTGATTTAATCTGTATAATAAATTTAGTAATGGTAAAGAATTGCTAAGTCAGCAAATAAATAATACAAATTTCTATAAATATTTCTATTATTTAACGTTATTTAACATACAATAAAATAATGATTTTTAATTTGTCAATACTCATTAGTTATTACTTATGTTATATATTTATGTCATACATTTCATATCATTTAATTTAAATTCTTAAAAAAAAGAGTATGTATATTTTATACATATATACTAGTACATGGTTTTTACTAGTATATGTCTGACTGGGTAATTTTTAATAATTATTGGTTATTTCAGTACAAAATCACAAAATACAAAGTGTTGTTTAAGTATGTGTTCGATAGAAAACTAAATGTCGCACTGCATCCTTTTAATATATTAAAAAACAAAAGCCATAATTTTTAAAAATATGTTTGTTATCATTGTATTTTGTATATGAAAATATAACCAAAAGCAAATTGAACATGTAATATTTTACGAAAATGTAAATTGATATTATAGATAAAATAAAAGAAAAAAGAAATTCAGTTCGTTGTAATAAATAAAAATATATTCAATATGTAAATATTTAAGATTAAAAAATATATTTTTAAATTTTTTTTTAAAAAAACGAACAAAGTAGTTTATTTTAAAGCGAGTATAACCAATATAAACACATATAATTCACAATTTAGCAATCATCATGAAACATTTAAAAAAAAATTAAAAATACATATTGAATAAAATACCTACAATCTATATAATTCTAAAATCAAAAGAAAGAAAACAGATTATAATGAAATAATATTGTATCAAACCCATTTTATGTGTATCTGTATATATTTGAATATTGGGAATTTTACTAGGAATCATTGAAAGTAACATAATTAATATCTTTGATAATAAATGTCTCCCCAACTAACTACGCTTAGTATAAAATATAGATTAAATAATAAAACAGTTTTAAATAAAGGTGTGATAATATTATGTATATTGGTTTTAATAGTGTTCACGCATTTTTGTCTTAAAATTAGTGTATATATCTTATGATAAAAATAATAATTGTTCATTATTTATTGTTTATTTGAGTCATTGAAAATTATTGGTGTTTATTATACAATATACAATACTAGCTTGTATATGATGATAATAGACATTAATAAGCTCTCCAATATATACCTAAATTATGTATTCATATTAACGTTAAAGTATGAAAAGTTTTAAAGTTTTAATTAAATTCTTCGTATAGCTAATATTTTATATCATGTAGTAGGTAGATATACCCCTAATAATTCGTGTTATTTGTCTAGGTACCTTTGTAAATACAAATCCCATATGACTGGCCTATAGGCTTTTCCGCTTCAATAGGACTTAAGTAATGGGACACAAATACGTACATATATCATGTATTGGATTTAGTAACTTAAAAATAAAAGACATTCAACTGATTCAAGCTAAAAAGTATTATCCTCTTAAATATAATTTAATTAATTGAATTTTAGTTTTACACATTTTGACGCATTAAAAGTATTATAGTATTATTGTTATCTATTTTTACAAGATAGTTACCTAGTTTTCTAACATACATACTGTATACGTTTTTATTTATAAGTCTAAAAACAAAGGTGTAAGTTACTTAAAATAATGAAGATATATATAGGAAAGAACTTGACAGGGCACAGTAAAAGGGTGTCATTTTAGATACTCGATTTACTTGCTCTAGTGCTATACAGTATTGTATTAATATATTATTATTTATTGTTGTAAATTCAAAATCTACAATGGTAAATTATCGACTGCTCTGAACGCAACTTTGCAATTTAAACTAAACTTGTTATCAAATTTTTTTAGTAGTATATCGCAGAATTATATTTATAGTTTTTTACTTTAAATAATTACTGGGAAAAAAATTGTATCTTTAAAGTATCAATTAAACTCCTCAACTTTCAATCAATAATGGGCATGATTAAAAGAAATTATTGAATCTTTCTTATTTACAAAATTATCCTTGAAAAAGTCTGAAATAAATAAATTAAAAAATAAGATATTTTTATTTTCCAAAATATAAACATACTAAATGTGTACTAATAAAAAAAATCAAGTATTAAAAAGTAATTTAAAGAGCAAATTCAAATTTAATTATTGTATAATGATCTTTATAAGGTTATTTAAATTTTCTGCAGATAATTAAAATATATAATACATACTAAAATGGAATGAAATACGAGTAAAACATGGAACAAAAATATTTTAAATTGATTTAAGTTCTTAAAATAATGAAAATTTTAAAATGTTTTTGGTTAAAGAATATATAAAGCACACACAAAAATCTATCATCATTTACCAATGTGAAGGATTTTAAATATTTTTGACTAAGGATTTTAATTATGTAAGTATACTGAATCAATTCTACCCTTTTAATGTTTTATTGGATTTTAAAATTTAAAAACAAAATTTTTCACATAAAATTCTTTAAATGGTAAAATTTGTAGTTTCAATGATTTTAGCTGGTATCCAATTTATTTAATTACATTCATACCAAATTAATAGTAATATGAACACCTATTGGTATAATTTTTTTATATAGTTAATATACCGTACAACTTTTATATTTGTTGATTTATTAATGTTAATTTAATGGAGAGATGGCGATAAGGGATAACTTATAATTAAATTATAAAATTATTTGAAAGGATTTGTGTTAACACTATAAGAAAACTTATATGAATTGTTTATTATCTTGCTCTCAAAATAATTTAATAATAGTTTGTCATCTTAAATTTAAGCTTTTAGAGATATCAAGTACCTATACGTACTATATCATATTCAAAATTGAAAATTATAAATAAAAATATAATTTGATAAAATAATATGATATTTATTACTTATTATAATAGCTAAATTTATTTAGGTAATTAAAATAAATAAATAATTTCTTGTGTGTAATAAATTGATGGAAATTTCATTAAACTATTATATTTACAATGTTTTAATAAACATACAAAATTAATTTATGAAAATTTCTGAACAGTATAAAATAAACATTCCTGCAACTGCAAATAAACTAAATACAAAACAATTCCATTACACTTGAGATTTAGAATGTTCGGTTAATAGAACGATTTAATGAGTAATATTTTAGTAGACAGTGGACGAAACCTTTGAGAAAATTGCATTTTTTTACAATGATTACATATCGAATTTATAGCTATAATAAGCGCTTTGTTGTAACAAACTTTTATGTGAAAAATAAATATGAAATAAAGCTTAAATTTTTAATAATGTTATTTATTAACAATTAAATATTGAACAATTTTTTGATTATCACATTGTTGTTTTTTTGCTTAAATTAAATGTATTATTTTTTAATGAAAATCATCTCAATATATTTCTGTGAATCTGACTAATATTATATTATATTAAAATAAAAATGAGTTAATGATTTTATATTATAGCTTAGCAATAATTAATCACTACAGATAATTTTGTAAAAGTGTTATATAAAGTTAAAAGTTAAAAGTTTAATTTTAACATTTTTAAGTACAGCAAAATAATTTGTTTTTAATTTATAGAACTTTAACCAAATGTATTGATATAATGAACACCCTTACCTACAATGGTTCTTAGAAAATTATTAAAACACTTAAAAGAATCATATTTAATATGCATAGTATTAGATAATACATTTATATTTATATTATATATATAGTAAAATGGTTAATAATATTTTATAATACGTACACAAATTAAAAAATAATATAATACAATAGAACATACTATGTAGTACACGAAATAATTGTAATTTTAGATTACACAATTAGCCAAATTATATTTCAAAATATCTACTTATTTTAATATTTGCCTGTTTAAAATAATTTTAGTTATCGATAAATTATTTTATCGCTTTAGATTGACTTTTCTAGTTAAAAAAATGATACATACAATGAGTAATAGTTTGATAATTATTTCAATGAATTGCTTTGTTATTCTCAAATATGTACAGTATATTTATAATTATGTAATTGAAACTTTCTTACTGTATTAGTTAAGATTGTTATAATATTATACTTATTGTTTTTTTACAAACATTTTTGGGTAGTTATGGAGAAAAAATTTCTAAAAATGCATACACCTAATGTGTTAATTTAAAATTTAATCTAATTAAAAGTGTTAGTTTTTTTTATTTTACAATAATAACTATTTATTATCTATAATAATGCATCGTTATACTGCACCAAACTGAAAGTAAAAAAAATAAAAAAAAAATTGGTTTTTTTAATAAAATTATATGTTGAGTTCCAATTTCATTAACAACGTATAGAAATTGAAAGTGAATTAGTCACCCTGGCTTTCTTTTTATAAATGTATTTCATTTATATTGTATGATTATAGGCATATAACTAATTTATGAATTATTATGTGAATATCAATTTTGCTAATGAAGTTATTTTTTTTTTTCAGAAATATTTGATTAATTAAATAATAATTATAATCTTAATTAATATTTTTAATGATTCTTTGAAGTATCTAGAGCCGTTCATATTTGTGACAGATGTAATAATATTACAGTACCTACCTAATTTAATTACATTAAATATTACATTACTTGGAATTTGTGATGTATTGTTGGTGTTGTAGTCTGTGCCGTCAAACGTATCCTAAAAGAAAATGTTATTATAAATATAATTACGGATACTTGTTTATACTTAATAGAAAAAAAGTTGTTCACACCACTGTCATGTTTGAAACAGAATTTGTCTTTTGTAAGTCGATATGTTGATTCCTTCTTTTCTGGCTGTGGATCCGATGTATCGCTCTCAGCCATAGCTCTCTAAAACACAAAGCAAATTTGAATTAAGATGATTATAATACTTAAAATAATCATTTTGTAACATTAATTTAATATTAGTAATATCACTGCTGTATTTAAAATATGATTTTTATACTAGTTAATTTTACATCAAAGATTTACAAAAGAAAAATATTGTATTTCTAAACTGAAAAAGTATTAGATATCATCCAACTACATGGTATACTATATTTATATATATTATAATATGTACTACCATATATACTTATATATAAGTATATATTATGCGAATGACGCGACGTAACAATATGCTATATTTTTTTAAATTAAATCATAAAGCTCAAAAAAGTAAATCTTTGTTGCTTCAGCTAAAATAAAAACATATAAAAAAAAAAATAAAAATAATAAATAAATTGAATTCTTATTTCTATAATGTTTTTTGTTACTTAAAGCAAGATTCTTCAGACAATGTATTCTCTATGTAAAAATATTCATCAACCAGTTGTTGAGATATATCAATCTAAATAGTCGTTAGTACGTTGCATCGTATAACGTTTACGTAAATCTTTTTTTTTTCAAACATAAAATATATGAGTCAGTAAGACTAAAGTATGATTTGTTCGTGGATTATCATCGGTCTGATATAACTTAAAGTATACTCAGTTAACGGTGCAAACTTGACTATTAATAATATATTAACATAATTTTAAAATAAATACATAGAAAAACACAAACAGTAAATGATACCTATATGCAGGGTTTAAAGTGGAACAAAATAGCGTAAGATACTGTAAAATTCTTATTTCGTGATATATTTTTTATAACATTTTGAGAATTTTGAGCAATTCACGCGTGTATAAAAATTTAACTTAAATGATTTTGATATTTTTAAATTTTTATTTTATCATGTTGTGTTGTTGCAATCGATGGTATGGAGGGTCCTTGTGTTCATTAATATTTCTAAATTCTAAATAAAGTGATATAAATTAAATTCATAAGTACATTTTTCATTTTTATCACTATATCTTTAAATTTTTATTAACATTAATTTTTTTTTCAAAATTTAAGCTATATGTGATAGTAAATCATTATCTATAATAAAAAATAAATATTTTTATGAAATAATTCAATATAAATAGTACAAATAAAATCATTAATTAAATTTTCATTAAAAATTACATTGTATGGATACATCATACAATATATCTAATAAATAAAACTAGGATTTTAATAACTTAAAAACTACACTAAAATAATATGCAAAAATAACCTAAAAACTCTAAAAAGTAACATAAAAAATGTACTTAAATGAGAGAAAAAAATTTAATTTTAAAATAATAATAATTATTAATCATTAATTATTATTCATTAATTTTTATATTGTACAAAATTGGTAAAAATTTATTTAAAGTGAATAAAATTAAACAAATATATACAAATTTGGGTTAATAATTATTTATATTACTTTTTCAAAATTAATGGACTGGAATAGGTAATTGGGATTACTTATACAACATAATATGTTAAAAAAAGCTTAAAATTATAAAAAATAATAATAAAATAAATTTAAATAAACAAAATTAACGTAATATTTGTAAAAATGATCTTAAAAATGCAAAATAAAAATTACACATTCTAAATTGTTATATAACGAAATAAATATAGTTGTTGGTTAGGACTGTATAATATATAACACTTAAAGAAAAATAATTCAGTCATCAAAATCTAAGCGCTCTACTAATAAAAAATGTATTATAAATAAAATAAAAGATATAGAATCAAAAATATTATGGAACAGTGAGATATAAAAAAAAAAAAAAATTAACAAAGTTAGCTATGTATATAATGATATTTTTATTAAATTAAAAAAATATATAGTGAAATAAGTTAAGAATAAAATTATAAAATTTTGAAAATAAATAGTTATTTTTAACAGAGGAAATTATTTAGATTCAACTTAAACGCTTGAGTATACTATCTTATCGTTTGAAGAAAATATTAAAGTAAACAATTCTTGAATGTGAAGTTAGAAGTAAGAGGACAGCTGAGAAGGTACTATTGTCATTCCCTTTAACTCGTGTCAATAGGATATAGGTTTGCGTTCTCACTTCTCATTATTTGAAATTAAAATAAATACTCATATTATTCAATAATGGTTTTAAAATAAAATCGCGTGGTTTTGATTGTATGAAATATTTATTTGTTTTGTTATGAATTCATATATCTATCTATCATGTCTGAGTGTTATTATCAAATAGTTACTCTTTCAAAATTCCATAAATTTATGCACATTTATTTTTTCTTTTCAATTCTTATCGTAATTATAACCACAGACAATATATTTTAAATAAAAGTTATACAAAAATAAATTTATAAATTACAAAGAACGAAAGGCACTGTATTTAAGCTAGTGGTATTCTTAAAGGTAAAAATGATTCAGTTTATTCAAAATTTGTTCCACTATCATTTATCAGTAATTTAATATCCTAAATCATTATCAGAAGACATTTTAAATAAGGTATAAAAATATAATATAATAATAATAAATATTAAATTGGTATTAGAATTAACTATGTTTTAATAATTTTCTATGGAAATCCGTAAGAGTATGTAATAAGGGCTAAAAATAAGAAAACTAGCAGAATGATTGATGTCTTTGATAAAATAACGATATAACGTTTACCATACATTGCTTAACCGTTTATGTAAGGGATTTAAAAGCCAATGTAAAGAGTCTTATATTTGGTTATTAATATTATTATAGAAGATTAATTTGAAATATGTTAGTATCTCTATTAAAACTTATATATTTCCTACAATATTATAAAGTATTAAATAAGTATTAAGTTAATATAAATTATATTATAAAAATTTAATACAGTGTGTATTTAATGTATTTTATTTACTAGATAATAAAAATAAATATATAATAATAATAATAATAATAACAATAATAATAATGAGTATAATATATAATATTATTACATAATGACAACATTTTGAATACCTAATATTTAATAAAGTAAAATGATAACAATTTTTCCATGATGAGTTATAACTTATAACTCTTCTATAAATTATAGTTTTATATTATCTTTTAGTTGTTACTAGCAATTAAAAATATACCTATTACCTGCCTATATTAAATAATAATTTAAAAAAAGTGTTTTTATTTATTGTATTTAAAAATACTTTTCTTATTAAGTTTAGACTTTTAATATAATAAATTAAAGCATTATAGGACTTAAAAAAAAAAAAAAAAATGTCACTAAATTAAAATCAATATAAATTTTGATGTAGAATAAATTTTAAAAAGAGCTATTTCTAGACCTATCTATACGACTGTACAGGTTTTTTTATTAAGTACCTATATAATTATACTTATATTACTAATAAATCAATAGTTTATGAAAACAATTGTTATTTTAAGACTATTATTGTGATATTATAATTTATAATAATTTTAAATCTAACAAATACCTATTTATATGCATGACTAATTTTTGTAAAATATTTTAATAAAGAGTAATGATACGTATAAATAAAATTAAAAAACTTGGATTAATAATTCGTTTTGTATTTATTAAACTATATTTATTTAAATATTATTTTAATTTATTGAAAATAATATGACTGCATAGTCATTAGTTAAATAGAACAGATTTTGACATAGAATGAAAATTTTCAATAAAGCTCATATTTTTTAACAACACTTTATTTCGTCGCGCATACGCGTAAACGCACATATTATATCTAATACAGTTTCAGCATACAAATTAATGTTTGTCTGGGATTGAATGTTAAACACGTGAAGGGCATTTGTATTTATATTATATATTTATAGTTACCGGTCGTTTATTAAGATGATTTATTTAAGGCATATTATGTCGCTAGTGTTCATTGTTGAACTTTGAAAAAAGTAAAGCAGACACATTATGAGTCACGTTCATACTTTCAAAATTAACTATTTATTGTAATATATGTGCACAATATAAACGTACTTATATTCTATATATCTATACTCCTATATATTATTGTGATATTATATGACACCAGTAAATAACAAACAACAATGCATTTAAGATATACGTTTCTGTGGATCATTTAATAAGTACTGGACAAGCCTGGAGATAAAAGCCGCGGGTTAATCATACCAACTACTCATTCAGTCGAATGTATCAGTCAGTTTTTGTGTTCCTATATAATATGATAATATGGAATCCGATTTTGACATTGTCAATTGGATTGATTTGTAGAATCAAATGACACTACTGGAATAGAACAGATATGTTTTTAGCTCAGATAGGTACATTTTATTTATTTATTTCTCCCAAACCACTGAAGTTTAAACATTTGTTATTCCGTTTGTCCACAAATTTATTATTTTATTTTAAGAATTTAAATTAGACTCTTATCAAAAATTCAATGAGAGCGCGTTTGATGTTTTACAATGTTACATTTGATTATGTAGATATTATAGTGAACAGTTTAATTTAATAAGTATGTAGTGTAATGATTGATTTGTCTATTAAGTACATATTAAAATGGTGAAAGTTATTAATTTTTTTAAATCTAGAAGACTAAAAATTCTGGGTTAAATAGCAACTATATTGCGTATACCACAAACACACTTGCTCCAACTTAGTCTAATGTGATAGGAAGGTAATAGCTTTTCATAAAAATAAATAACTTCAGCAAACATAGAAAACATACTTTCTTATTTTTAGGTGAACTTAAATCTATAATTTGTCTCTCACTTGACACTATCATTTTTAAACTAATCGAATACAAAAATGAAAAATAACTCGTACACCTCAAACTTTTTTCTCCTAACTTGTAATATTAGAAAATACTACGGGAAATCCCACAATAAAGGAAAAAATACAATGTTATTGTTTATTTATTTAAAATTAAAAACTATAGGTTATTGTTATGTAAATTTAGCATGACAGATATAGGTGTACATATAAATATTATTTCATGACGAAGTATATCCCATTAGGAGATTTCTAAGCTCATATTCTATTTTTGTATTATTATATTTATATTGTTTTATCTATTAAACTTATTGTTCAGTTCTTTAACTGATAGCATAAATAAAAAGTTTGTTTAAAAAAAAAAATATATATATATATATATAAGAAAAACATAAAAATATTTGAATATTATTTGTTTCTAATAATTTGCAAAATACTTAAAAAAAAAAAAAAAAATTGAAACCAATTTAACTATAGTAATCGAAAAAGTTTTATATACACACGTGACACGTCACACACACACACACACACACACACTCAACATGACTTGGCTGTTTGATTCGTTTGTGTATGAAATGATTTAGAAACATCAAACCAGAACTAATAGAAACAGAAACCATTATATAAACGAGTTTGTTGCTTCTGATGTAATAACAAGAGATTTATTCCAAACTTCGATTATTTGTTTTTTTTTTTTGCAATAGTCAGGTATCTATACATAATATAAAATAAATAAATAATACATTTAATCTCTTGCAGAATGGAGCATATCATAAGACGCTACATTATTCGACGACATATTTATGACTTCCGATAGTGGAAACTGGGAACATATGACTATAATATTAATGATACAGTAATGTATTATTATGCATGTAAAAAAAGTTAATTTGTTCAGAACCCACAGAAAAAGTAAAAGGTTAACTTTAAGTAAAAAAAAAAAAATAAAAAAAAAAAGTATTATATAATATTAGGTAATTAGTAACATAAGATAATATAAATACTTTCAATAAAACCGTATCTACAAATTAAATATGGTTCATCATGTCTAATCTATACTTTATTTATTCTTGAATTAACGCCGGAAAATAATAAAGATTGTCTTTCAGTAAGTTAAAAATATTTATTTTTACATATTATTATTTATGGCTACAAATTATAATTCATAATATTTATTCGAGAAGCAGGCCTGAATACTCGCAAAATTACAAGACTACTTACAGAAGTTAGTAGGTATAGAAAATTTAAAAAAGAAAATTTATACTTATTATATTTACAAAGAAACACCATATTGAAGTGTGGTTTTGGTTATAAAAAAAAAAACTATTTAAGTTATGGTTTTATTATATTAAATGTTTGTATTATACTTGTCATTTTTGGGATAATAAAATATCATTAGCTATTTTTAATTCATTTAAAACTGTCATCTTGAATGCCTGTCGCCCTCGTCTCTTTATTAAGCTCGTCTGTTATGGATATAACGATATACATATAACATCACGTGTGCAAAAACACTAATAATTAAATATTAACGATAAATTAATTATGTAGGAATAATAACAAACTAAATATTAAGAATAATATAAGAATACAAGCAGTAAGTAAGTCGGTAGTAAATAGTTAAAATAAATAAATATTTTATTTATATTCAAGAGTTTTTATAACTAAAACAGCTGTTTTGTTAGTACATACCAATATACTAATTAATTATTATAAAATATGAATGAAATATGCATTTTAAAATTAATTGTATTACTTCATGTTTGTTATAAGAATACAAATTTCCGACAATCCTGTTTGTGTGTAAGTAGTTTAGATTTTCTATGTAAAATATAGATATACTATATTATAAATATATATATATGTAGTCGAGCACATTATTACGGCACAAAAAAAAAGAGATTACTTACATACAATTCCAAGTAACCCATACATTTTTGTAAAGTAACTTTCAGACGATCAGATAAGCTTGTTAATAAAAATAAAAAAATGAAGTGATATTTATTATAAAAAATTATTGAGCACCTGGATGATAATTATATTTGTTGTATTGATACACGCGTTTTTTCTATTTCAACTGGAAACGTAATACGATCAACAACACTATATATTGGTAGCTCTATATTATACTCGTATGTATGTCTCCAACCTTACAATATTAATCCATCACGACATTAATAATGCATTAGTTTACCCCTTTTTCAACCCTAGAAATACCTGTCACAGGAAAATAAATTAATTGCCTTGAGATAGAAATAGAAACCCATCGAGAATACCAAACAAAGAGCATTTATGCATTTAATTCAAAACGTTTAATTTCAATGTTTTAAAACGTAACTGATTTATCTATCTGCATGTATAATGAGATTGTTCTTATTGAGGCTAAATACTATATTTTTGACTAGGAATTATCATTAAGATCATTAACTATGATTAAATTACTAACAAACTAACACATATAAATTAATTTATTGTTATATATAAAAATATATATTGTAGGTACATAAATATAAAATAACTATGGAATAACGTGCGTTTGTAGCTAATAAATTACTTGACTTTGACAAGCATGTCTAAAAATATACTAAGCGTAAGCTATTTATAGTAACTCGACTCTTTTTGATACTAATAGTAAATAAAAATTAAGTTTTGATAGTATTTTAAAGTTAATATGAACAACTGTATTTTAATGGGTAATAGAATAAAAATAATAATAACCGGAAACATATAGAAAGTTTACTTATTGAAGTCAATTTAATTATGATAATAAAATAATTAATAAAGAAAAAATTGAGAAACATAATCACATAAACACAATGGATATTAATTGCGTTTTTATTTTAGCATTTATTAACGTGAATTATTTAGGAGCTTATAGATAAAACATAAAACATTTAACTATATTAATGAATTATTATGATCCGACTAAGCATATTAAACTAAACGGTTGTAAAATTGTAAAATTGTTAACTTAACGATGTATAAATTAACCTGTTGAGTATACTTTTATAGTTAAATGTATTAAAATGTTTACATATGGTTTTTATTCTATAAGTAGTATAGCAAAAATAACTTTGTTGCAAACAACCAATTGATTCGTTCAATCAATGAAGTTGAATTACATGATACAAAGTTAAATTATAAATCAATCTAATTGTATACCTACTATTATATTAGTTCATCAGTTTAAATCCTAGAAAATTCTTTACCGGCGAAAAATTAAAAATATAATATATTATATTACGAAACTAACGGTATCTGATAAATATATCTTAATATGCGTAATATGCAATTATTATTATTATTATTTTTTATTTTAAAATATTTAGCAGTTCAATTTTTAATCGTAGCATGACATGTATAATATACTCGTATCATAGTTTATTTAAATATTTCAAAATTTAAATGTTTGTTCTATGTCAATTTAATTTTATACAACGATGATAAGTTTTATATATTTTCTTAAGGTGACAGTTATTGAAGAATACCGAAAGGTGAAGTCCTCTGGGAAACCTTTTTTGTACTCAAGTACTTATTTAAAATTATCTAAATGGAATTGTATAATAAAAATATCGACAAAACTGAATTTATGTTTTTAATAAAATTGATATGCACATATCTTATAACGTTTAATGGTAGAATTAATACTAAAATCATTGAACATATTCAATAATATTAAAAAAAAAAAAAAAAATACATCCTAAAATTTTTAGATTTTACTGAAGGAAATTGTATTGCGGTTCACACGAAAAGTATAAATAATCACAGTAAGCGGATTGGAAAAAAACCAAATACATCGTAACTTTCAGTTGTTATTTAGAATATTATCATAAACGTTCATTACTATAACTATATCGTTATTATTAATTATTATGATTATAATCATAACTATGTGAGACTATTCTAATTAATTAAAATGGTTTCTAGATTCTCAGTGGCGTATTTACAGGGGGAGAAGGTCTAGGGGTACTGGACTCCCCAGAAGAAAAAACCGATACATAAATTCCTGCAATATAGTTTAGTAATAAGTATAGAATTTGGTATTCTGTGTATTCTGACGACGATTTCCAAGTTACGACTAATTGTTATGTGTGACAAGGCAATAGGTATATATCAGTTATCCATATCTTTAAAATATAAACTTTATCGCACAGAAAAACTGATTATTGATGGATTTGAGTGTGTATAAATTAACAATAATAAATTGCTATATACTATACAGTGTATGCTATAATAAGTATAATACAATATAAATTCATTAAATTATTTTATCTATTATAAGATATTACACATTTTCTACTAATCTCATTTTGTTTTAAAAACTATACAAGTAATGACAAACTAGTGAACCAGGGAACACGAGTTAATTATACTTTTTATATATTAGTATTAAGTAAGTACACAATAATATACTTTTATTATGTCTCAGCAAACTTCATTTAGTCAATTTTTAAAAAAAATCTAATGATACAAAAAATGTTGAGCATTTTTACCATGACAAATCTTCAGTTATTTCCGCGATTTCTCCAAATAAACGACCAATATCACCAAATATAGATAATAATGTCAAACGCATTAAACTGTCGAAAAATTTGATAATATCGAATCAGAAATTGAACAAAATCAATTTCGATATAAGATTTTAACTTAACCGTTCGTTAACAGATGTAGAGATAGAAAAAATTCTTTAAAATATTTAGAAGCCCGAAGAAAAGACTAAATGGATTGATCATATTAAACATTTATAGAGGAGTTGAAATTACTGTTGATGAAGTGATAGATGAGTCAGCAGTAAAACAATCAAGATGACTAGAATTTATTTTATAAAATAATATTTTATTATATAGTTTAAAATATAATATATAATATATATAATATTACATATGACTATACAAGTATACAAGTATATATTTAATTTAACTCCTTCAAAAACTATATAGGGACGTAACTGTTAAAAGTTATCATAGTTTATATTAATTATATTAATTATATATAAACTTTGGATCCCCCCCCCCTTGAAAAATTTGAAAATATGCCACTATAGATACTTATAATTAGAATTTATGCGAGTTTACTGTAAAAATGTAATATTATTACTAGTGTTAAATATCCATAATCTAAATTGTATACTATATTATAAGGAAATTAATATCATATTTAGTAGGTAAATATTAGAATATATAACTTATATAACCAATTGGAAATAAATCTAATTTAATGTACTAGTATATAATATGAACTCATGATTATAATATTTTTAAAATAATTTAAGCAACGTTAAAAAAAAATATTTTTATAATTATCCTAAAGATTTAATACTAATACTTCACTTTTGATAAACTTTCACTTCCTTCACTTTCAAATAACAATATTAATGATAATCTCTTTAATATAATATATTAAATTATATTCCAAAGTTTAATAATAATTAAAATAAATTCACGAGAAGTCAAAAATATTCTATAACTATACTCTATTTTAATACATCATGATAATACGTAAAGTGTTCTAAATTTACTATCACGTTAAAAAAAATACTGTTAAAATAATAATTTAATGTAAAGTAACTTAAGTAAAGAAAAGTTACTAAATGTCCATAACTATTAACGTTTAATATATCAATTGATAAACGTGAAATTGTATACTCGTATTTATAAAATTTAATTTTCAATTAAAATATATAATTTGATTTTTTAGCTGATATATTCGTGTTTAAATTTTAAGTTTTAAGTATAAATATATTAAATTATCTTAGGTTTATTTTGATTTAAAAATAAAATTATATTATTCGTAAGCAATAATCCTGACAATGAAATAAAAATAATACGTTCACGGTCTTAAAGTCATCAAATATTCTGCCGAAGAACAATATTAAAAAATTTAAATGACAACGAATAATATGACTTATTACAAATTGAACTATTGGTCTAGCACACGCATCATAAAAGTATTTTAATGCATTACGATATACATTACGATATTAGCCTGTTGTAGCCAGCCATACATAGATGAATACGTATTACATATTATATACATAGTCTTTGAATCGCATTAATCAAATCCCCCATAGAGGGACAATGGGTGAGAAAAATATCAGAAACCGTTCAACAACAAGTCGTTACGACAATCCGTAATATTATAAAACTTTCACATACGCTTGCAATAGTCAATGAACAATGTTTTTGAACTTTATTACGACCAGACCTCGACCCTGCCCCGCCAACCGACGTCAACCCATCGCCTACTTTACCATGCCATACACACGCATAAATGCATATAATATATATGTTATTATATACATAGAACAGACGAACTTACCCGCAGTGTATATTATATATTTCTTAAGCCTTCCTTTTGTCACGAGACGTATGCGTGTGGGGAGTTAATGCGAATAATATGTGCGTTTTTGTGATTTGGTTTTCACGCACAACGATATCTTTTCGCGCGATGCACGTGACGTACATTTTTATTGTCCACTCGGCTTTTAACGGACGGCCTCCAACATTATAGTCAGAATATTGTTTTCCTCGATTCGTCCTGTACACCATCATAGACCATATTATTACTACATGCATCCTTTTCTATTTTAAGCATCCGACGGGTGACAATATTATGGCTTTTCAAGTATGTGTGTATACTAATGAAGTCTAATAAAAAGGTTTCAGCATCAGAATACCAAAAACAAGGAAAATTTACGATTTCTTTGCATGTATACGTCAACCCTTCATAACTGAAATTCCAAGTCGGTGCAGGTATATTAAATAAGGTGAAAATATGACTACACGGAATGTGTGATATTCTTATATCTTATACACGAAGCAGTATTTTTCGAATATCAACTATAAACCGACAAATCATGTTTACCTATACCGCATAAAAATTGCATAAAGCATGATAGACTGATTATTTTTTATCATTAGACTGCAGTATTGAAATTTCAGAATTATACATACTGTAAATTAATACATAAACACACGCGCATATAGATGTATTTATATATATATACTTATTAATGAGTTAATAAAAAAGTTTAAATGTTTCATGAGAGATATTTTATTTTTATAATTTATGACATAAATATATCCATACAATTGAATTTTTATGTGTTGTGTAATTCTATTTTCAAGCAATGAAAATAATTTTCTAAAATTTATGTTATTGTAAATGTCAGTAAATATCAACACATCACAATAATATTTGTAAATTTCAAATGTTACATTTTTCAAAAACGTACTAATCGTAAATGAGTGTGTTAAATAGTTAAGGTATTATAATAAGTGTAGCGAGACATGTAAGGTCACGTGGAGGAAAATACCTATATAGGTAACTAGATCATTAACAGCTAAATGAAGTTAAATTAACTATATAGTGCACTGATTAAGACTAACATTTTTGAACGCATGCG
This sequence comes from Melanaphis sacchari, assembly GCF_002803265.2. Lineage (NCBI taxonomy): Eukaryota > Metazoa > Arthropoda > Insecta > Hemiptera > Aphididae > Melanaphis > Melanaphis sacchari. The sequence goes on along the minus strand of NW_020270975.1, from coordinate 1,177,056 downwards.
TTGTATTAAACAATAAATAAAATAAACAATAGGGAATAATTCCTATGTGCCGCTCAACTACACTTAATACTTTACAGTATATATAGTGTAATATAGATACTAAAAACTTAGAGCACAATTATTCGATAATACCTAAATAAAAAAACAAAAATACAGCTTAAAATATAAGTACGTTATTATTTTTATTAAATAAAAATTTAAAAATTAAATGTTTTTTTACAATTAGGTACATTCAAAGTTTGAACAGATAATGAAAAAATAATTGAAATACTATAATAACATAATATTTTAACATTATGATATATAGAGAGTGATGTATCATAGTTTTTATCATGTTTAGTTACATATTATGTGAAAGTTTACGTTTGGAACTTATTATATTATATAGTAGTATAGTATGAAATACATTTTAAAGATATTAATGATTTATACATTTTATTAATTTATTTTTTTTTTAAGTTTCCCTGGCTTAATTGTCTAGACTTAAAAATAATTTATAATATATATATATATTAATAATATGAATAAAATATATAAATTTATAGGTATAATATTAATAAATACATAAAATAAAACAGTTACCTATTTAAAATAAAAATAGTGAATTAAAACGTATGTCTATGTAAATTTATAATTCACATTATACACTCTTTTTAAATACTAATAATAGTATTTACATCAAAGGCTAAACAATAATAAAACATAAAATTATAAAGAGAATTTGTATAAAAATATATTTTTAAATATTTAAAATTGAATAATAGTAAAATCAGTGAAGTGTACCTATTTGAGTTCATAATTACACAAAAACCTTTAAAATTGTTTAACGTATACGCACGTATATGCTTTTATTTTTATGCCGACTATTTCATACTTATACTTAACTGTCAGTATTTTTACATAATGTAAAGATTAAATTCGCAAAAAAAATATATATTACATATTATATGTTTATCATATTCATAAAGTTTATATCATTTTTTTATTTCATGTTTTCTTGAATGTTTTTCAAATCTAAGAGACATTAGTTTTTTTATATTAAACATAATTTGATTTAAAAATTTAATATCAACTTGATTTATAACATTAAATAATATATTTACGAAAAAACAAAGTTTTTTAATTTGAATATAAATAAAACTTACTATTTAGAATAGCATTAAATACAAATTCGCATAATATAATATGTATATATTATTAACTTACAGTAAAATTGAGTAAAATAAATATGATAATTTTCTATTACAATACAGTTTTTTAATTAAGTAGTAATAAGTTATTACTTATAATCTTAGTAAAAATTACTGTTAAATTATTATGTATAAAAATTTAATTAAGCTCATATTATCCTTAAATGCTCTAGTTCGACACAGAAATGTTTTAATACTGGAAGATCTTATAGTATACGAGAAACTAGAAAGGTTTATACTATTTCATCACATCACATCACATGCATTTGGTTATGCATATTATGAAAATGTCGTTATAAAAACATGTATTATTATTATCATCTGATCTTTATTTGGCTAAACGTAATCGCGACATACTCCCGATAAAACAAAGATTACTTATACAAAGATAGATCTTTTTTCGTATAGCTAAAATAAGTTTTAATTTAGGAGGTTAGTATATATTTAGTATTATGTAGTAAAATAGTAGTGATCTACCTATATCATACGTATATCATACATTTCAATATAAGCCAGGATTACCATAAATTATAATTTGTTTATTAGTTTATTGGTAGAAATATAAAAATACTATTTCTTACACGATAATGTTACATTGTTACTATTAAAGATGTATAATTTGAATAGTAAATAATAATATTTACAGGTTATGACATCACTATAATACATTTCAGTAAAAAAATAAAGGTTAATAATAGGTATACGAATACATGCATATTGCATAGGTATATTTTCACTATAAATAATATACAATGATAAATATTTAACATTTAATAATTCTAGACGTATATATAACACAGATACAAAACAATGATATATAATTTATTATGGATATGGGACTTCCGTATTTTAAATTTTGTTAAATAAGTTGTGTGTGTGTATTTTTAATCAAGAATTTCAGAAACAGGAAATTGTACATTCTTTTTTAGTACTTTTAAATAAAACTTTATCTTCGATTGCACTTAATGGTAACATTACATTTTCATATCAAATTATGTGCACGTGTAACTGATCCATTACTGAAAGTTTAGTGTCACGTGCTCACTGTAAAATCCAATACAATAGTTAGCATGCGTAATTTGACTCTTCTGGTTGTCAACGTGTAATACGATCATATGGTTTTTAAATATGCTGTTAGGATGGTAAACATCTCCTGTATAGGCCACTCAGCTAGTTGTTTGATTTTGGTTGATGTATTCCGTTCTCAAACCAACAATACCGAATAGGAATACATAAATGACCAGCTGTAGGAGTGATGAAATTTTCAGATGAAGTCCGTAGAAAAAGGGTATATATGATGAGATGAGGATATTTATTTTTTTTGTTATCGCATATGGAACATATACGTGGAGAATAAATCAAAAACGAAATTACCAGGGAAGAGTCAGAGTGCGGTAAATAATATATTGATAAATACTAGACCGTAGACTAGATATGAATATTGAAAAAAAATGTTAAATGAACTGTCGCTAACTCAACAATGGAAATTATCAAAATGATCATGGCAGTGTATTCGATAGAAAATATTGAATTCACCTCCACTTGTTGAAATACGTTTGTGAGTGGCTAAGTAATAATTTATGAATATTTCGACCTATTTTGACGTTACACGTCAAGTATTTGATGATGACATTTTTTCATAATTGACATTTTAAAATATTTATGCTTTAATTATCTCAATATTTAAAAAGTTAATTCATCATAAATGTGCTAAAAATCAGAGTTATATTGCAAAATATAAATTTGTTTTGTTTAATAATTTTTAATATGCCCTTGCCACCGTGACCATTGAGACTGATTCGAAAATATTTATTTATACCTTATTAAATAAGCTTGTCACATAATATAAATGATTTGATAATTGCTGATCAACTAAGAGATACTATACGTATTCGTTAAATAACTGCGTGAAAATGGTCGGTGACACCGAATTTAACTTCGTCAAAAATACGTATAGAGTAGGGATTCAGATTGATCAATGATTCTTCGAGCTGGAGATACAAAATTATTCACTAACATAATGTAGAATAATGAAAATGTAAGCTATTGATTATATAAGTACAAAATCTATTAAACTATCTTACTTTTAAATTTAAAATTTCTATGAGATACATTTTGTTGTGTGATTTAAATATTATTAATAATTATTATTTAATGATAGAGCGCCATACATAGATTGTACATTAAATATCGAAAAAATGATTATTTCAAAATATTAATGCATTAACAACAAAATAAACCTTCTTTTTAAATAGTCACAACTATATATTTTTTTTTTTTTATAGATTTTGGTAGTATTTTTACTGAATACTTATGGTAATGGCAAAATTATCAATTTTAATTTTATGATAAATACTTATACAAAAGAATTTATTTAAAAGTACTTACATTATAGTTATATATCAAAATTAAAATTAAACTATGTTTACTAACTATTTTGTAGGCATTTAGCCAAAAATTGATTACATTTTTTGTGTGTATCTCATTAGATTATTATCAATTTAGTTTATGAAAAGATGTGAAACAGCATGGTATCTTACACCCTAAAACCCATAATACGAAATGTTATTTATTTTTAATAAAAAATACTTAAATAAATGGACTTTACTTATAATGTTAAAAAACGGTAAGTGTGTGGTATATTATCATACAAGTATTACATGGAAAATAATGAAAAAGATTGTCTTCATAGTTTATACACAATATACTGATAAAATAATATTATATTTAAAATGCTATTAAATTTTAATTCTGATTCTTTAAATAAATATTTTTAATCTAGTATACAATTGAGAGTCGATTTAACGTCATAGTTTTAAAGAAAAAAAATTAATAATACATATTATTAACATTTATTAATTCACATTTACCAGTAAACAAATTCTCTTTATCAATAATTAAAAAGGCAAATTTTTAAGGGACAATAATTAAAAAGGTATTCATAATTAATAAAAAAAAATATTGGGTAAATTTTGAAATGAAATTATAGTATAAATGGTATAAAACGCGTGGACAAAATGGACGAAAACAATTCCAAGCGGAGACGGTCTATCGCTTATATTACTAAGTATAGTTTATGATATTTCAATTAAAATTATTTATTTAACTAATAATAATACATTTAATTAAACAATTTACAAATTTTCGTAATTTTGATGAAATTAAATTGAGCCTATAAATATTTATATAAGGTATCTGTAAGAGAAAATTATGAAAATTTCAAGTAACTACGGTTATTCGTTTTTTAATTCCGACGAAATATCAAAATATTTATTTAACGGTGAGTATAATTTATAATATTGTAAATATTGACCTTAATGCTACTAAAAATTAATTTAACTTAACGGAAGAAATGTTTTTGATGAATTTTTAACTACAAAATAATTATTTTAAAATACTCATAATTTTCAAAATTTCAAATTTAAGCACTCAAAAAAAAAAAATATGTGAAACCTTGTTAATAATTTCAAGCATTTTAACCAAGCAAATATTTTTTTATAGACATTTACAAAAAAAATAAAAAATAACTAAAATACTGAAAATTTCAAATATCTATAAACAGCTAAACAAAACGTCGTAATAATTTAATTATATGAATATCTTACATAGAAAATGATCATTTGGTGAAAATTTTAAATATTGACGATAACTAATTTTTAATGGGTTAAGCAAAAAACAAATAAAATAAAATCTATTTTTTTTCAAATTATTAATATATTTAATATTTATTTTATGAATATAGTTTTTTATAATTCGTAATATTTTCTTTTTAGCTATCAAAATTTTATTTTTACAAAAAACTAAGTTACCTAAAAAATCTAGTTATCTTTGATTTTTTTTTTTTTTTTTTACAAATTAGATCCAATTTGCTATCCAAAACCACTCTCAAAGTCGAAAATCGAAACATTTTTTTTAACTGCTTATCGTTTACACATACAAGTACACACAAAAACAAATAAAACAGTGTAAAATCAATACATTCATTGCTTAGATTAGAATTTTAAATAACTGATATATTTGCTTTTATTATACTATTTCGATAATAATATAATACATTTTATGTTAATAATATGATCAATAAAGTAATAAATAATTTAATATTAATCAAAAAAAAAAATAAAATATATATCAATTCTTTTTACCACAATAACATAATTTATAGTTTTATACAAATATTAATCCTAAATTTAATGTTATACTCGTATTTTCGTCACACTAATATTGTTAGTTATTTTTTTTTATCAAAAACAAATGGTTTTTAAAATAACCTTGTAATTACTTATCTGAAAGATTATACTTTGATTTACGTTAAGTATAAATAGTATGATGTTTTGAAATAAAATATTTCGATATTGGACCTCTTCGTATAGAATTCGAACTTTCTAATTAGTCAACGTTTATAAAAACAATTTAAAAAAAAAAAAAAACAAATATAAAAGGATAGTTCAAGGGGGAAAAATGTGAAATTAATTTGATTCGCGCACGCAGTCCACGTAAAGTAATTTAAATTGAAATTCTCTGTAGATAGAGTTTATAGGTTGCCTTCGTGAACCGTAATCCTAAATTTAGATAAAAGGAAGAAAAGTTTATTAATTTTTTTTAATTTTCAAAGTATTTTATCAATTAATTTTAAAACTTCCAACAAAAGTTAAATGTCTTCAATTATTTATTATTTGAGGACATAATATGTTTAATTGACAGTGATACACCAATTTTATTTATTATTAAAATTTAAAGATTTAAAGACAGTAACAATCATTACCTTATATATTTTTAACGCCCGTATTATAAATATTTAAAGATATATTTGTTAAAAAAATATTAAGAAACCTTAGTAAAATTTTGCTTTTACAATATCAGTGTTGATTACTTCGGTAAATGTTGTAATATTCAAATTGTTGTTACAAACATGCCTTATAAATGATTAACATATAAAAAACGTAAAGTTTATTAAAAGTTGTAATGGAAGAATTTTTACAGATCGTATTTCAAAATTAAGATAATTTAAGCAATTGATTACTGGTTTTTTTTAAATATTCAAGATTGTTTCATTAATATACAATAATAATTAATATTATATAAGAAAAAAAATGTTAGTTATACTGTTTTATTTTTTTTAACCAATGTGGTTAAAAAATTAAAAATGTTGCTTTTTTTATTTAACTATCTTAAATAATGTAAAAAATATAAAATTATGTTGCATATTTATTTTATAGTTTAATAATTGGTTTTCTTGTATTTATATTCAATGTTAACTTTGACAAACAATAAAACTAATGTGAAATTATAACTATTATCGTATAGATATTGAGCAGTCTTTGGAAATAAGAAATATTTATTTTTTTATTCTACTAGTAGGTATGGTAAAAGACCTACCTAAACAATTATATAACAAGCGTGTATATTATCGGATAGAATTAAGCTATATTAATATAATTTCAAATCTGGGATTGAACTATATAAATCCAGCAGTATTTTAAATATATAGTGAAAAACAAAAAATTCATTGAGTTAAGTAATAAATATCAAACAATTAAGCTTCATATTATATATTAATTATCTATGTAAAATCTATCTATACATGTTATGAGATTTATTAGAGTTATTTTTATTTATTTACTATATGTACTTGAGTATTTCGTCAACATGTATTTCATAAAAGCGCGCTTTAATTTATTATCACTCCATCTTTTACACTTCTTCAAATTTATGCATTTTACTGAATAAACATTCAAATAATAACAACTTCATACTAACATAAATGTGGTTTATATTAGCTTAAAATATTACTAACTAAATTAAAACCAGATTTTATTGTAAAGTACTTATATATTTATCAAAGTAAAATACGGTAAAACAAAGAAACATAATATCAAGATTTATCGAACTGTTATCTTCAAAACATGGTATTTTAAATATACTTACAAACTACTATAACACTTAGTGAATTAAAATAATTAAAAATAATTTTTTTTTAATTAACTATGCTCTATATTTTTTTTGGAATAAGCAGAAAAATAAGCGTTTTAAAGGTTGGTAGGGTCATAGTTACGATTCTGCTAATTACTATGTATAATTTTAAAACCTAATTAATTTGACTAACTTGATAGTGTTAAAATATTTAAAATTTTTTTTTTTTTAATGAAGAAAACAATGTAGTCATGTTATTACGTATTTAATAACTTTTAACAGAATAAATGAAGTGTATATTTAATTTTTATCAATTATGCTACTGATTTTAATAAACTGCCTACCAATGTAATACCCTTTGTAGAAGAATACAAAGATATTTACTTATTTCTATCTAAACATTTTGTTAATAAGATATTTTTTATTGTAATTTGTACTATAAAACCAACGAAACAAGTTACAGTTTATACAAATAACAAAAATTGTATGAAACAACCAAAAAAAAAAAAAACAAGAAAACAAAAATAGTAATAGCAAATAAATTATTAATCTATACATTTTGAAATAAAAAAGTCTTTATTAATGCAATATATAAGCAGCATCATTTTTTTTTTTTATTTGGCTTCAAACACTCAAATCAACATTTTAATGAATCGCACAGCTGATAGGTACATATTGTTTTATATTACACGTATTGACATTTTTTTTTAAAATTAATATTCAATAAAACTATTTAATTGATTAAAATGACTGAAAATAACATAACAAATAATAGCAGTGAATCAGTTATTGAGACTTTCGGTATTTTTGGATCCATCATATAAAATTATATAGTATTAATGTATATAAATTACATATACTTTAATACTTTTTTTAGAAATAAAGAACGATCTTCAAAAAGTTATTGTGGATGCATTTTCATTGTTTACAAATGATAATATTAACATCATACCAACAAATGATCTAGGCAAAGTTATTCGTTATATAGGTACGCATGCTAAACAAATTAAAATGTTACAAATATAATCCTTAGAATAACCTAATTTAATTATATTTAATCAATGAATTACAATGATTATTAATATTATATATTCAACACTCATATATTTTATTTAGGTAATATACAAGATATCAAATTCATTTATATATTATATATAGATAATTATCAGAGATAAACATAAGTTTAAATTTACTTAATATTTTAGGAACTATGTACTCATATAGTCTATATAATAACTATTTAACATAATCACACAAAATAGAGTATGAGAAATAGACAATTACCGGAAAATTATACACATATTAATTATATGATCACCGTACACAATGAATATGTGTATACTGCCTCATCATGATATCGCAGTTTTTAGTCTATTTCTCCTACTATATTTTTATAATTATCTAGACACTGAAACGGAATGATATTTAACTTTTCACGTAATTTAAACACCTAATCACTGAACAGAGGAAAACGGACGTATCACCCTTTATTCATACGTCATATAATTTAAAGATGAAAAACGAAAAAATAACTTAATTTCTATCACGCATATATTCCATTTTATTATTATTTAACTATTATATTGCTGAGTACATGGACATAAAATACCTGCATAGGACCATTTGATGTGAAATTTTTAAGGTGGGTAAGAGTGATGGGGGGATAAAAAACACATTGGCGCCACAAAATAATTTCATGACGACAAGAGCTTGGTAGGAAAAAGTAAAACCTCGGTTGACCCATCCGGTGAAATAATAAAGACCGTTGTTTATTGACGTAGAGCGAACGATTTCAATAATAGATGTTTACATCTAAGTCTTGCCACAAACCACAGAAAAAATAAATTCAAAGCACCGATATAGATCCTCTACTCTGTACCGTTATGTGTCAATTCGTGTACCAAAACGAAATATTTGATTTATTAAAAGCACCAACGTTTGTGATGATTCATGGAGAGAATATATAACATATATATATATATATATATATATATATATATCATCCTTGACGAATACAGTGTTAAAGTTTTGGAAGATTTGCCGTTCCGTATGGTAGACGGGATGAAACGATAATTTCATGCGATATAATATTATTAATCACGTATATTAAGTCTTTAATATTATTTCTGTTCGATTGGTACCTATTCGTAAACGAACAAATCTACAACAGCAGATAGTAGTCGGGGGGGGGGGGGGGGGGGATGAGTATTTAATAAATAATTAATTATGTAAAATAACACCTATAGTTCTATACAAGGTTGTCTTCTAAGGTTGGAGTATGATATTTAATAGATGACTGTAGCATTAATTGATGGTATTGCTAAATAAAATTTCAGGAAATTTTAAAACAAACTAAATGTTATGTGTACAATTTACATTGACCGGTAAACGTAATTACATATTGACAAATACCTAATAATTGTGTTTTGATTATTTTTAATTATAAAGTATAGTACAAAATTTGAAAACTTCACTTATTTAATATCTGATTATTTAGGTATAACATATTAATACAAGATACTCAAAATTACAAGTTTAAATGATAAGCTTATTTTTTTTTAAGCTTGAATGTTTGTTTGAATTTACTATCGGCACGTATTATAATATTTACTTTCAGTGGGAAAAATTAACAAAAACCGATTTTGTTTGATTTTTTTTTTTTTTTTTGTTTTTTTAATTAATTTTGTTTTCATTTGTTGTGTGGTAGGTATATAAAAGTAACGTTGACCTATATTATAAATACCAATAAATAAAAATTGTTTAATAAATATTATTATTTAGGAGTATGTATGTACTATATAGTTACTATATACCTACGAGTATACTATAACTTTCGTAGTTTGTAGCCTTTTAAATTTTTAAACTACAACTTTTAAAGTATCAATGAATAAGTAAAAAAGTAAAAAATAAGTACCTATAAGTATTGTAACATTTAAAACGTTAAAAATATATATTTTAAACAACAAGATAAGAAAATAAAATTATAATTAAATCTATTTATAACATAATAATTAATAACATTAAGGTAATCTATGATATTATTTTTCCAATTTAATAATAAAAATGAATTAAATTATATCTATTATTTTTCAAGAAATTCAAAATTAACCGATATAAAAAGTGATATCTACAGTATCAGTTGCCACTTGAGTTTCCTTGAGTGTAATTATTATTATTTTACCTAAGTACTAGTATGCTTGTAAAATTCTGAAATTTAAATAAATAAATTACTTTTATACATTTATACATATAATGCATCATTGCCATCAAATTTATGGATCAGAAATCGAGAATTTATGAATACTAATATATACAGAAGGTTTTATTAGAGAATTTACACATGTCATAATATTAAATACAAATAAATATTTATAATATACGAGTAGGGTAGTATCTACGACTATATTGTATAGATATATAAGCCTATATATACTTAAGATTTATGAGCTCATAGATTAGTTTAATATATAACTATACACAATTGAATAATAATTACTTAAATTATTGTCTTTACGTAATTTCATACTTAAGTAAAATAAATTAAGCACTGAAAAGATAATGAAATGGAAACGGAACCGGGAACATACTATACGAATACATTAAAAATGGCTTTCTGACAAATGTTCATACTTCATTTAAAACTGAATAGCTTTTTTTAACCAAAAAACCAATCGGATAATTTCTTTAAAAGTTGTATATCCCTTCTTTTAGAACCCTTTAGTGTTATTATGTATTTTATATGCGTGGATAGTATTATAACTATAGAGCGAAAATAATGTTCAGGCAGTCAATTCAATAACTAAGATTATGTGAAATGAATGATATTTTTGCAGTAATAAGCAAAATCGCAAAGAGAGTTTATAAATCGTTGTATTCAAAGCGGTATTCGAATTAATAATACTATCCAGGACCACAACGAGTGAAATACAAAACTTCAAATCACATAAAAAAAAAAATCGATAGTAGTTAGTTTTTTGGAGTTGAAATAATAATAGTGTTTGGAAATAATTTACGGGTTATGTAAACTGATCAATTAACAATTTTCAAAGCAGCTGAAAAATATATTATGCGAGGTAATCGAGTTATTTCATTTTCAAGTTTTATGTTATAGGTACATTTCAATATTAAATTATAAACATTATACTTATATAAACGTTAAGTATGTATATATTACTTGAATTAGTTTTGTAATTATCAAATGTTTAGAGTAAACCGGCAAAATATATGATCATATAAAATAAAAGACCGACTATCATCGGAATACATATTTATTAAATACATAAATGACGAACAAATTGTATTAAATGTACTACATCATAATTATTTATTGGAATATAATGACAAAAATTAACTCAAATTAAAAATAACATTTATAATTATTTCTTATGTACATACGGTGGTTAATAAACATATAAAGGTTTGAATGAGCAATTTAGTTAAGTTATTAATTTTTAGTCTAATGAAAACAATTTTTTTTTTTTTTTGTTTTAAAATAACAATAAAGATAGAATTGAAATATTTTGTGGCAATCTAGTTAACAAGGAAAGTTTTCTAAGAAAAAAAACAATATCTATAATTTATATTATTAATTGGTTGTTTTAACATCTTAACAGATATTTCAACTAAATTATTATCTTAATAACTTATTATATGTATTATATCTTAAAATTAAATGCTTTTCGGTTACATTATTTTCTGTTGTCTGATTTTTATCTTATTCTTATTTTATTACAAAATAAACTAAGATTTAAAGCAAGAAAGTGCGATAAAATGAAATAATACACATTTGGTTAACTGTATTATTTAGAGTTGTTCAATATTTCGAACATTAAACCTTTTATATGTACATTTAATCAATTTTTTAAAAATTCAAAATAATATTTGTAGCAAAATATACTTCGTCAATAATTTAAATAATAATGTGTTACATGTTAAACATGGTATAAAACTATAATATGATAGATCAGTTATAATATGTATGTATTATACATACATATTTAAATCACAAATATTTTTCTACTTTTCGTTTTATATTTTAATAATTAATAACGATGCTCTACTACAATCAATGTTATATCATGTTTACCTCTATACAAATCCAAAACCTCTTGTAAATTAATGTATATGATTTAAAATAATATGTTACATATATTTTATGCATTAAAATCTATAAGGTTAAATCTAGATGTTCATCGAAACCCATTAATATTAATTAACACGATCCATTTTCGATACTACACCTAATTACTATACGTTAATAAGATGATGCAATCAAATTATAACCTATAAAACAAGTCTACATAATTGTATTAATGAAGTTTACTAAATTAGTTTGACTTGCACGCGTTTATGCAAATTAAAAAAAAATTCAATGCTAATCCATTAACTAATGTACCACATTTCTTAAACATGTTATATTTATCGAGATACTACGAATTTAATCTTGTATACATTTCTGAATAAACATAAATATTTTGATTAAAATTTTTGTAACTATACAAATTATTATTTAGGATGTGTTCCAACCGAAGAAGAATTGATCGAATTTGCTAGTTTGGTCGAAAATCAAAATGAACCGAATACTATAGATATAAATGTATTTGTACCATATATGGAAAAACAAATAAGGGCGTTTAGGTATCTACCGAAATTTATTGTTATTTAAATCAATTTTTATGTTAAAGTATCTTTGAAATACTTATTACCTTTATAAATTACATAATAAATTACATAATTATAAAATGACTAAAACGTGTATGACGTATGTCATATAAATACAATCGAAAAGTAACAATGTTAATCATGAGATGATATTCAACAAAGTTAATACTAGAATTTACGACGAAAACCGGAATATATGGTCAAGACGTTTTTATTTTTATGGCCAAACGAATTACTTGTTTTATTTTCAGTCCCTAACTTAACCTATCACTTCCAACAGATAAATCCACAATAGGAAATATGATATCATTACAGACCTATTACCTTATTTCTGAACAAATAGCAAGTGAGAAAGTCTTCTTTGGTATTTATAATTAATTACTATTTTAGGTATAAACCGGGGACTGCGAACGAATTGCTGCAGGCATTTCACACATTAGACACAGAAAGTAAAGGCTCGTTGTCTGTGGATTTTATGCAACAAGCACTCCGTGAAGGCGATTCATTAGATTTCGACGATATTACTGAAGCAATTAAGACCGCTTACGACCCCGATTTCCAGTGCATACATTACGACATATGGATCCACAAGTTAATGGTAAGTCTAATCACAGTCACGTTTTCAAGATTTAAAACTGTCAATGGTCACACCTTGAATTCCGATTTCAACATTCATCATTAATTCATAAATCATAGCGAGACGATATGTAAAAAATATAATATTCAAACCAATATGACAGGTGCTAAACAAAATATATATTTTAAAAATTGGAGGGCGGTAGGCAACATTGACTTTTTTCACAATACCAGGAACTATACGGGTTTTGAATGATTCTGGTTTATAATATACATAATATTTTGTTCGTCGACGGCTATGAATACAAATTTGTAAAATCTAAGAATCTATGGCGATCCATAAAATGAAAGGTTACAAAAGTTTAAATACGTAAGTAATAAACTAATACTTTAACCCAATGCAATTTCATGATTTATTTTTGCGAATTGTATCGCGTAGTAGAGCATAAAAAAGAAAAACATAATAAAAAACCTCAAAATCACGCAAACGTACGTGACTTTGTTCCTTTTATTAATGCGTCGTGCGTAGTATAGGGTGCGGAATCTGACGTATTATTATAATCATTGGGAAAACAATCGATTCATTTATTTTTTGTTTTTAATTTACGTATTTGTAAATTATGTGACGACGGTGGTTAAAATAATAACGGTGGTAAACATCACAATGGTTGATTAATAAACGAGACGGGAAATCGATCGACAGCAATAAATACATTGCACAATTTCGAGCACGGTGTGATAAGCACACGTAGCTACTGCAGTACGGATAGTAGGGACACGTACATAGATTATAATAGAACATAGTAATAATTATATTAAAGTTGTACTGGTCGTTTATTATATAATTTATTTTGTACTTAATATTTCATTTTCATTTTCGGTGCTTTAGGGAAAGACCAAAACGGATCCGTACGCTATAGCCGCCAACGATGTCGTTTCGACTAACCAGGCGAAGGCGGCGGAGGACGGAGAACTAAACCGAATATTATTATCCTCCGAGAATAATGATATTGACCTGGCTGTTAAATATTAGAATATTAAACTGTTCAAAACAAATTAAAAAAACATAACGACTCGGTGATATTTTACACATCGTATATCGTACATGATATACGTCATACTATATATATATATATAATAATATTATGTTATAACATTATCATTATATTATTATAAACACGCGTATACTATGCACGTACGACACGACTTGAGCACTACCTGAGCTATAGACGACGCGTCACAAGGGTCAGGGTATGAGGAAATTGGGTCGGAAACAGATCAGGCCCAAGACAAAAGAAAAAAAAAGGGAAAAAACTGAATGCAACTGTGTTATATGCTTAGTCGTTTGGATATAAATAAAGAGGGGAACACTGTCATGGCTGTACGGGTGAATTAAGTTCTGCATACGGTTTTGACACGGTTTCAAAAACGTCTTTTGGTGGTAAATGATAAACATATACACACATACACTTTTTTTTTCGTTTCCCAAGGACTCACATTTATCGAATTAATCGCGTCGAGCTCGCGTAATGATGGGCTTTCGGACGATGTGCCAAAAACTGTATAATACCAAAACGGCAACGCGACCAGCCGACCTATACCGGCGGCGACGATGATGACAACAACGACGGTGCATGCGTGTCGGACTTAATGCCCCGGAAACGCGCAGCCAACGAGGCGATTCGCGAGTGCACACGTCATCATAGTTCGCTGGACATTTTTATGTGTATATATATATATATATATACGCGCGATTATATTTTATGAAATAGTGTGTGCCATCCTCTTATTTCTCCATCCCACAACCACCCACCCACCCACCACCCATCAAGACTGCGGGGGCCACTCAACTGCCATTATCTTTCTCTTTCAATAATAATAATTGTATTTCGCACTCGGCACTAACGTGATCTGTATTAACGAAGACGAATGTTATGCCTCGTCTTGTCCGATGGTGTCTGTTATCCAGCAGCTATATCATGTTATCACACGACAAGATTTTTAGCACAGCCGTTAGTTTTAACGTATCGCTGTGTACATTACAGTAGTGCGTTTAACCGTTAAACTATATTATAAATAATAATTATAAATTACAAATCTATGATTTCATTTCACGCGTAGAATTTAACTTGACGAGAACGCGAGATAACATCACAATAATTATTTTACGGTAAAACGCAAAAAGTCATATTTATCAACGTGATAATACGTCGACTAACGATTTGACATTATATTAGAACATTTATATCAAATTAGGTAGGTACGCTTTATTCCTGTTTGTCAATTAACGACATTTTTTATCATAATTTTTTACGTTATACGGAACACAATTTACAATTGGTAACCTAACCTACCCGTAAACGACTCACGTAACTGTGTCATCTACATTGTACAACCATATATTTTTGTTACAATTAAAATACATATAATTTCTTAAATATTATTTACTATAAGTATATTATAATTTTATTTAAAAATATTTATTTTTACCTAGACACAGTACCTACAATATTATAGTAATGTCACTAATAAACTTTTATTTTTTATTATTTTGCACACCAGAAATAATAGAAAATCACAAAAAGGTACACAAATGTTTTATAAATACTTAATATTTCGTTTTGCAGATTATTAAGAAATAAAGATAGTTAGAATTTAAAATTTTTAATCCACATGTATTTTGGTTATTTTTTAATAATTCAAATACTCATCTTAGAGATTTAAAACTTTTAATCTATAATATATTATACTCTATACACGATAACGAGTAAATCACTAAATACGTTCAATCCCGTTTTATAAAATGAATTTATTCAAATTTTGATAATTGAATTTGTACATGTATTTAAGAATCATATTTTCAAACATGCATACCTAGTTTTTATGTAATTTATGGAGTATGTAGTGGGGTGGTGTAAATGTCTTTTTTTCGAACAAGACTGTACTTTTTATTGGAAAATGTTAAGTAATTAAATTTATTGATAATTTAAATTAATACGAAATAAATTAAAATATGAAGTAGTTTTAAATTATTATACTTATAAATTATAAATTATGAAGATTATTGTGTGTGTTCTTTTGTCGGATTATTTATATTTTAATTATTTAACGCAAATTATAAGTACGGAAATTTTTAAAATACTCATAACTTGCTTTAAATAAAAAATAAAAAAAGTAACAAGAGACTTAGATATTCTTATCTATGAATTGTATAATATATCAACTATTACTAAACCATAAAACTAATATGAAAAAAAAATTTCTGTCAAGCACAATTTACATTTCTTCATTATTAAGACGGAGACAGCACATACGGCTAACACAGGAACTTATACTATAATATTAATAACTGATAGTGTAAGATTAAAAGATTCGATGGGAAATAATATCTCATACTATGATAGTTTAAAAATGATTTAAATTAATTTTATAAATTTCAAAAATTATTCAAGTATATAGGTAGAAATACGAACATTTGACTAAGTATTACATATATTTTATATTCTGGGTTAAGTTAGGTTATTAAGCATTATTATCCTTAAGTCTTGCCACATAAAGTTTAATAACTTAGAAACTAATCATGCATTTATTATCAATGTATAGCTTAATAAAGTGATTCTTATTTAAAAAAAATAGGTTTATAATGTTTATATCACTTCGGAATTTTTTTTTTAAATTATTTAAATGAATTTAAATAAAAAAAAAAAAAAAAACAAAGCAAAATATAATTTGGAAGTGTGTTTAAAAATTTGAAAAATCAGAATCTGATTAAAAATACAATTGTAGAAAAAAAATGGGAATGAGCGTATGCTTAATGGACTGCATACTATATAGTTGCGTCCTAAAGATTTATACGAAAAAAGGTCTAATCCGAATTGAGGTCAGTTTTTTTTTTGGGGGGGTTATATCCGAATGGCGGTCCGATTAATATTTGCCATATCTATCATGCCTAAATAATATTATCGTTCCCCATTTGATAATATAACGACAGCCAGTAATCATATAAGTTTATAACATTATAATATATTGATTTTTATTATTTCAAGATAATTTTCAATCTTAACTGATAAAATTTAATGACAGTATAATATGTATCTACTGACACTAAAATACACTTTAATCGTCACTTTACTATCACCAAGACAATTTTGTCAATTTTCTAATTTTGTTTGTGTTATACTTTTTTTTATAATGGTGAATGAAATGAAAATTATGTGTAATGAGAAAAATCTTTGTTTATATATAATCGATGGATAATAGATATAAATTTTGTTTCCATAAATGCTTAAAAAATAATGTTAATCGATATTTGTACAAAGAAGACTTGTAAAGCATACATTCAATTGAATACAAAATATAATAATATGATTATTAAACAAGTTATAAATCATAACCACGAAAAATATAATTATAAAACATTTAACAGACAGGCTGTAAGTAATCAAATGAAATGTAAAGCTATTAATGATATTAATGAGAAGCCAAGTAGAATTATTCATAGCCATCTTTTCAAGACGTAGACACTTTGACAACGTACAATTTAACAATTTAACATTAATAAGAAAAAATTGTCACCATGCTTGATCATCTATTATACCAAATTTATAGGTTGATTTGAAAGAATTACACATCTCGCTAAATAATATGAGTGATTTATTAATTATAAATTGTAAAAAAAACTTTATACTTGTAAATTATAAGATATCAAACATTTTATTATTTTCTACTGAAAGTAATTTAAAAATGTTGAGTAAAGTCGATACAGTTTTTGTAGACAGTACCTTTAAAATTTGACCAAAATTATTTATTCAAATGTTTATAGTTCACAACTTACAAAAGGGTAATTATTTACCTCTTTTATTTTTTGTAATTTTCATTAAGAAAACTAAGACATAATATGAAAAGATTTTTATGCACATCATATCTGAATATAGCATATTCACATTATCAAATTTTTTGCTGATTTTGAAAAGGCGATTCATTTAGCGATATAATTAGTTTTGCCTTTTATTAGTCTGAAAGAATGTCGATTTTATTTATTTTATCCTAAAGCTGGTGGTGAAAATACAAAATTTTTACTATATTATTAATTTTAAAAAAATGACAACCGTTTTAATCTACTGTTAGTACTGATGCTACAGACAGTCCTAATCTGTATAAAAGGGGAAAGAAAAATTAAATTTACAATATAAAATGTTGTGTTTCAAAAATGTTAAATTAATAAAATTTAGGCCACAATTCGTATGTATGCTAAAAATATCTGGGCCGCAATAAGGAAGACATTTTTACCACGGGATGTAACTTGTTGCCACCCGCTCAGTGAATCACTCTAATACTACATATAGGTATATACCTAAAAATTCATTTAATAAATTAGCTGTAAGACTTTTTTTGGGAATCAAAGAATTTACTTGATAATTTTCAAATTTAATCACACTCAAAAACAGCCTGTAATAGTTACTTTCTAATATACTAAATACACGTGATAATGTAGGTACACTCCTATTTCTATTGTATTTGTTTAAATACATTAATGAAAGTGTTTTTAGTTTCCCTTTGACTTTCAGTTATCAATATTACGTACAGTTAACATAATACATAACACCAATATATATATATCACCACATACAAAGACATACCTTTATAACTTTTATCATAAAACTAATGTAAGGTCAATCCACCATTTAATATACGAGTATATAACTGACACTGTTTTTAATTAGCGTTTCAATTTACAATGAATTGGTTAAAAATTTAAATAATGTAAAACCAATAATTAATATACGTGAAAATATTAAATATCAATAGTTTCTACACGAATACCCTAATACTAACCTCAACCCTATATTGTGATTACGCTATAAACAAATATTACAAATACCATACAACCCGAATTAATCCGATTATCATGATATCAACTATATAATTATTTAAACTTTAAAGGTTATATTATGTTTTGATGTGTAAAGGGTTAGACACTTTTTATTTATTTTTAAAATTTTCTTTCTGAATTTTATCAAACAAAACTTTATATAATTAGTTTAATATTTGGTTGATGCTTTACAATATTTTTAGATAATTAATACACTATATAAGACCTATATTATAGTTACTTAAATTTAAAAATAATGAACAGAATTTCATTAGAAAATTGAAAAATATTACTGATAATATTTTACAAATTACATTCATTTAAATACATCTTTAAAAATAGTTTTTATAAATTCATCATTCAGTTTACTGCTTATATGTGATCCTAATGTTACATAATATGAACTTACTGACATCATATAACCATCGCTATATTCTTTAATCTTAAGTTATTTTTAATGTTTTTTTAGAGAGATTTAAAATATACATTCATTTCATCTGTAGCTAACATGAAATTAAATAAATAATAGTAAAATTTTTACATAATTTATTTTAAAAAAAGTATTTTTTTAAATATTTGATTTTGGATGCTAGATAATTCAACATGATTAAAAATAATAATAATAATAATAATAATAAAGAAAATGTATTTAAACACAAAATCGCATATTTTTTAACAAAATATTTACCTAAATATCAGATTTTTCTAGTAAACTTTATGTTAATAACTATGTTTGTTAGATCTTTTTCTGTAGTTAATAATCCTAAAATATCTAATCAATTTTTATTTATTGCAGATCAAATTTATGTTTTAATAAGGTTTAAATTCAAAATATATTTTTCAATGAAAACAAAAATAAGCAGATATTGTATACACTGATTTATGCAATGTGAAAATTGGAAATGCTGTAATTGAATCGTAGAAGTCTTTAAGTTGAAAAATTTGAAAAGCTACAATTAATTTTAATTTTCTTTGTTGTTACTTTATTTTTTAATATCACATCATTATTTCATTACATTTTTAACAATTTTCATCTTAGAGAATATAAAAAATGATTTTTATTAGCTATTTCCGGGTTGTAATTCATTATAACAAGAAAATAACTTTTTTTTTTTATCAATTTATGAAATTCAAATGCATGAATCTATTGAAAAGAAACTTTTATTTACATACACTTCGTAATTTGTTAAGTGATAGAATAACTAAAAAAATACATTTTTAGGATTTCTCATGCTTCATTTCAGTTTTATTTTTTTTACAAATAATACTTCACATCATACTTAATATTTGCATGTGCTTTGGATCAATCTACTAACGAGTCATGACCTAACACCTGCTCCAAAAATACTAAGCCATAGCCCCTTAAAAACATTATCTTTATGTCACTAATTAATACTATTTCAAGAGAATTGATTATTATAATTCAAATTTGTCTCGATTGCCATTACTTGTTTATATGAATTATTTTCAGGTTTAAAGCAAATAGTATAATGTTATAAAATATTATTACGATTTTATGATATTAAAAAAAAAAAAAATGTTGCAATAATATTCTTTACTTAATTAAAATTCGAAATAAAACATGTTAGAAATATCTTTATTATCCTAAAATTTTAAAAACTTATGAGAAATTTCTCCAAAAATTGAACTGATTTTTTTTTTTAATTTTAACTATTGAAAATTAAATAGATGATTTTACTTTTTCAGTATATTATAAATAAAAAGCCATGTGTGTACAATAGTACGATATGTTATCAAAACTTTCAGACATTGTGTGATATACATGTATATTTTAGATTTATTTAAAATTATTGTCATATTTATTTAATACACTTATACATTATATATATATATATATTTTAAAAATATTTCACGTTAAAATAAATAATTATGTCTACCGTATACTTATGATATACATGTTTTACAATATTAAATTATAAGCAAAACTTTGACTGAAATTACCAATAACTAGCTATTAATATTTTTTCAGTATACAAAACAAAAATTGATTCTTTAATAATTATTTTAAGAATACGACTGAAGTTAAAAAAAATTAATTTGTATCATTGGATGGAATATTATTGGAAAATAATTAAAATAAATAAAAAAAAAATTTATTGACAGACAACACCTATTCAGCAATGCATCTATTTAAACCAAATTAAAAATCTATTTAAAACATATTATTTAGATTAGTAATTATTATAAAATTTAACTAAAAAGTATTTTCATCATAACTTTTGATTATATTTTTCTATCAAAATAATATTTTAATTTTATATTAATTCGTTCATTATAATTGGTCATCTAAACACCGACCCAAAATGAAATTTTAGGTCTGGTGCCAAAATAACGTATATTTGATTTTAAATTTGATATGCATATAAATATCATACGATATAGTACTTTAATATCTATTATTATTATTTGGTAGCCGGTAAGTATACCAAATTAATAATACAAGAATACGAAAAATATTATTTGGAATCGATTTTTATGTAGGTGCTAAACGTCAAGAAGACCACACATAATATTTTGGAATTCAACCAAATTACTTCCCTGAAATAATGTCCATCAGACTTGACATCTTCTAAAATTATGCCGTTGAGTGACAAATTTACGTTCTAAATATATTCAAACAGATTTCTGTGATATTAAATATATTTTACTTAATTATAACATATTATAATAATCATTTAAAATATAAATAATTTGAAAGTAATTTTGTTTGACATTATGTTTAAATAAATATATAATAACTATGGAAGAATATTTTAAATTTAAAAACAATTAAAACCATAAAACACAATTCGATTAAGCAAATTATGTGACAGAGATAAAGAAAAATGTTTTAGGGAAGAAATGCAGTATCCGTCGAAAAGTGAAAATTTGTTATTTTTAATACCAATTTTAAATTCTAAGTGAAGCAATGAATGTATTGATTTTACAATATGTTTGCTTTTTTTGTAAATATACTCATTTTATAGAAAAAAAAAAATGCTTTGATTTTCAATATTATCTTCTGTGGCCGAAAATTGAATTTGTTGTTAGTTTTATAAGCTTTTTAACATTTGAAAATCACAGTACTTTTTAAAGTAATCACGAAAAAAAGTAGGGAAAACGCAAATGATTATCCAAAATTAGTTTTTAACAAAATCTATATTGTTTTTTTTTTTTTTGTGTGTAAATCCAAAACGAATAACAGTAGATATTTGAAATTTTTACAGAATGTTTCTATTGATATTTGATACTATCCCGACTCTATCATGAAATATCTTTCCAACCTTAAACTCCCAAAAATCTTAACAACAGGGTGAAAAAGGAAGCGGTGTCGCGACCTTTTCCATGACTTTAATACTCACATTTTATGATTTAAAAATAATAATAAGACGAAGAAAATATTAAAATGTCATTAATTTCTCAAGAATGGGTGACTGCTTTATTAAAATATTTCATGTTATATTATTACTCTCCTGTTTCTCCTTATATAAGCTTATTCTCCTAATTGTATTTATTGATTATGTAAAAAAAAATTTAATACGTGGTTTAATTTTCAAAATATATTCTCCACATTTGAGTTATTTATTTAAATTTAAAATAATCACATTTTATAAATATAAATATATGTCTAGTGCTTCTTCTTGTCATTTTTTATTATGTGCCTACAGGTGGATTATAATTCATATAGGTAAACTGAAAATTGTAATTTTATTTGATAATGTTACCGATAAATTTAAGATGAATTCTCCAAACAGACACATTTTCATGTATACAGTATACCTACTACTCTTACATAGTTATACATACTAAACGAATAATTTTTGGCAGCTGGCCGTTTCTACATGAATACACCATTTTAAAATAATGAATTGTTTTGCCAAAAACCTATTTCATGGATTTCTGTCAAACTGCTTTTATAATAAATAAACCAACGTAAAAAAATATTTTTTATTTATACAATGCCGATTAATTTTTTTAAAACAATATCAACATGTCATACGCGTTAATGTCATATAAGTTACGGTGTATCAATAATTACTCCTTGTTCGTAATATCATCTTCATCAATTAATTAATTTGTAAATAATATTAAATTTTTATTTTTTATTTAAGAAAATTACGTCAATTACATATTAATATATATATACCATAAACTTTAGGTCATCTATTCTAAGATTTCTAATTAATTTAGCTTTCTAGAAATACGCATCATTTACAATGATATAAGCGCTTCAAAGAAAACCTTTATAAAAATATTAAAAATAATGATTTTATTACGATAAAAGCCAAAATCTCAAAGATTACAGAAGATATTTTACGTTATTTCACATACGCGCTAATATGTTAGATAAAAGCTGTGTTAAGGAAAACAGAAATTTAAAAGCTTTTAAACAACTCACAAAAATTGTAAATTACGCAGTGCAAAGTACAGAACATGATGTATGATATTTAAAATTTATTATATTTGTCAAGTGTGGTTCAATATAAATATATATATATATAAATAATAACGTCACGTGTACAAGTCAGAATACAGCAGTAGATTATAGCGGACCTTTAAGCACGACACGAACGCAAACCATATAGGTATAGATATATGCTATAATAGCACGTCGCCTGTATTTGTGTAGCCCTTGTATAGCTGATATAGTAATAACAGTTTTAATGGTATCTCACATGAACGTTTATCTAGGTCCACTGCCTCATATTATGTTTTACATGACATCATCATGCCAACGGATCTCTAAGGCGATTTATGGTGAACACCAATTCACACCATACTTTTAATTTTTAAATGTATTTTAATGAGTTTAAGTTAAATTATGTAATATTTATACTGTAAACTTCTGTAATTTTACATAATACTTGTGTATTTAAAGTTAAGTCTATATTTTTATTTTTATATAGAAATTGAAAATATGATGGGAAATAGATAACCGCTCTGCTAAAGGTAAGTAAACCGTAATATTGAGGAGTAAAATACTGTAAGATTTGTGTTAAATTTAAATGAAATGATAAATCATTACATACGATTAAGGATTCTGAGCGAAAACCGTCTTTCAGTCTATATTACTAAGTATATTTTGCAATATATTTATTATTAAAATAATTTATTTTACTATTAGTATAATACAGTAGAATAAACTAATTTTTGACAAACAAATTTATTTTAAAATTATATTGTTTATAAAATATTATAATTCACACTAAAAATATTAAGTGTCCATAAAAAATATTTTAAAAAACAATTGTTATTCGTTTAAATATCTAATTTCATTCAAATCTTTTCTACAAATATTTATAAAAAACATTGTTTGCATACATTTTTTAAAGGTTTTGGTCTCGATATGAACTACTCATAGAGAATTTTGTATTAAGCTGCTAAGCTATACTAGATATAAAAATTGATCATTTTATAAATTTTTAACTAAAAAAAAATTTCAAATTTATGTGATTTTATCATACTTTATCAAAATTTAAATTTAAAATGCTTTATAGCATTTTCAAATAGCTATAGTAAAAATGAAAAATCTTGTTTTAAATTTTAAGTTTTTTTGATCAAATAAAGTTGCTTATTTATTGGAAAAAAAATTGAAAATTTCTAATCTTTAAAAATAGTTTAAAAAGAGAAAAAATGACCAGATATTTTGAAATTTATATTATTTATGTATATAATATATGTATATATATAAATACTAGTATAAATATTTGCTTAAAATATCAAGTATCTAAAGTTATTTAATTTTGAGATACACCGTAAAATAAAGACGAATTTATCTAAAATTTATTTTTCGTGCAAATTTTTTTTCCATATTTTTTTAACTAAATCCAATTTATAAATAGAAGAAACCATTCAAAAACATGAAAATCTTTTTACTGTCTCGAGAATTAATGACAGACAAAAAGAAAAGTATAAAACATATTTTAAAATCAATACATTCATCCATTTCTCTGGTCAGGATCAAAAATTAATGAATTTAGTAGTGTATATACTATATATATACTCAAAAAGTACTTGATAGATTTTTAAAAATATATAATAGATTGTTCTTAAAGATATTAAAAAAAAATATAAAGAGTAGTTTGAACTACGTTCAAAAATATACTAAGAGGCGTAGATGCAAACCGCAACAGGTTAGGTTAGGTTTACAAATCGATATTTCCGAGAACTGAGGTACACTAAAACCAAGACATGCTTTTTAAAATAGTTCATTTTTTTCCGGGGCACCTGAGTTGTATCCCATGAAAAAGATATACACGAATTGCACTACATTGGTCGGGTAGCAGAAATTTTATTTCGTTTTCAAGGGTTCTCCGTGGTGTATTAATTATAAAGGAGCCTAGGCTCTAATATTATGTTATAAATGTTATTTATTTATTAATTTTTGACTGAAATTTTGATTAATAACATTATTATTATTATATTATGGGCTATATTGATTTTGATTATATCTAAGTGATTTAATGTTTATAAACTTTTTTATTAAATTTGATAAGCAATTTTTTGATTTTATTTATAATTATTAATATTTATTTATTTTTGTTAATTGTTTAAAAACCCCTGATTAAAATACACGAATTGTATCCTAGATTTTTGGGACGCAATTCGTGTATACTTTTTTTACGAGACGCAACTCATGTTCTCTCTTTTTTTCGGGTGAAACTGGATTATATAGCTATAGTATATTAAGAGAAATCAAATTAATAATTTAAATTTTTGTGATACTATACACGTATACAATACGACTGTTGGAGTTACAATTCACATCACAAAGCGAAATCGATAGAATATGTGTGTATAATGCAAATTATAAAACTGATAACAACAAAGACGATATTATTATTTGTCATTAAAATATGCGATATATATAAGGTTGCTGTTTAGGATTTTGTAAATTTTGTAAACGGCGCGCGTTGAAGGTGTAAACCATTATACAGTTATAATATTGTATAAGCAATATAAAAATTACATTACTGCAATTTATAATGATTACTAACTATGTTTTCGCACTATGTCGATAGTAATATTATTATTGTTATTATTTTATAGAATTTACGTCGAGGATATTATCCTGCAGCGAGACATTTTATGAAAACTATCTGTTAATATATAAATATATATGAATACATACTCATGAAAAACTTACAAGATTTATAATGTAATTAAAGAATATTTTCAATGAAAAAAAATTAAATATAACACGCAAACATTTTAACAGATTAAACCGATTTTCTTTCGACTCATTGGACCACATGTTGAGTTCACATAAATAATAATAAGAAGAAATAATAGAAGAAGAAAAACCGAAGAAACGCATATACTGCCGGTGGCACAGTGGTAACAACGATAAAAGAAATATATTATTGAATAGTTACGCCATATCAGTTATATTGAACATTTATAAAAAAAATAATATAAATATTAAATATATTTAAATGTACCTATTAATGTATTCGTTTTGAATATAATATAGTGTATTAGTATACACACCAAAATCTATACACATAAGCAATTTTGTGTATCATTTTGTATTCTCTGTATTTTTTCATCCTATGCTACTAGAAAATCCTGATTTAATATTAAAGTTGCCTTTATTATGTACAAATTTTTATGCAATAATGGACAGTTTCTAATCGATAGTTAGAAATTAAAATTTATTGTACTTAGTATTGGTGTATTAAAGGTGGCTTTCATAGCAGATGTGAGGTATTATATTCGTAATTGTAATAATATGAATTAATAATAATTATAAGCCCGTTTTTTTTGGGCCCTCTCAAAAAAAAAAAAAAAATCTTTTATTGACTACGGATACTTCAATATCAGTATGAGTTTTAGAAATCAGAGGAAAACCTTGGTAAAATAATTGAATGATACATTGTATTACGATTTTTAATATAAACACAATAATAAATAGATTTTCAACAGTGGTACCGTTGTTGTTTTAACGACATTACTATTTGCTGCTAGCTGCTACCCATAATAACGTTATACTTATCAAAATGGATGTATGAATAATAGTGATACATAAACTGATAATATTACTATCATGTATATAATATAATACATAAACATCGGTTCCGTCTTTTATCGCCTATCATCGTTACATATTATATTTGCTTTATAAAACCTCTACACTTTAAATTTCGATTTTAACAACTGTACGCCATCTCATGTATACATACAATTAGATATACTCGTTTAGAGATCACATTCAAGCATGATATTACATACAGAGTGATTCACTAACCACGTTCGTGGATTTTAATAACATTTTTAATCAGATTCTGGTCTTTGAAAATTTTAAGAGTACTTTAAAATTATATTTTTAAGTACATACGTTTTTCATGCTGTTTGAGAAGTGTACTATGTCGATAAAATCTTTTTTTCCAAATGAGAACCGCCCTATTTTATTAAAGTTTGTTAAACATACGATTTATAAAAAATATGATATTCTTACTACCTACCACTATAAATTATAAATTAAAACTCGAACATTTTTTAACTATTGCTCTTTATGAAAGTAGATCATAATAATAATGAAAAATAGAGAAGATAATTTGAAAAATATAGTAATTAATATTATTAATTATTAGATTTTAATTTTGTAAATATTTTTGAAAAAAAATGTACCCCCACTGAAAAACAGTTCTTGAATGATAAAAATAATTAAAGCATTTAAAAAAATGATCTTAAAGTATAGCTAAAACTTTCAATAATTAACATTTAAATATATTATATTAAACAATAAAAGAGAGTTGAATTATCTTACATAATATTGTGAAAATATAAAGAAACTAACACGTCCATAATATATTATAAAATCAATACAATAAATGGTATATATATACACTCATTCCAGCTAACTAAAAATATTAATAATTGTTATATTATAATTCTTTGCAATACATGAACTTTTTTCACTTGTTCGTTTATAGATACGTCATAAATGCATACACTATACACTATATAATTTTGAAATAAAAACAAACACAAATCGATTCACCTTAATTACGAATTTTGTAAACAAAAAACTACATAAGTTTAAACAAAGTGATTTTTCCACATTATTTATACTCATTGTCTCGGTCATTTTTAGTATTTTTCAAAACAGTTTTCGTACGATTAGTTTGAGGTGCGCTTACAAGATACAATGCCGAATTGAAAATAAAATGTCAAATCTGTTACAATGGCAGTATTGTGTAGGTTTGAAAAAATACTAAAAGCAATCTAAAATTAAAATTTTTATTTTCAAATAATAATAATTTTTTAAACAAATAATACGTTTAAGCATAAAATATCCAATATGGAACAAATCATTTTTTTTAATAATATAATCACTGTTTAATTTTAAGATTTTAAAATGTTATAGTACACTGTACAGTGTTTAAAACTAAGTTCATTGATACTCCTTTTCATTTAATATCTGAACTTGAAAGTGTGTGTATAAATATATGCATAATAAAAAACTATTACTATCATTTGACATGCATATTGCATAAATCGTCTACGTTTTCATAAAAATATTCTATTTCAGATTATAAAATTAAAAATAGGTTTTTAAACTCATAAATGAACCCATATAATAAGTGTTCACTGTATAAAGACCACCCAGTCACTATATGCGTGTATTACTCGTATATTACACTGCTACTTCAAATAAGTTCATTAAGTCGTGAAATAAGCTTTAGCGAGTATATTTTTTGGAAAAAATTGTTTTACGTTATTGGTTGACGTAATATTAAATCTGAAATTAATTATAAAAATGAAAAAATATGTGAGTCCACATAAATAAATATACATTATGTTATTGAACGATTTATAATTAAGCCAAGTTTAAATATATACATCTTAAGTCTAAAGGATAAAAAAAAAATGTATAATATAATATTAATTTAAAATTTGATTCCATTTTTCTTTAGAATTCTTTTATACTATTTACGATTTGCTAAAAAATTCGCATTTTATTTGTATAAGCAAATAATTCAAACCCAACTATTATTTTATTCTTAAAACTCTTATTATTAAGTTACCTGTTAACATTTTACTATTTCTATTTATATATTATTCGTACCTATGATAAAATTATCACATCAAAAACTGGCACGATGACGACACGATGATTGATGACAATATAATTTAACTTTGGAGTGAATACTAAAAAAAGTGTCACTCAGCTATTTATCCCATTGAAACAAATAGATAATTAATAGTATTTCTGGAAAATTCTCAAAACTATAGTTAAAATTGTATTAAAAATTTAAACTATTATTTATTTTATTTTTACGTTTTAAAAAACTTTAGTTAGTTTTAAAATTAAATTACTAACATGCAATGAATAGAAGGTTAAATAAGAATAATGAATAATCTTATATTTATAAAATGTAAATATTTGCAAGATATTAGTGAAGATTTAGAGAAAATCTGATCGCATTGTGTGATTATAAGAGAAGATTAACTTAACAAATCTAAAAATCTATTGCTGATTTTAAATTTGTTATATAACACACGGCCGTACATCATTTATGTATCGTCTGTTTACTTGTGCCAAAATATCAAACATCATTTGCACATCGGCGCTAATTATCGTTTGCGCGTCGTCCGTTTTACCTGTACCAAATTATCACATATCAATTATGCATCAATATATTACACAATAGAATTGTATAAAAAACAATTTTAGATTGAAAATGTGATGATTTTCATAAATAATATGTAATAAATAGATACAAATAATTAAAAACAAATTTAATAGTAGTCATAATCATATAAATAACACACATATTGAAATGAACACTTTTGTTGGCACATTACAGTCATCGTTAAAATACAAATATACATTAGTTCGAGTAAAAGTAAAATTTCGGGCACATAAATATGATCTTACAAGTTTACAGTGTTTTTCTTTCCGTAAAAAAATATTTTTTGGAAAATTATTCCAGCTTCTTCACGATTCGAATTAACAAATTAAATTTACTCATTCTTACATGTACTTACTCAAAACTCAAAAATTAAAATTACAGTATAATATAATACAATATTCACGTCTCGTAAAGTCGTACGTCTCAACAGTGTCACACGCGTTTTACTAACATGTAATCTAATATCTTGTTTGATATACTTATATATGCGATAAAAATCGATTAGTCAACCGTACGTCTTAGTTGTGTTATTACTAACTGATTATCTATACAATATTATCACTATATTATTTATCATAATATTACCTCTTATATATTTTAAAACAGAAGTATGTGTACAATATTTGAAAATTGGATGTTACGAGAGTAGATTTGGAGAGGTACGAATTTTAAGATCAAAGTTAGAAAACAACTAGCACTTTTGGGGATACACTTATTTTTAAGTTCTATTGTTAAATAATATTGATGCGCAAATAATGTAAGACATTTTAAACGGCTGATACGCAAATGATGTATAACCCAAAAATTGAACGATGCACAATTGTCTTACAAAAAAGGTCAAAATTAACAATAGCGATGAAAAAACGACAATCGGCGAAAACACACACAGTACCTGTAGGCCTTTTGCTCTTTTTTATTGTATAATATTTGAAACCCTTGATAAATAATACTCTTCACATTGTATAATTAACATTTAATAGAAATATTTTTCTTTTTTATTAAATAGATAAAAATAATAATTATACCAAATTATATTGTAGATGGTTATTGATCATTATTATTATTATTATTTTAATATATGACCAATACAATAAAATTGTACCTATATATGTATATTAGTTTTGCATTAATGTCTGAGTATGCATAGTATACATTTTATGAAATTTTGAATACTTTATAAATATGACAGACATTAACTAATACATCCAAATTATCACGCGCATTCAATATAATTCTATAACATGAGAATAGCGTGAGTTTATCGACGTGAAGAATTTACGGTTTTTAATGAATATAATATAACAATTATTTTTTTTAGTCTTGAAATTATATAATTTCTGGTTTGACTATTAAGGTCGTTAGCATTATATTTATATGTACATTATTACATTTAATAAAAAATACAATTATTTTAAATTAAATAATTAGATATTTATGTATAGTGTAATAATATAGTAGGCTATATTAGATGTAATATTTTGATTAATTTAAAGAATTTGACCGTATTGTTCTATTTTTTAAATTTAGAATTAGACTTGTTCCAATCAGGTGGCTTATGTTAAGTTCTTTTCTTTGTTTCTCCCGAATTTTATGCTCTCTTTGAATATTCGTTTGACAGTGAGCGTGGTGCCGTATGATTGATACATTGATGGGTTGTTCTTTGCCATAAAATTTCCATTCGTCAGCCTTGTGTGACCGATTTCGGCCCAATATGGTTTCTTTTCATTCGTGGTACTTATATATATTTGGGTTTCTTTACATCTTTTGACAGTTTGTTTAATCTGATTTAATTTGTTTTTTGGATGTTTCATTTCTTTTTTCAAAGAGACATGGTGTTTTATTTTATTTGTTTTTTTACATCTGTGATTGTGGAAATGTTGATGTAATGTGAATCCGATGAGCGGGTAGCTAGCTTGATTTGTTTATCTGCCCTTTCATTGGAGACTATTTCTATGTGTCCAAGAATCCATCTATATGCCCAGGAATCCAGATTAAGACTATGTTATTGTTCTTTTTTTTTTTTTTACTTCTTCTAGTCTCTTTTGGACTTGTATTGCTAAATAACTAGGATTAAATTTGTTTTTTACATTAATGAAGGCGCTTTCAACGAGTCACTTAAAACAATATATTTCTGGTTATCATCTTTGTTTACGAGTATATGTACTAAATGACCGTAGCAACTGTTTCGGCTGAGTAATATAAACATGTTGATGGTAGTTTAATATAAATATTTGCAACAGTGTTGTTGAAGAATTCATTTAAAGGACACGTTGAAGAGGTATGGTTTTTTTTTTTTTTAAAGACAAAATATGTTGATTGGTCGTTTATTATAAATATTTGATAATTCATCTTATCGTGAGTGGTAACTATTGAAGTAGGTAGTTAAATTTTTCCGGTATAATGTATATATTTTGTTTACGAAAGTTGAGAATATGCTTGAGTCCTATTTCGTGTATTTTGACTCTTGGATTAGTACTTAAGCTGACGGGTGTTACATTGTCCGAATAAAGTGATTGTAATATTATTTCATTGAGAATCGTTGGACAAATAATAAATAGTATAATTATTTTATTTGAGTAATGATATCTTCGCATTTTAATTGAAGTATCGGTAATGTACGTGATTTTTAATTAATTCATTAATCCAGTTTATATTTTATGAGAAAATACAAAATCTATCTTCCAATATGCATGATATAAAGATAATATTTTTTGGTAAAATAATTTTAGACATGACCATTATACTCGTATAATCTTTCTAGTTGATAGTGTTAGTGTTATTTTCAATTTGAATTATTATAGGTTTTGTTTTGTTTTTTTTTTTTCTAGGAAGTTAATTTTGGCTGTAGTTAGACTATGTTATCATTGGTCGGAATTTTTACGCTTATTACATTAAGTAATGTCTTATTGTGCACTATATTAATTTAATTTATTGAGTTTTTTTTATTTCATAGATTCGTTGAAACTTCTGGCATTAGGTGATGTGGTGGTGGTTGTATTTTGTTCTTTTGGTGATTGAGTGATTCGGGGCCTCATATTTTGTTTTTGAGTTACCGCTTTGAGAGATTTAAAAGAATCCATTTTCCTACCTTCTCCCGATTATTTTCTAACTCAAATAATTTAAAAGCCCCTATTTTTTTCTTATGAGTTGTTGGCTGCTATGTGATATCTGATGCTGTGTAAATGCGCGCTTGCGATAAACGTTTGAAAAATAAACACACGTATATCGTCAACGGAGGTAAAATATACGTACCTACTTAAATTTAAAGTTTAAAATTTGAAAAAATCTAATATTTAAAAGAAAAATAATAAGTCTTACTCTAAAGATTTGTCCTCTAGAGATCGTTGAGACTTAAAAGTTTTTGCGATTCGTATATTACTATTTTCTATGCATAATTACATTTTCAAAATATTTAAAATATTTTCACTGTTAATTATTTTAGTCAACCAAATTTATTTACGTAGTTTGTTGTACATCTTTATTAACTTATAACTGAATAACAATACTAATAAATATATACTATATATCATAATATTTTTATGATATTTTACTATATGTACTTGCAATATTTTGGTAAAATACAACCTACCTATTAAAATAAAAAAATAAAATACTAATAGTTTTATAAATAAATTTTAAAATCTTCTTAGAAATATTAACTGACCAGCAGTCTCCGATCAGAATCGTTTTATATCGTACATAACAAATAGCATTCAATTAAATATAATCTATCATTTAATTAAGATTGGTATTAATGAGTGTAAGTGACCTATTCAATGAAGTGGTATACATGAAAGTCGAAACCTACTATCCAACAGAGCATCTTTCTGATTTTTATTTAACCACTTTTTAAATGGTGTGCGTGTAAAATACTAATACACAATTTGTTGCCGTGGTCTGCGGCGCCAGCGATGCACAGCAATCACTTTTTACCATGATTATATTAATATTTCACATATTAGTAGTTTATATATCTTATCTGATTTTACTATGTATAATAAACAATAAAATAAAAATGCTTGGAAAATATATCATCGCGATAGTACTTAAATTAAATGTGTTGAATTAAATTATTTTCTTTACAAATTCGATTAATTAGCTAATTTACCAATTACTATTTAGTAAAAGTTATATAGTTATCATAACAATATAAGTCGTTTATTTATTTACTTTAAAATTATATATGAAAATCAAAATGGCGGAGATACTTTATACATTATGTAAGTATTTCACTCTGAGCAAATGCGTGTAAAAATCGTATTACGTTAAAATTTATAAAACCAATTTAGATCCATCGAATTTTTATGCGTTTATTTTTTTTTAGAAAACACTGATGCGGTTATTATTGACCTTTATAATCAAATGTGTTCCATAAAATTCCTCAAATATTATATTATAACAAAAGAAGTCATAATATATTTTAACAACAGGTTATAAAAATTGGGTTAATCTTAGAATTTTATAATATAAATATAGCTGCATGGCTTACGAAATTATTTAAATAATAAATAAATATGGTGAATACAACTTAAAAATTTTAGTACCCATAATACACACAATTGCCATTAAAAATCTTCTTGAGTATACTCGCTGTATCTTCACCAAATCGGTTACATAAAAAACTAAACAAGTTATCTTTTTATCGGTTTTTTCTATTTTTATTTAACGGTCCAATTTAAAAATATTTTTTTTCTATTAATAATTTAAGTAACTATTTAATACCACGAATAAATACATGAAACCACAACAAATTTACCACTTGACTACACAATTTAATAAATAGAATACGTAATTAACTCATTTTTAGAATTCAAGAATTTTATAAATGCATTTGCACTCAACTTGAAATATCGTATGTTTCAGTATATGTCAAAAATAATTGAACTTTTTCATCTCTTGAGTTTTTTTCAATAATATATTCCACATTAAATTTACTTTTGCGAAATTGCAGAATTGGTAAATACAAAAAACTAGTATGTCTAGTGACACAACATATTAAAATGTAAATTAATTATTACTTACTAGTAGCGTTAAATTGTTGTAAATTATTGTTAAATTTATTGGACAAGAGGAAGAAGAAAATAATTAATTTATAATTTTTCTGTAAGCTATAAGTTCAAATTTCATAAAAATGCATGTAATAATAATAGTTTAATATTTTCTGAACATTACAATTTTTTATTTATTTCAAAAGGAACATGTATTTAATTTGGAAAAATATACTATGTGTAAGTACACCTACAAACAACAAAAACGGTTAGTACCTATACGATCACTAATAGACAATAGGCATAAGTAAGGACTATTTTATACACTATAATGTTATATCGATCGCAGATGCTTTTCAATATGTAAGTAATATTATAAATTATAATGTATATTATATTATAAGATATTAAGTAATTATACATAATGTTTTGACATACAATAAATAGAACGTGATTACGAAAATCTCTTCTTTTATAAATTCAAAATTTTGCTATTTGCAACATTTCTGTTTTTATTTTTAAGTCAAAAAAATTAGTTCTACGTTAAGTGTCACTCATAGCCCGTAGGTAGAGCTTGTTTATCAAATAAATTACTATCAATATCTTATCATTACATACACAAATTGACTATTTTAGCGCTATTTCGTGAATAGATTGTAGATATTTTATCAACAAAAAATAATAATAACAAAATAAAAGCCGTAAAAATCAAAATATATTTTTTTATTATTATCAAATAAATGACTATCTGTTTGATTAACCAATAAGTGACATTGATAGCATAGAGATAGACACATCCTAAAATTTACTACAACTATTAAAATCTTTAAAATTTAATATTATAAGAAACCATTTAATAATAGAAGTTCTGCGTTTTATTCGTTAATATATTTTTGTTAAACTATGTTAGGATAAATACTTAAACCAAATTTTCTCGAGTTGGTGAAAAATATTTTCGACACATGTTTTTACGTTGTTTTTCTCAATATGACCGATTTAATAATGTTTTGTATAATTATCCATGTTGATTTATTTGTTACATTTATATTATACTATTTTATAAAGAAAGAAACGTTACTGACAAACTAATAAGAGAATTTATTATAAGTCTTAGTCATCGTAATAAATTTTAAAGTTTTTAATGGGTGGTAAAGATACATCTGTTGATTTGGTAATGCTTCAAATGTAAATACTATAAGACCAAGTCTGTACTATTTTATAAAAATAATTTTTTATGTATTAATTTTGTTGTGGTTAAATTTATATTCCATTTTTTTTTTTTTATTGTATCAATACTATTATTTAAAAATGTAGAATTATCTCTATATGCTATTATATTATACAGTGTGATTTATCAAAAATTATTGGCCCTATTTTTTCTTTAATTATGAATAATTTAGCTTTTTATACTATCTAAAAAAAAAACCATGTGGTGATATCTTCTTTTTTCAAATAAAAACCAACCTTTTTTTTTTGTAAATTGTTAAGATATTTTTTTGAAAACAACGGTGTATCTAAATTTAAATGCGAGTAGTTTCTGAGTTATTAAAATATATATACTTACTAAAGATAATAATCTCAAAAAACTGTTTTACAAAAATGTATAATATTGAATTAGGTATTTATTTTTTTAGGATCAATTAAAAAATAAATTTAAAATATCGACAGATAAATAATTAATACAATAATTATTACTAAAATTCTCAAATCATTAAAGCTCCTCTCATCTAAATATTCCAATTCTATTATCTTTAATACACAAAATTAAATAATTCAAAAACTACTCATTTAAATTTTTTTATAGATACATCAACATTTTCAAAAAACTCATCTGTTGAAAATAATATAAAAAAGAAAAACTATTTAAAAAATAATAAGTTGGTATTTTCACGGTACTTACAAACCTTAAAAAATCTAAGCATTGAAAAAATATGGTCCTTAAGTATATATTTAAAAATTCTAAAAATCAAAATTTAAATTAACTTTTTATTTGAAGAAAAAATGAGGGTGAGTATTCTTAGAGAATTATTCTGCGTAGCTATGCTGTATCATTGTCAGGATTGTTGTTTCTTTATAGCTTTACACCTTAATACTACGTTAAATAATTATTTTAATATATTAATCATTTGTTACAGAAAATGAGTATACCTATCTAAAAGTCGGCTAGAATTTATATATGTACATTCTAAATTCAAACACTTTCCTTGCAAACTATGTATACCACTTTCGTACAAAATTTTTAGTTATTACAATTATACAACAACAAATAGTCTTGTTCACTTATTTCAGCAATATTCTTATAATAAAAATTTTTAAATTATATTTAAAGTTTAATTCATATAAAATAAGTTATCTGTCTTTCAAAATTACTACAAGGTCATAAAGTTTTTCAGTTCTAAGTACAAAAATAATATGTATTTTAACTAATCAAAGGTTTTCAACATTACAACATTTAGATAGTTAATTATGATAATTATTAGTTTATGTACCAAACAGTTTATTCACTTTAATTTGTTAACAATAGTATGAGCATTTACAATTATTTAAATACTTTTTAATTTCGTCATTAACAATAAGTACGTAATAACACAGTGAAAATTAAACGATTGATAATCAAATTAAAATAAATTCTTATTGATTTCAACTAATAATATCGTGTCTTATAAAATATAATAATGACAACGTATATCCATTACATTTTATTTAACGGATGGGTTTTATGAAAACTAACAGCTTTATTTTATAACTTATGCATATTCTTTTTTTTTAGATTTTTAGGATTCTCGATTTAACACATCCGATTAAACATTCAGATTGCAGATCGTATCCTAAATGTCATGACTTACATTATAAGAAGAAATTTTAGTCTAACAGATTTAAAATGGTATATATAATGTTTTATTATGTAAAACTGATACTTGGTAATGTATAAGTGTTTTTACTAGGTAAGCACTACAAAAGAAAAAAAAACATTGTCATAAAATCAATATACATATAGTTTCATTGCATTTCATAAAATCTAAAATCGTATTTCGTTGATAATGGTTGCAAATAAATTGGTTACGGTTGTACTTTTGTGTTTATATAATATAAAAGTGAGTTTGTACGCGCCCGCGTGAGTTTGTATATACAAACATTGACAATAATACTGTTACAAACAAATCTTGTGGAATCACGATTTACAAAATGAATCGAAACCGCCAACATTATATGACTTTGCCGGTCTTTCTTATTTTTATTTTTTTCTGTATAATGAACTAGGTATAAGAGATTTTTCCAAATCACAATGCGTATATAAAGATTATTTGAATATCAATAATATGTATGGAACTATCGCGTAATAATTGCCTTATGAAAAACAGATTGATTTTACTTAATTATCACGTTATCAGCATACACTATAGGTATACTAAACTTACGAAGCTTTACAATATTATAAAAATATCAAAACGCTTTAAAACTCGCTCTTCGAGTCTATATAAATTGACCTAAGAACGGGTAATTTTCAATAAACATAATGCAACTCAAGTGAAAATAATATAAAATTATATTAAGTAAATTATATATTATTATAGTTTCTTTTGAAAAATATTAATTATCGGCCAATTCAAACCTCCGACTTAGAGGACCGATCTCATTCTTGATACCCTTCTATAGTTGTCCATATTATTAAAAAAATACGATAATTCAAGATAATCAAAATCACTTGAATTTTATATTTTTGAATGAATATGAGATAACCGAAACATAACTTATATTATACAAGTTGTGTCCTAGACATTATGAGAACTATTACCGGTTATTGGTAGTACTATATAATATTTGGATCATGAATTTGGATATTACACTCTATCCGTGTCCCGAATTATAATGAGCGCTACACAAGTTGGGTCCTGAATGTTTTTTGATAAGTACTAAAATATATTTTACGGTGTCGTGTCATTTGAACGCAGTAATCTGGACACACAGCTAGTTCAATGAAAACATTGAAAACATTGAAAACATAAATATTATAAATTTCAATGTTTGTAAACTTAACGCATTTTTTCGAACAGATTTTCCTTATTGACAATATAAAATTATCGCAACCTTAAAAAATTTCCGATTTCATTACCTATATTTATCGTTATTACAGTTCGTATTATCAAATGTTTACATCATTTATAGTTTAATAATAGATCGTTTATGTACGAATTGTTTCAAATGAACAAGTCCGGTAAAGAAACGAATCCATACAAATGTTTCTACTCGTTCAATAGGTTCAATGTATCTTTAGTATATAATTTATAATTCGTCAATGATAACCGAGTAACCAACGAAAAATTAAATAATTTATTTTGTAGTGGGAATATACTAAACATATAATAATTAATAATAAATTGATATTAACAGTAATATATTTTTGTACAATAATGGATATTGGTACCTAATCAATTTGATAGTTTGAATTTAAAAGAAACTTAGAGATAATGAAATTTTCATTAATTGATAACGTACATACCATGTTTATCGTAAATTTTAATAAACTACTACATCTACGTGCAAATAAAATGATAATAGGTTTATTATAACGGAACGATAATAACCTTTGTGATTGAGCTTTGGGTGGTTTATTTATAAACTGGTATCATTATTATCTGTAAACAAGAGAAACGAATTTTTTAAGAACCTGAAAAAAAGTGATGTATCACAAAATGAAACGAAAAATTCTATTACTATTATAATATACAATATTTGACGTGTGTCGATATATAACATATGAACATCCAGCATCCAACAAAAACGTGTAAATGTACCTAAAACAATCCCAGACTCAACTATAAAAATGTGATCTGGGACCCAACTCGTATGCAGGTTTTTAACAGTAATACAATAATATAACAGACCGTCTTGCAGTTGATCTGGTTATATAATATTATATATACACGGAAAAAAAAAATTTAGTTATAGTAAATAGTTAGATAGTTTCTAGTTGGTGTAATAAATAATTTAGTTGTGCCAAACAATATGTTTAGTTAAAAATACTAAAATGAATTAGTTGAACAATTATAGTCAAACCAACTTGCTTTATAGTTATTGCAACTATATAAACTAGTAATTCAAATATAACCATATGAAATAGTTGGTGTACAAATATTAAACAGTTATAGTAACCATAACCATGGCGCAACTTTCCCGCCTAATTCAAAAGTTAGAATTTTGTACAAGACTTATGAAATGTCAAATGATTAAAATTTGGTTTAAATACAATTAAAAACATTTGAACATTTCGAATAACTTTTGTCACGTTACACATGTGATAGCTAATTCAAGGAAAGATAGCTTGCATAGGTACTTCATGATGTGTTATTAATTATTATTATATATTTTAGTATCTAAATGGCATATTATAGTGAATTTGCGTGTTTATATCTAATGCCTACTTATATAGTTCCAATTAAACGATATTCGTAAAAAAGGGTTAATCGTTTACACGTACGGATATGTAATTTCAAATAATCTAGAGTACTCGCTATAAAATCGAATTCCATGATTTTACAATCTTCCCAATAATCGTGATTTTTGATTTTGTATAAACATATACATGACGTGTTTAAAGAAGTTCCAGAACTTGCTACATTATTATTACAACTTATAAGCATTATTATAAGTTTACAATATTGTCATCGTCATTCGTTTGTGACCTGTGTTTGCGTCTGCATCTGCTTTTGCGATCAGATGTGTAAATGTATGATTTGTATTTTTATTATTTTTTTTTGAATATTTTATTATTAATACATTTGATGCTAAATCAACTACCTAATATATACTATTTTTATTTTTAATTATTTGTTTAATCTTAAACACAAAAACAAATTAAAAGTTGAATGATAAAATAAAAATATTAAGATTTAAAAAAAAAATTAATTTGCTTAAATAATTAATTTCGCCCTTACAGACTAATCTGATAGGTAGTTAGGTAGGTTAGGGCGTAGGACTCTTATAGGGTTAGGGACACCTATCCAGGTTCAATTCCCGAACTCGAAGCAATTTAGTTTTTGCATTTTTTTCATATTTTTGCAGATACTTTTTAACCACAAAAATATAGTTATTTTAACTATAATAACTGGTTAATTCTACTATTCATTATAGTTGAAATTTTAACTATAATTTTATAGTTGCATTTTTAACTACTATTTTATAGTTATTCCAACCATGTAGATTCAACTAATTCATTTTAGTATTCCCAACTATACATTTATTGTGTCACTATATTAACCTGAGATTATGGTTGGGTTAATCATTTATGTGGTTGTAACAACTATAATTTTTTTTTCCGTGTATGGTCAACAACTAGAATTAAAAGTTAGGTATAATTCACTATGTCTATACCTCTTTAATAACAAATTTTCAATTTAAGATATTTGTACGTCTTAATTTTTATTAGTTTATCAAGGCAAAAATTTCAGTAAGACTAAAAATAAATTGTATTCACAACATATATCATTACTTAAAATATATTATGATTACGTCCTCAGTCACAATACACGGCGCACCGTTGCAGCACACAATATTCGTGAGTGAATATCCGTAATTTTGTTACATAATTGGATTTTAAACCATTGCACATGCCATCGTCGCAGACGAGGTCGTCAATAGCGAAATCGAGTAGTTATTATTTTTGTTTTCGGTCTGTCCATTTATTTCTTTGTCCTAATCGATCGAAAAATACACGACTGGGGGGGCTTATACGGATAGATAAATTATATCGATGGCGGGGAAAAAACAACAAAAAACATAATGGACAAGATTGCCGGCTAAAACGTTGAATCGGCGACAGCGGGAAGAAGGCAGTACCGTAAGCCCGGCGCCGGAACAGCTGACGTCTTATTAGCGACAGCCGCCGTCGAGTCTATCTGCTGTTACACTGTCGCCGCTGAATGATTCGGCTAAAATCTTAATAACATATTTTACTTAATATGATTTTTAAACATTTCATCACCGTAGCAAAATTTGATTGGTAAAAAAAAAATGGGTAGTATAGATTAATAAAATTAATTCAATTATTATATATTTCTGATGAGTGGTAATAATTAATTATAAATACTATTAATTATCATTATTGTATATCATATTTAGTTTGTACTGCAACGCAAAGTATTAACGCTTAGTTATCATAATAACAGCATTTGATTATACACATCTGTTATTTTTTGATATTTTTAAAGAAAAAAATGTAAAAAAATGCCATTGGAAATCAAAACAATAGTAAAAATAGGTTAGGTACGTATAGGTAGGGTAGACGTAAAAAAATCTAAGTAAGTACATATAGTACAGTGATTGATAATATTATATAAATCGTATAGGTTATAATATATGAGAAGTAACTCGAACAGCTTAAACTTTCTAAAAAGACTAAACAAACATTTTTAAATCTACAGTTAGGTTGGAAATTATTAAATATTATACCCTTCCATCACGCACTAACATTTAATCATATTATTGCATGGATATCGATTTGCCAGCGCTTTTAGTATCCAGCGTTTTTATGAGTATTATTGCACAATATGTGTAGGCGCGCACCAATATTGTATTATTGATAAGCAGTTTATTTTAATATTTTATCGTATATATTGTAATGGAACGTGCATCATCTCAGGATTGAGTGACGTAGTACAGTATCTCGGCTCCAGTCAATTACATATAGTGTACTACACGTATGTGATAAGTATATTCGTTTTCAGCGAGGAAACAAAAAATAAGCCGATATATTATATTAATATCCTTTATTGTACCTATAAATTATGTAACCATCGTTCAAAATATCAGTCAACCGTCGAAATTATAGGTATTAAAATGGAAAATATAATATTTTAAAAATACAAGACGATAAATATATTTACGACTTACGTCAGCAGTGTTAGAAAATGTCATTTGACATTTTTATAGTTATATAATATATACTTACGAGTATATAATTAAATGAAAATAATAACAATAGGGTATTAAAAATGTGTTTACTACTGACCACTGTGAGAAATACGAATATAATGATTGATTTTGAACCTAACGCCTTCGAAGAAATAAAAAAGTTTTACATCATCGCTTTTTCTGATTTTTTTTTTCTACAAAATTCGTTAAATATATTAAATACGGAGACGGATGAAACAAATAGGAACAAAAATCTTCTACTAGACAGAGTATTAAATTTCGATTAACTTTAAACTTGATTGATTATAAACATATCGAAACTTTCCTGTTTAGAGTATTTGGTACACGGTGGTGCACATGTAGTAATAGTTCTACAATCACATAAATACGAACATCACATCATGGAGATTTATTACAATATAGTTAATATAATAAAAGGAAACTAAAATAATCAGAACGCAATGAAGTAAATCGTATATGTTTGAATAAAAACACAACATGCTGACTACGAGATATTTTGTTAATACGGAAAAAATGATTTAGGTTATAAAACCGTTATGATTTAGTAAAGTTCGTTAAAATTTTATAATGATTCATAAAATATAGTTAATGAAAAATTTGTATACGCACGCATTAATTAATAAAAGTACTTAGTATATTGTCAAATTTGGTATTATTAAGAGTTTTTGTGAGATACATTCGAGAGCTTTTGATAATGACAGTTTCAAATCTCCAAATTAAATCATGACGCCCCCATTCGTGATTCAAATAGCACGTTATAAATTATAAGGAATGCTATTAACAAAAATTACTTTAACTGGAATTAAATGAGGTTTAGCTAAACGAAATAATTTATCATTTTGTATGTTAATATTTAAATATTTAAATATAATCTACATTTATTTAAAATTCTTCAAATCTTATATCATTTATTGGGCTGAAT
Organism: Melanaphis sacchari; assembly: GCF_002803265.2. Taxonomy (NCBI): domain Eukaryota; kingdom Metazoa; phylum Arthropoda; class Insecta; order Hemiptera; family Aphididae; genus Melanaphis; species Melanaphis sacchari. The sequence goes on along the minus strand of NW_020270975.1, from coordinate 1,133,365 downwards.
ATTTTTATATATATAAATAAATAAATTGCATATCAATAAATTAGTTTCATATTATAAATACATTATTACTAACGCATTCACGACAGCTGATAAATAAAATTTTCAAGCATTTTAACAATCAATTCAGTTATCACCCAATGGTCTGAAAATGAATCGCAGTTACTAGTATATAATGTGTTTATAAGATCATAAACAATTTAGATCGTGTTCAAATTCTACAAAGTCATCGACCGGAACTCTCTTGACCCGCAACCAAACAGTTTGTATGCCAAATTGTTGTTCTATACATAAACTCCTTATATTCATACTATTTAGTAGTTCTCAATAAACATTATTAATTTAATTGCGTTTCACTTAAAAATGTTATCTACTATACGTTTATATCAAGGATAAATCAATGATTTTCAAGATATTTCAAAATAATAAAAGTTAAACTGAACATACCATAAATAGTATTTTATAAATATAATGCCTAACCACTTAATGTTTCTATAGTTGTCGAAATAAACTGTAAAAAAATAATTTATTTCTTAGTAAGGTTTTTTCAGTACTTAAGATATTACTGGAAAATATAAATAAATATGTTTTGAAACTTTTTTTTGACATGCTGAATAAATTACTCAAACCAGTGACTACTGATTGTACTTTTAAATATTTCTAAATTATATAATTATTGTATGCTTAATTGTACTGTTCTAAAAATTTGCTAGGTAATTCTTAATTTGGCAATAATTAATTAATTTTAACTATAAATATTCAAAGTATGATAAATTTATTTTTATTATATTATTTTTATAATTGTTAATTATACTGTTAACATATTGTTAACTATTATTATAATATTATACTTATTTTTATACTTAGAAGTTTTGTCATAAAGTATCTTCTATTATGTATATATACAAAAATACATTTACAAAATATTCTATATTCCAATCTATCTATAAATCTATATACTTTCTAATATTATCCGATCTTTGATTATACTGTACAGTGTACACAACTTATATTTTGTATACCATACAATAATAAACTGAATAAATATTAAACATTAAAATAATATTATTTCTATGATTCTGTTTGATTAAGAAATCCTATATCGAACGAATTTTCCAAAGTTTATTACTTTTGATAAATGGAGAATGGGCAAATATAATTTAATACTTAAATGATTATATTGTAAGTTTTTTTCCATGAAGTTATCTTTTTCAATAAATCTCAAATTGTTATTGAATACTTTTTATTTATTCAAACTTAAACACAATGTTTTATATCTCTATATTATATATGTACATATACCCAAATGAATAAAAGAAAAGGCACAGAAATACGTAATGCGATCGATTGAAGAAATTAACAAATCAAAATATGTTCAATGAAAAAAAATTATATTATAATCAAATAAATAGTTAAAATTATACTATATTATTAAGTTATTATATTTATTTGAATTTGTCGGCCACGAGACATTTATGTTTATGAATTTGATGATTAATTTATCAACATATGCGGGGATACATTTATATAAAGAGAATTTGTATGTAATAATAAAATGATGGTAAAAACGATGTAGAGTTTGTTATGGCAGCGATCATATAGACTATAGACTTACAATAATCTGACTCTCGTATAAACTCAAACAGAGTTTATAGAACTATAGAATATAAAAGTAAAAAGTATTTACCTAATAAAAATAAATCATTACACTTTAAAATACTTGAAAAATAAAAATAAAAATTCTACCTTTAGATAGATAGTTAACCATGATATTAAACTATGTAGTAGGTAAGTACATTTTAAAAGTGACGACCACGTAAATAGTTAACCCTATTATCATTTTAAACATGAAAGGTTTGTCTTAAAAGACGACTTCCAATTGAAAAAGTCGACCGGAGTTTGGCTTGCACATTAAGTTGAGAAAATAACCAACAGTCGAGTTAAAATGTATTTCCGAGAACCAATATATTGCTGCAATTGGTATGTAGTGTAATAAAAGACAATAGGGTGTATAATAAACATAAAGTATAAACTATAAATACTTTCTAGCCTTCTAAATATTTGTTCATTGTAGAATAAGCTATTACATTTACTCATTTCACAAATAACATCTTTCTCGATAGTTGTACTATGAGCAAAATTTCAAATTTTATTTCCACAGAATTTGTTTTTTTATCGTAAAAAAATAACTTTATTAGTTCTACTAAGCGTTCACAAAACGTATTAAAATAAAATGTTTTCCCTAAAATTAATTTTTGAATTAGCCTTAGCTATTTTCTAAAATTTTAGTTGATGTATACTCCGAGGAATGCTAAAGAAGATCTGGGAGTATCGAGAAATTCATAAGAATCAATTATATTATCATATATTAATTCCGTTAACACTCAGGGAATTTATAGTAGTACCAACCCTGTTACCCTGAAATACAAATTTGTTATCTTGATTTAGCTAGACTTTTTTTCTATTTTCGTCTACTTTAATGACTAAAAAGTTAGTTGTCTAATTTTATAGGTTACCGTAATGACCATACTCATTACTACGCTCACAGCAAGTGGATACTGGGGGTAATAGGGATCCAAGTATATGAGAACATTAAGAACCCATCAAATTCTTGTCATATTTTTTCCACTATTTTAATAATATGTACTTTTGCTAAATAAAGAACGATTTTTTATCTTAGAAAAATAACATATTACGAATCAAATTGAAGTATGTTTATAAACCGTACATGAACGTATTACATTATAAATTACATCATTATTATCATTAAATTTTAAAACTTTTGCAAACACATTTATTACTATTGGTAGTCAAATTATTGTACCTTCAGCAACAACAAACATTTTGTATTTCCAAGTAAATTAATACAAATTTCAGTGTTATTAATTCCGGAAAAAATTTATTTCTGATTTAAAAATTTAAGAATATCACTCTTTGTACCTATACAATAATTACTGTAAAATAAACTTTTACAACATTAACCATTTTCTATTTTATCAATTAATTTGTATTAGTTTTAGTAACACAAGACATGCTACAAACGCATCTTTATTATATGCTATAAAATATAGAAACGATAATTAATAACAATTTAATAATAGACATTAGACATTAATGGCAGCAATAATGTTTGTACCTACCTACATAGAAAAGAAAATATTAATAGCTCTGCGTATATTGAATATCAAAACCAATAATATTAAGTAATAAGTTAGTTGAGAGTGGGGTTGAAGAAATAATATATTAATTTTTGAATCTAAATTCTTTACCTGTAAATTAAAACATATAACATACTACCTATAGTATGTAAATTACTTGGACTAAAGAAAATTATATTAATGAAAATTAAACTCTTCAATCTAAAATCGTTTCCCTCTGTTTTCTTTATAAATATTAATCTTGACAAAATTTATTTCAAGATGAGAATTACTTATTAGTTTTTCTAACAAACAAATAAAATATATATTCGCAAAATGAGATGAACTAAAAACAATTTGTTTCTCTTACTATTATACTCCATTTACGTTTAGAAGCGACTTAGGTGGCCGACTTCTGCCCATGGACTTGATATCATTCTGTGTTTATATTACTAGTGATTGATTAAGTAGAAACAGTTAAATGTGTGATCTGCGTGCCATCAATAAAAACTGAGCATACGGGTCGCTTCTAAACGTGAATGGAGTATACTTTAAATCCGACCTGAACAGTAATTATTCATGAGTTTTAAAATAACAAAAATAGTTTAAATAATTATTAATATAAGTTTTTTCAACTGTTATTATTAATTGTTTTACATTACGCAATTTGTTTTAATAAACATGAAAAGTGCTTAACTACCAGCAATTAAATTTTAATGAACAATATATGATATACTTTTCATGTCAATATATTATTTATTTTATAATAACGTAATAAATTTTGTCTTTAAATATAAATTATATAATATAATTTTAAATTTTAAACCTTTAATAACAGAAAAATTAATTTTATATAAATTTAAGTTTAATCATTTAATATTATTTATAAATCAAAATTGATTTGAGGATAATTAACGATTTTTTTTTAAATGAAGTAAATAGAATATTTTATGGAATATATACTGCTACAATAAAACAAGTTATTCTATTGCTTAAACTTCAAGTTTATTTTTGTATTATTATTATTATTTATTATTGTTGCTCATACGTGTGAAAGTAGAAATTGACAACGTACACATACGGAATTACAAGTTTATGTAAGTACATATACATAATGTTATAATAACTGCAATTTGGTATCAAGAGAAAATTTATATCAATTCTTTTTTTTCATGATTTAATTTACTAATCATATTTTTAGAGAATAGTGTAATTATACAGCTTACACTGTTTTAATAATTTTAATAAATAATGGTTACCTTCTATTTTTATTCTTTTGTAAATATAATTGTTATGCTTTTATTTATTTGGTTAGTATAAATTAGATTTATTTAAAATAAATTTTTCATTCAACTATATTATAATATGAAGGTTTTTAATTGTGTTTATCAAATTATTATATTTTATTATCGTAACCGTAATGCGATATCGAATTATCCAGTATTTCATATATTAGATATACTATTATATACTACATTTTTAGAAAATTGATTTTTACAAACAACAGTAGGTACACTTTAATCAATTATAGAATTCACTGTTTTTATCAAAGAATTGGCGCTAACGCCGTTAACTGTATAGCGACTCCGTGTTCACAGTGCCATCAATACAAATTTATATTACGTAGGTCCTAAACCAATGCTATCTTTTGGTTACTGTTTTTTTCAATATGCTTTAAAGCTCAACGCATTACTCATGATTAGATATAAAATAAATGCTCCCATTTACTAATAAATTTGATATTATATTCATTCCATAGTTTTTTATGTGACTATTTTAAAGTAACTATAAAGGGAACGAATATAATTTGTAGGTATGCTTGTAAATTATGTTAAGGAATTCAATTATATATAATTGAGCTACCATATAGGTTGGTAAAAATAAAAAATGAAAACGATTATTTTGGAATCAAATATAAAGTTATTTTATGAACGTCTGTAAGATTGTAATATTACATATTTCATAATGTTTGTAGCAGAAAATAAATTTTTAAAAACTTACTTGTTTTTAGTTTGCTTTGTTGTAAGAGTATGGAGTGAACTTGATTCTGATTGCATTTTCCACCTGTAGGAAAACAAAATATTAAATATTGTATTATCTCTATTTTTTGTTATTTTCGTTATTATTACAAAGCCTTGTATTTCATGTTCAATTTCAAATTGGTGCTTTCAAATAATAACTATTATATATGATTTATCATATTATTTTTTCTTAGGTATTATATATAATGTATATTAAATTATAAATAAATTTAGTTCAACGCAAAAAAAAAATATAGCAGTAAAATTAAAAATGAGTTATAATTATAAAAGATTGAAATTAATTTATATTCTATATATATATATATATCGCGTTTGTGAAAAAATATTGAAATATTTATACTACATATACATGCTATATTATAACGCTGAAATTTTAAATCATAATTTAATTATATATTTACTTTCATGTATAAATAATAGTACATAACGGCTAATCTAAGCTTTGGTATAAGGGTACCTAAAATTCACACGAAGATAAATCTATCGGCCTGTTGAAATAGCAATATGTCAATAATAACAAATATTTGTAAATTTTAACATTAAATTCTATAATATATTACATACTTGGAAAATAGGTATATACTCGTATGTTATCTTTAATAGTATATTAATTTTAAATATTTTTTCATGAAAATTATAGGTAGTTTATTTAAATATAATATAAAATATACATTATATATATATATATATATATATGTGTGTGTGTGTGTGTGTGTGTGTGTGTGTGTGTGTGTATATTAAAGGTAGATTTATTGCCATGTTTTTCTAGCTACTTATACAATATTTTATCTGACAACTTATTAACATTAAAATATAAAATATGTATTGGCTTCTAGGTATAGATAGAATGAGGGGAGGGGTATGGTCGTGCACGTACGCGATAGCAGGCGCATGAATAGACTAAGAGGACTAAGGACTAGTACATTTTTATACTACAAACATTTGATAAAAATTTAAACCTACGGTTATTTGTTTTTGAATTACAAAAAAAAAAATCAAACAAATACATTTTTTCACCTATTGATTTTGCATAGATAAATTCTCGCGTTCATTTAGTTTTTTCTTTTTTTAATTATTAAGAAAAGAACATAAAATTGTTTACTTTTGATCCTCCGAAATACTAAAATTCACTTTCTTACCAGAAAAAATATTGAAAAATATATATATAAGTTACAAATCAATGTATTTTTTTAAACTTAAATACATGTAAAAAACACATCTTTGTAAAATTAATACATTCATCTGTCCGCTCAGTCTAATATACTTTTTCATAGTTAAATTGTATTTCAAATATTAGATTTTTATTAAAATATATACATGATATAAGTATTAAATATTGTATTATTAATAAAATGTAACTTTTAATGTAATATTTATAAATTACTTTTAATTATTAATAATAATAACTAATAAAAACAATTAACAATTAATACAAAACAGATAATCAGTAATTATTACAATATTGATTCACCTTTTAAAGCCTAAGGCTGTTTTATAGATATGAGTCAAATATATTATTGTTAATATTAGGTATTTAATAAAATAATCAGAAAAACTTGATTATATTAAATGCATAAATGTTTATCACGTTTTTTAAAATTTAAATTCTAATATTTGTTTTTGAGTTATAAATTCAACAGAAAATGTTATAATATTATACATTTTAACAATACCTGCTGATGCAAACCATTCATAACAATCTTTGTGTTAATAAAAACAATTATAATATATTATATATTTGTATAAGTATTTCTGTAAAAATAACATAGTATATTTTTGCACGTATCACGGAGAAATTGTTATTACTATAAGTTTGAACATTATAAATCTATACACGAACATCTAGGTGTGATGTAGTTCCAAACATACGTTACAAGTGCTACTCATTTCTACTACCAAAGGTCAAAACCGAGTTCAATATGCTAAAAAAGGTTTTTGGGATTGTTTACGGCATAATATTTGTTTACGATTTGTATTGTTTTTTTAATCATAGTTTTTAACAAGAGAGAATAACAAAATCTCTCCACTTCAACTCATATACTGTATTTATAATAAAATGCATTCCTACTCAGGTAATATTATAATTACATTTATTTGGCACAGCTACTCAATTACATTTATTAGTAACCGTTACACTTTTAAAATTTAGACATGAGGCATGATGTAGAAAAATATAATATGTATATTTTATGTACAGATTGACCCGATATATTTGTTTTATTGATTTTTTTTTCATTAAAGTAACACTTAAAACAGAAAACAATGATAAACCTCCCTGTATGTTATGCCTTATTTAATACAGTAAAGTGATATAACGATAAAATATGTACGACGAAGGTAAAAAAAATAGGACATCTGTATAGTTGTGTGTATAATATATTTTGATTTCTAATTTTTTGCACAATTCCTCTCTGCAAGGGTTAGATCTCCTATAAATCTTGTATATCTCCTAATGATATCGTAGATTCCACCACCGGGAATCAACATTTTCTGATAATAATAAAGAGTAAAATAAGTTTAACAGTATCAATAATTATGTCTAATGTATTTATACTCCTAAACTTTTCTAAAAATTGTGTGTGACAAAACTACAGCTTCATACTGTGGACAGACGTTTGATTGCATTTTTGGCGAAATCTACAGTAAAGTAACTGAACCCTTATTTTTATTTAATTATCCCACGCATAGATATATTATGTATATACAATTCCATTTTTAGGGAGACTATTAAAATGTAGAGGAGTGAGATGGACTCCCAGAAACCTCGCCAATATATTATATGAAACGCCAATCCAACCATCGATAGTCAAGCCGAACATTTTCAGTCATTCAATATAATCCACGTTTCGAAAATTAATATTATACACAAACATAATAATAATTAATATTATGATAGTGAGTGAATACGTTAATATAGTATAGAATCTATATTCTATAGCAACGTTTCTTAACCTTTGGTCTACGGCCCCAAGGATGTCCGTGACACTCATGTCGAGGTTCCACGGCAGCCCTTAACACATAAGTCAATATGTGACATACGTGACATGAGCACATTAATAATGTTGAATTCTTATTATTTTTTTTTTTTTATTTACAATATATCTTATTAAATAAGAGATGAACCTAGTAAAAAAAAATATTTGAAAAAAAAATGGTAAGGAATCCTTGATCAGAGGTCCATAATCTATATAAAATTAAGAAAACCGCTGCTTTATAAAAATGATTCTCAACCTGGAAAGTGAGCCCTAGAAAGAAGTAAAAATTTTAAAAAAAATACCACAAAACATGGAAACATTATTTCTGATTATTTATATTTTATCGAACATTATTGAGTAAATACGTTATTTATAATAATTCAGAGAATACTATTGGGTTTTAAACATCTATACAATCTATACACATATTAAATATAAATATGTATAATGTATATAATACATATGTATATATGTCAGTTATAGATTTAAAATGCTAGATAATAATAATATTTTTTCCTATATTTATAAATTAATTAAATAACCAACAAAAGTCACGACGTGTGTATACACACATATATACATATATATACCTATAATATTAATCATACTTCAATCTTGTAGTAATGAACAGAAATGTAACCTAATACAATAGTATGAGACTTATGAGAGGGGGTATAGTCCTCAAGAGGTTGAGAACCTATTATGCTCTATAATATAGAGTCTATACTATAGACCAAAAAGGATTTTTGTCACCATCACGTGAAATGACAGACAAACGTATAACAAACTATAAATAATAATAATACAATACAGCAAACACACGTAGTACTATGTATATTATTATGGCTACGTATTTCGATGAGCGTTATCTCCGTAAGTTATACCTTATATCTTTGTTTTCAATCGCCAAAGCTCTGTACATTACAAATTGAATTTCAAAAAATTATATAGCCGACAAACGAGGTGTACGTCACGTTTCCCACCTGAAGCACTTCTCGAGAAAAAATAATGTTTTCACAATTCACCTATACCCGCTCGCTTATATAGCTATATATAAGTATTCATCGCTTTTCTTTTTATCCACTGCCGTCACCAAGCAACCTGTTAAGACTACCATCACTGTCAGTGGAAGACGGAAAAATTTCTCATGACATAAATCCACGAATGAAAATATGAAAATTAATCCATCGACACACCCTTTCCTCCATGGTTTCAACATAATTTGCTACACTAAAAGTGTGATGTGTAATGTCATAGGATTTTAAACATCAGAACTTTACCATATTATAATTATAATTGTGCATTTAAAATTTCACCTGCTGCACTGCTCAAACAAGATTGTTTGATGTTTAAAAAACAAATTTAAAGAAAATATGATTTCTCATTATTGATCATAAATTATTTATAATTAAATGGGTTAACAAATTTATCGTTAAACTTTTATGACTTCGCTAAACTAAGTCTTTATAAAATAAATTGTAAATTGTCAACATTGGTAGGTATATTATAGCACGATCCGCAATGTAATACCTACATATTTACTATGATAATAATTAAATTAGATTTGTTACCGTCTGAGCTAAATTACTACGTATTATATAGTTAACGTTCGAATTATCGGATTTACTGATCACATTTATTTTGGGAGAAAAAGTTTTTTTCTTGCTATATTATACGTTTTATAAATCATAAATATAGGCTATTTAATAGGACATAAAAATCGTATGTGCAAATTGTGTTAAAAAGAACCAAATAATTTGATTTCGGAAAAGCAATTAAGGTGAGATTATGAGCGATAAACTGAGTGCTATCGTATTATTTTTACCCGCCAAATACTTACAGTGTCATCTATCAAAGCATCACGATTTTATTATTTCTCATAGAATAGGCAGTAGATTAGTATTGTATTGGTTTTAAAATGATTTAACCACAACTGCATATTTTATAATATTTAAACTTTTGAATAGTGTAATAATATTTATTTATTTTATATTTTATATTAATGTTTTCTTATATTGATTGACGATCATTTTAGATTCTGAATGGAGAAATGTATGTATTGTTTGAACAATTATATACCATATTATTAATTTGTAATTTATTTTAAACAGAGCGATGAATGTACAGATTTTATTATGCCAATGTATATGTTTTCATTTTTTATTAATTTATCTATCATCACTTTTCGGAGCATAAAAATCAATATTCAATACTAAGGATGATTTTTTATAGCAAATTGGATCTAGTTAACATTTTTTTTTTTTTTTTTTGAAAAGGGGGATTAAAATTGAAAATGCCCTCTACTTTTAATAATAATAGGGAAAATTTAGGAGAAAATTTTTAATCCTACAAAACAAGTTTTCGATAAGATAAATTTTTTTATTTTATTCAAAAATACTAATCAATATCATACAAACCTGAAATTTATAAAGTTTAATTTAAACTTATATTAGGTTTTTCTAGTATAATTTTCAAAATATTTTGAATCATTTTAGTAATTAACGAAGTAATTAATAAATATTTTAAATTTTTCTTTTTAGATAATTGTTTAATTAATTTTGATAAAAAATTTTTCCTTGGCTACAAAAATTATAAAATGTAAAACAAGGTCTCAGTTAATTTTTTTTAAATAACCATAATTAAAAAAAAATTACTATAACAATAATTCTTATGGAGTAGAGTTAAAAAAAGTCAAAATCACGAAAATCTGAAAAGTTATTATAGTTGAATATTTTAAATAATCATACCTAAAATTTGAAAATTCAATACAACGTTCTATTTAAATTTTGGTCAAAAGAATTATGCAAAAATATTTTGTTCGATTTCAAAACTAATATTTATTAGTGTTTATTTTGATAAAATCGAATACTAACGCTATGATATTTACAAAATATCTATGTTTTAGAATTATTAGCTATTAGCTATACAAATATTTTCTATCAGTAAAAATGTATAATTATATTATAACTTATTACAGTATTTTTCACTGTATGTTATGTTTATATATATGTGGAGAAAGAATGTTCTAGTAACGATGACTCAAAGGTGTAAAGGAGAAATTCAACCGGAATAGGTTTGTAATTTCAGTCAATTCAAGGTATTGATAATTTGGCGATAGGTTTTGAAATCTTACATAACTAGTTTTCTAAGTGTTTCCATTTGAAAATTCATGACGTATAATGATTTTACAATGTAAACTGCATGTCTATACTTAAAAATTACAATTTATTTAAATATTATTACTCCATGATAATAATATATAATTGCACTCTTTAAAGTTCATTTATGATATTTCTGATGATAAAATATTAAACGATTCGTATATTTTATAATTATGTTTGTACTCGTATAATATAGCTTAAGGAGTATCTAATATGATTCTATTTATTGTGAGTTGTGGCCAATTGTAGTGTTATATAGTTACTGTAATTAAAAATAACCAGTTATTTATCAACTCTAAGTTAAAATTGATTTATAGTCTTTACTTTGAATAAAAAATATTTTTGAAAATATATCTTTTATCTTTTTCTTATATACCAAAGAATTATAAAATATTGAAATCAATCAATTAAATATTTTTTTTCTTAAATTCTCTTTTTTATTTATATCAAATAAAAAAATTTAGTTCATTAAAAAAACTACCCAACTACCTATTAAATTATAACTAATCATTAATAATTATAATTGGGACATATGACTTATTCTATGTACAATTGTATTATAATAATGTATAAATAAATTAAAAACACTAATTAGATGTCCAAATAATATTTTTAATTGCTTTATGACGTAGTTATTAAATATCTCATTTCATAACAATTTATTCAAACAGTGATTTTTAATGTTTTACTAATTATCTAAATACTTAAAAAAACTAGTTTCCATTTCTTATTTAATGGATAAACAGATTATACTCTTAATCTATAGATGTATAAAAAAATAATTGTATAAACCATACTATCATATTTCATGAGATAATTTCTAAAAACAAATCAGTATGATACGATGTTAATTGCTATATCTAAATTTAACTGTTTTTTCTCCAATCGTTTGTTAAAAATATCAATAAATAAAACAATGGGTATCTACATACTTAATATCTACAGATTAGTTTTATTGGCATATATAACACAACATAAGATTATTCTATTTAATCTAGTAATCTACTTATTCTTATAAAGGAGCACATTTTATAAATACTCTCAAAAAAAAGTTCTTCTTATGTTAATATTAATGTAACGACATTTTGTCTTGTGAAATATACATTGTCTACGTTGTCAAATGGTCTTACATTTATTTTTCAACCTGCTCTCTAAACCATTACGACCCAACACATTGCAGAAATTCCCTAGGGAAAATACAAATAATTTTGGAAATAAATAACAAACTTTAATGACCATCTTTGAACTATTCTAAAGGATTTGACACGAGACACGACAGAATTTATGTGAGACAATAATCAAAAAAACCTGTTGAATTACCAAAACAACTCTGTTGATATGGTTAAATAATGATTATTATTATATTTTTTTTTTGTACATTATTCTTTATTAAGTGATTTGTTACAACATAAACTATAAGCCTAAGTGATAATTGATATACAATAATATACGGACAGCAATGATAGATTGAAGAGACCTCCTAGTGAAGATACTTCGACAAAAGATAAATATTGATAAATACATTTAAAAATTTCACATAAATGGTTATATTTCAAATCGTATTCTTAAATGTTCTATAATAATTTTACTGCATTAAATATATAATATTATCATAAATCTCCCATTATATTTTATTGTATTATATTTGCAAAGTTTAAAGAGTGGTTTTATAGTACCTACTCTGTTTTAAAAATAACTACTAATTTTGAATTCTTCAACTTATTACAGTTTTTTTTAAATGTTGTTGTATGAAAAATTTATAAATTATAAATATCTACAAATTCATTAAATGTTACTTAAATAAAAAATTAAAATAAATTATTAAATTAAAGTCAATTTTTTAAAAACTTTGAGAGTTAGAACAAGTCAACTACTGGTCAATGAAAACAGTTAAAACATTAAATTTTGAACAATATATGAGTTACAAAATACATTACATTATTATATAATTGCTAATGTCATAGTCATAATTTTGTTTTGAGGCGGGGGATATATCATTTATTGAATAAACATAAGTAAGGGGCTTATAATTATGCTCTTATAGCCCTAAAGTGCATATTATATACGTGATTATAACATAATATGGTTAATTTTATAATCTCATATCGAGTATAAGTTAATGCATTAAACATTAAAAAAAAAAAAAAAATTGGGGGTGGAGATCTATTCCCATCAAATATAATTATTAATTTTTAATTTCATAAATAAATCATTATTTTATTTTTTAATTATATTTCAGGACCTAACGAATAGAAAATATTTTTTTTATTCTTCATTAAATTATTAATCGTACCATTCTAACAGTTATAACTCGTATAGAAAATTCATAGTTATAAAGTTTATCTAACTTTATTAGTGTTGTTAATAATAGAAAAATTAATAACTCCAAAAAATATAAACATATAAAAAATAAACTTAGGTTGAAAAACCGTCTCTGTTTCATAGTCACATTTTCTTTGTATTTATAGTAATGGTAATTTAATTTAATACATCAATTACAGTGATCTCAAAAATGAGGAACAATAAATACCTACTATACAGCAGAGCGATTTACTCTGTTTAAAAAAATATATATTACATTAATGTACGAGTATAATCCAAACTACCTACCTCTTTTAGCTTTACTCGGATCAGGTTAAACTCATACAAAGGACTTAGCAAATTAAACTTCGATTAACTGTTTTTAGTGTAATTAATTGCTTTCAGAGTTTCAAAGTTTCAGACTTAAAAGACAACACTACTAGACAAGTAATAACTAATTCAAAATGTGATTCCAAGAGATCAACATAAACTCATACGAATTACAATATACTCTTAAATCTATATAAAATGGAGTAAACTCAAAATAGTATGGCTAAAACGATAGTTGTTCGATATTCAAATCGATGTATGCATTATAAAAATTAAATATTTACTATTTTAATTATTTAAACAGAATATAGTGTATAGTGAGTAGTTATAATAAAGTAATATTTCTATCCGAGTTCCGTTTTATAAATCATACATCAATATCTCAATAAATTAAACACTGTGATTTCAATAACAAATATTATGTTTAGACATAACGATAAATAACCAAAGTTATATAAAAATTTATAACATTTTAAAAATCTAAAAAATATATTGTTCAATAATATTTAGAAATAATAATATTTAATGATACTTAATAACACAGTACTATAATAAATTAATAGAATATTCACAAAGAAACATTGATATTTTTAACTTTCGTTAACGTATAATAGGTTATAGTATATGATATTTCAGTTTAATTTTTGGTATATTAAAAATGTTTTAAGAAATGATGTGTATTACTTTAAAATTTTAATAAAACATAATCAATTATTTTATTATTGTTAGTAATAATAATACATAGTAATAATTTATTACTATGTATTGTGTGAAAAATTCTTTTAATACCTACTACTTCAATATCCACTACATTGTTTTTATAAAAATGTATGCTCCTAAATAAGTATATTTATTTACTAAACTAAAAAAAAAAAAACATTAAGCAATCAATTACAAACATGCCTAAATTTACAAGATAGCTTTTAATAAAATAATGTAATGTTACATAATTAACGTTTAATTTAGGCTGTTCAAAAAATTAAAGTTTTGAAACATGAATTTCTCTAAATATAACCACTTTACGGTTTGTTTATTTATTTAAATACTTAAATGCATGTAATAACACATAATACACTGTATAATTAAAAGCAATAACATTTTAAAGGAAATTAAGCTAAAAATACTATAATATGAATCCATTGAAAAATGAAATTATGGGAGTGTAATCCGTCTTGATTAATAAAACTACCACTAATATTTTTTATGGAACTATTAATAATAATAGCCAACTTAAAATATTTCTCTTAGTCTTTTGTATTTAATCTAATTAGGTTCTGAATGAAACGATGAATGTATAGGTTTTACAATGGTCTGTATTTGTATTTGTATCTACATTTTTTTATTTCCAATCATCGTAGTTTAGAGCAATAAAAATGATTCAATCTTCAAATTTGAAGGAGGTTTCATAAATTCTACACCAGTTTTCGATTAAATTAATATAATTTTTTTTTTATATATATTATTCGAAAATAAATAACCTTAGTTAGATTAAATGTTAAAAATATTTTCTAAACATGATACATTTTTAAGCTATTTATATATATAATAAAACTTGAAATTTCTCGTCAAAAGTTTTTATACAACTTTCCTTATAATTTGTTATTACAGAAATTAAAAATATCGAATGTACATACTCATTTTCGTATAAAAGCGTTTACAGTTAAAATTATAACAAAAATCATCAAAATCACAGATATTTTCAAATTATATATAAGCATTGAAAATTTAAGTTTTTCTTACTGGAATAAAAAAACAATGCGTAAACTACATAAGTTTTTATGGGTGTTTACTGTTTAGTTCAAAGTATGTAGTAAAATTGCAGGGTACTCAAATGTAAAATAACGATTTCTTATCAAACGATTTTTATTTTTTTGTAATTTTCTAGTCGTAATTACATGAAATTTATTGCTATTGTTAATTATTATATTAAGCACAGTTTTTAAAATATTAATACTATATTTAAGCTATATACTTATATCACAAACCAATTTACTGTACCGTTTTACTATATGTCAGAATTGCCGTATTATAAGTTAGCCATCCATAATACCTATACAATATTAATATTATACGTGAAATAATTATACAACGAAACTTTCATAGAACAAAGTCTCATGGGAAACAAAAAAAATTCGTAGCATAGAGAAATTCGTTGTAAAATTACACATGTTTAATATTTACATAATTGCATATTTCATATTTTTATTTTTCATATTTGTATAAAAAATAAACAAAAATATCATATTATATATATTACTGTTTTTTTTTTTTTAATTTTAATATAAAAGAAATAGTTAGGAAATTTTGTTAATCTTATTATTATAAACTGTAATTTTTTCGTAAAATGTTTCGATTTCATTAAAAGCATTGACAACTTCTTTATAATCTAAACACACACTTACATTTGTTTTATATTATCAACGAGAGAAATTTCTTGTCTTTACTTCACTATGATTTTACGACTTTAAAATATGGTTGAAAGAGGATTTTTCGGAATACCATATTTTAAAACAAAATACAATTTTTTTTTTTTAACACCTTTATCGACTTTATTTAAAATTTAAAATTTTATCAACAATTGATAAACATTTATGTTTTGACATTTGTTTTTTTTTTTTTTATAGAAAAATGATAAAATAATTTGATAATACAAATATGTTTACGTCAATATTGGAACTGCGGTACACAGCATTTAAGTAAAATTAACTTGCTTGCCACCTATGCCTTATTTTTAACTGGTACAATAAAATTGACGGTATTTTAGAACAATATTTAATATTTATTTTAATGGTGATAACATTTACAAAAACAGGTTTGTTATCAATTAGCTTAATGGTTATATAGAAACATCAGATTCGTTATATAAAGATATAGAGATAAATTAACATATAATCAACAATAAAAGTTATGATTCTCAAAAATAATTCGTTAAATGGAAGTTCGTTGTGTGGAAGTTTTGTTGTATTATAATAATAATTATATAATATTAAGATATTTTTGACAAAAAAATAGATCAGCCTATCGTTTTATAATTATCCAACAATGATTTACTGAAAATAACATAGATAATTTAAATAAATCATAAAACATCATTGAATGAGTTGAAGCGTAAAGTTATGATACAACAAGAGATATTTCGTCAAACTATTGTAATTTGTATACTATCTACTAATTAATTTTTTTCGCCACTCAAAATCTAAAATATTTGCTTGCAAATCAATTATCAAATATTTAAATTGAGATTATCGGAATAAGCATAAATTATAACAGTGATTTAATACATAATACTCGTAATATTTAATAATTATGAATTATATTTATGTTTAGCATGGAATAAAAAATTAATTCCAGAATACCACACGGCATACAATTACAATTAGGTACCTGTTTTAAAATTCAATAGATTTATAAAGAAGATTATTTTGAAGGTACTTATTTTTTCTCTATCGTAATGAATATTTAATATCATAGTATAAATTTAGTTGAAATTATAAACTGATAATAATTTTTTTTAAATATAATTATTAAAGCATCTTACTAGGTATTTACAAAATTATTTTAATAATAAGTTAGTCATAAATTAATTAATTAACCTCTACAAATTTTTACTATAAAAATTCACTTAAACGTAATAAAAATTCAATTAAAATGTAAAATTGACTAAATCAGATTATTATATAATAGATGAAAAATATCATGCACTTAATTTTAATAGTCATGATGTGATATGCATATAATTTTTTTTTAAATCAGCATATTTTGGATTTAATTAAAAAATTTTGTTAAATTAAAATTTAGTAAGTCACAAAAATGTTAGTTCTCTCCTAGTCTTTATTGTTATTTCAGTGCAATAGCCAATAAACAAATTAATAAGAAAAATTAAGATTCAAGTACGTATTCCCTTTAGTAATATACAATTCAGAGTTAGATAACTCTTATTTTTAAATTAAATACTATTAAATGGTTATTGAAAACTAAAATATAAAATATTAATAAAGTCAATAAAAATATATTAGTATAAATAACCTACTTTTAAATTTTATATTTATCAATCATATAACATTTATCTGATTATGCTAAATTCCATATTTCCATGCAACGATTAATAAGCTTACGATATATTATGTAAATACATATATAAACTAAGACTTATAGTTTTACAATTTATTTACATATATATATTATATATATTTAAAAACCGATTTCTGCTTAAACATAAATTTCAAATTAATTTCTTGATTTCACTTAGAAACTTTATTAACACTATCCCGAAATGGCGTTAGTTTAGAATAACTTATTTTTTTCCAACCGCCATTACTAATTAGCATTTAGTATAAATAATGTAATAACCAATTTATCTGAAATAGCATTTTCGCTATTAGAATTCAATACAATAGAGATTCGCTTATTTTTAGAAATGTATTGAATTTTGTGTAAGTATTATTTTTGTTAATTTCGATAGTAAGAAATAAGAATATTCTGAAAACTGCACACTGTAGCCAAATTTCAAATAATAATAGTTATAACACTGGATTATTTAAAGGTGAGTTAAACAAAAATAGTGTCTAATTATTAATCCATTTATATCCTGTTAGTAGTTTATTAAAACACATATTTTTATGAAAAATAACTAGAGAACCTTTATAAAATTATACAATAATTTTTATAACTTTAAATTCTATGTACAAAATAAAAATAAAATGTACCTAAATAACTTAATTTTTTTATAAATTACATGAAAGACACTTTAAAATGTATTTAAAGTTCAAAATTAATAAGCTACATTACTTGAGCCTTTATATAATACCAACAACAATATTACTATAAGCAAGTAAAAACATATTTTATGTTTTTACAAATTTTACACAATAAATTATCATTAATTATGAATTATTTTTTGTTAAAAAACTAATAAAAATTTAAAAATATCTTAACAATTCCAAATCTTTGTAATAATTTTAAAATCCATCGAATTATTATTTAATTTAAAAATTCTTGATAACATTGATAATATTACGGACTGATTCTTCTTTTTTTTTTAATATCTAAAGCACGGCAATTTAGGCCATTAACTATGAAAAATTATAGTAGTTTTTGAATTTCTCCGGTAAGTTTTATAAGGTTATGGAACACATGTGTGCTATGGATTCGTCGCTAAGAAACCGGGTGGTCACCCATCCGAGAGTTTGACCGATTCTTGACCTCAGTTCACGTTAGTGACTAAGGCCAACCACCGCGTCACATCAGGCCAATCTCAACAATTATTTTGGAGTGTAGGTGGTACTTATAAATAAACAAAAATATGTACTAAAATATTTTATTTATTTT
Source organism: Melanaphis sacchari (assembly GCF_002803265.2). Classification (NCBI taxonomy): domain Eukaryota; kingdom Metazoa; phylum Arthropoda; class Insecta; order Hemiptera; family Aphididae; genus Melanaphis; species Melanaphis sacchari. The sequence goes on along the minus strand of NW_020270975.1, from coordinate 1,114,094 downwards.
GTGAAAAAACTTTTTCCGTGAACATTATAGCTGAAACTAGTAAAACAACTTGATACCGCTTTGTAATACATTAAGTGACGAGACAGTCATTGTTATGGTTATGTTAAAGCTTGAATTCAATGATATTATTAAACAAAAAAACTATTCTGAGCGTAGACGGTCTGTCAACCTATATATTATATTTAATGATATTTTAGAATAATGGTAACTTAATATAATTTTTCAAATAATTAACTTTGGAGTTAAAACCATCATTTTACTGTAAATACCATAAAACAAAATGGATAGGTTCATAGTATAAGAAAATATCAAATATCTCAAAATAAATCAACATATTTTGAAAATGTCATTGTATGTAGTAAAATTCATAATAAAATAATATAAGCACTTAAAATTTGTAAGCCCTGACAAATGCTTTTGATTTATAATAAAATAATTAACATCGTTAAAATACATAATGATACTTCTTCAAATTTTTATAAAAGATAATTGTAAAAGTATTTTATTCAGTTTTTTTAGCTCCAGTATGAATTACTTTTAAAGAATATTGTATTAAATTTTCAAATCTTAAATATAAAATTTGAAGATTTTAAAAATGTTTATCACAAAATACTTGTAGTTTGTAATTACATGATTTTAACAGATTTTTTAAGAATTCAAAAATCAAATGCATATAAAAAAAATATTCCCTATGTAATTTTAATAATTTCATACATATATAAGAACAATTTATGTAAAATCTTTAATAACATTGTCAAAAAATTTTGCACGTTCATACAATTTTAATCAATTTTTTTAAAGAAAAAATTTTAATTGTTTATAAATAGCTCAAAAATAGTCAAAATATTTTGAACATTATATTATCTAGATAGACATTACTATATAAGTACTTGGTAATTTCACACTTATAAAATTGTTCGGTGAAAATTATAAGTTTTTATGGTCATTTATTTTTAAATTATAACAAAATAAATTAATTAATTTTATTGAAACCGATTTAACATAAAAATTTCCGTTTTTCGTTAACTTTTTTTTTTAGATGCTTTTCCACTATTGAGGAAAGTACAGGGAATTTTTGACTTTTCGCTCTCAAAGTATCAATTAGATCAAATTTTCTACCAAAACCTCTACCTAAGTTAAAAATCAAATTATTTTTATTTTTTACTATCCCAATATCCCAAAAGGTAACAACAGAAAAACCCACACACACAGATTATTGTAAAATCAATACATGCGTTGCTTTGCTTAGAATCTAAAAAACTTCATTACAAACTTCTAGTAAAAACTAAAATTCATCAAAAATATTTTTTCTATATTTTATTAATTATCTCTAAAATAATATTTAAGTAAACGCCTTTTTTATAATAGTTTAAAATATATTAAATAAATAGTTGTTTTTAATTATTAAAATGAAATTGTTGGTATTATATTTTTAATTTAGCCATTTACATAATATTATCTTTGTGATAAAAAAATAATATGTGGGCGTTTACTTTAAATGTATGTATGTCTATTATATTATAATACTACTTATATATCATCATATAACTATTTGGTAATTTTGGTTGTAATATTATATACTTTAAAATAAATATTTTTAATCTATTATATATATATATATCTTTTCAAATTTCGTTTACATTCTTAATATTTATGCCTAATTATGATTTTCAATTGATAATTTAATTAAAAAACCCCCAAAAATAATAATGCGTCATAGAACTGCGATCCGTAAAATAATAATTATTAAAACCCAAATTATAGGTATTTTTAATAAATTTTGTCTATCATATATTTAAAATGTGATGAGGTAAGAGAATTAATCAATATTTGCAAGCTTTTACTTTACATTTCTATAAGTAAACATAATTTTATTTTTATTATTTAAGTCACACGTGCATTGATGAAATCAATTAATTTGATTATATACGTAAATATAAACATACAGAAATACATACATAGGTGAACTCGGGTTAAATCAACTACCTACTTATGTCGTTACAAAATATAATAATTATCATAAAAATTTAAAAATTTAAAATAGTTTTAATTTAACTCTCTTAAATATAGGTAATTTGAACATTAAATAAATGAGTAAAGTTAATTATATTATACGTTTTCATTCATAGATACTACAAATTGTTTAGTTAGCTGAATGTGTTGTATTTGTAGTAAGTACCTAATTGTGGAATAGTTATTATTTAAATTTTAGGTAAATTAAAATTGTTAACAACAATATTTTCAGTATTTTTAATTTCGAATTTCTATTAAGAAATATATACTTATATGTCATATTATCTACATGAATCGATGATTGTAAAAACAACACGAGTCACATTTTTTGTGAAACTTCATGAGTCAGAAAACTTTTAAAGTCAGTTATAAAAAAACAACATATTACTTATATACACAAATGATGTATAATCAGTGCATAATATATTTCTACAAGTATTCATTTATAAATAAGAATTTTTTTCAGAATTATTTAAATTATACACTTTTAATCAATTATCCAAAAGTTTTAAAAAATTGACTCATGTCGTTTCTGCAATCATTGATTCACATGTTTTATTTTTCATCTAGTAACTAAGACTTTATATATATATATATATATATTATGAGATATCTACTAAATTTTCAATTTACGAATAAAACATATTTGATGAAATATACTGATAAAATAAAAGTTATGCACCGTCACATATTCCTACCTATGTAAATTTATTATAATATATATTTTATCAAATAAAATATTATACATACCATGTAAAACGTCAATTACCTATATTAATAAAATCGATTTGCATACTTTATAATAATACAAAAATTTTGTCATATTTTGTTAATATAACTAGATACCCGATGGCTAAATAATATTATTTATTTTATAATATATATAATACAATTACTGTACAACGTTTTATTAAAAGAAAAAACTTTTTATACTTGTTAGACGTCAATCTACATATTTACTTATAAAATACAATAGAAAAATATGGCCTGATGGACAATAATAACTAGTTATTTTAACACTTAATGTGTAAAAAATCTAACGAATCTCTTAAATGTAATCGCCTATTAGCATCATAACAACTACACCGGAAAAAAGGTATAAAGTATTTAAGTTATAAACCAAACAAGAGAAAACAAAAATACCGACGGGTATTTACGGATTACAGTGTTTTCCCGTGTACCTGCCTAACGCCTACATAATACGGTGATCGCTGTCGTCAGAGACTCGGGTGTGTTCATAAAAGCATTATACATAAGTGCATGGGTTAGTAGAAAATGTCGTGACTATATTTTATTTTTGAAACCAATAATTCTATAAAGTGGAAAAAAATTATTTTATTGTACCTGTCACATACCTGTATTACGTTGACGACGGTCCTAGAAACTTCTACGACGAATAATATTATTATATGTGCACATATATTTTATTCTAGTATTAATGTTAATTATTTTGTTCGGAACACTGCGAAACTCGCGCACGGCAACGACGACAACGACGACAACGACGACAACGACGACGACAACGACGACACACACGAATGCAAACAACGTCCGCGTGAACTACCGTCACGGCGACGGATTTCCAAGCTTTTGGCGGCCCATGCGGGATCGTCGTCCGAGTCTCGTTGCCGCGCTGGGAGGGGGAGTATGACCAACTGTCTGCAGCGAATAACCGTGCGCGTTACCGCCGCCTCCGTCGGAGGGAGCATTGCGTTAGACTGACCGACCGCGGTCGACTAATAATGAAATATAATAATAACGTATAAATTAGAAATTTATAATAAAAAAAATGCTTAATTTTTAAGATCATTAAAGATTATACACACGCGAGATGCACGGTACAAGTAAACTTAAAATTATAGTAAACTAACTGTAAAAAAAAATTAAACAATTTTCACGTTTCTATTTTAGGTTAGGTACTGATGAACTGATGTGCACCTTTGTGCGCCCGTTGCAACCTCTCAAAATTAAACAATCAAACACAGATCAGTGTACTTTTTCTGTAAATATTTTTAAAATTTCTAAATTATTTTTGAAAAAATGTCTTAAAAAAAAAAAAAAATAGAAAAAACAGTGAAGTAGTGATGGTGTTGGTTAATAAACCATTTACTTCTCTCCAACTAAAATTCTTTATTTTGTCTAGTGATCTATAATACAAAAATATTATATCTACAGTGCATTAATAATTTAATCGAGTTAATGTTCATAGATTAATTAAATCAAAAATTTTCAAGACAACATTTCAATCATAATGGTTTGTGTTTTCGTGTTTGTGGTAAGTCATCTTATATTATAACTTCTTCGATTTAAACTTTAGGGGTGATTTTTGATAGCCAATTGTATATATAGTTGATACTTTAGGGCAGTGGTCGCCAACCTTTTGGACCTCACGGACCAATTAATTCATAACTCTGAATTCTACGGACTACTTACATATAGGTACTCATATAACTCTTAAATACCAAATTAAAAAAATTAAATAAATCAATGCATATTTTAAAATATATCAAAAAAGAGTTTTTTTTTTTATTTATAACAAAAATTATTTAAGTTCAATTTGTATTGATTCTAAAAAAAAATAAATAAAAGTTAAAATGAAGACTGGATTTGAATCATTAGTGTTCTTAGAACATATTACGATAACGATATTATTAGGTCTATTTATTTTATAATATGCGATAATGATAATCATATTATTACTCGTTTATTCTTATTTGTCGTAAACTGAACCTATATACAGTGACATTATACAATACTTTTGTATATTACGATTATAAACACAACATTGCAAATAATGTTGAAATTTTTCTGTGAACCACCAAATTCTTATCATGGTCTATGGACCACCAGTGGTCCGCGGACCAGCAGTAAACGATTGCTGCTTTAGGGGATCAAATTATCAAAAGTAAAATATCCCCAATATTTTTCTTGATGTTGCTCGGATATGCGATCTACCGACAGCACACGGTCTACAATCATACATATTTACCGCATATCCGAACCGCAATAAAAAAAAACAATAAAAGATAAAATTGGCCATACTATGATTTGCTGTATACGAAGTATTTTTTTATTTTTCTCCTATATTTATTAAATATACTGCTGAAGAAACATTACCATGCCATAATAGTGTGCTAGTGAAATGATGAATGCTAGAAAATTCGATTGCGGGGGTGAATTTCGTCTTGTTCTTTGGTGCAAAAAAAAGGATATCAGATCTTGCACTATGTACAACAAGGGAATGAGTGCTTTCACTATGAGGACTTGAACAACAAGTCTACGCAAAGACAAAAATCATAAAAATGACGAGAAACACAACCATGCAACTGTTGCAATCACATCTCAACCATTATTATTGGAAAGTTTCTAGAAAAGAAGAACCTGATTTCCTGATTTATTTATTACATTTTCGAAGGACATTAAAGCGGTTTATCGTTAAGGTTTTTATATTTTTATACATACGATTATTCTTAATGTTTGTTTGAATTATGACATTGCATAATAATATGTAGATCGCATATCTGAGCAAAAAAAATGTCGGTAAACCACATATCCGAAGAGTGCCGTTTTCTTAAGAGGGTGTCGCACCCGCATGTGTTGTCTCCGTCTTACACATATACGACATAGTAAATTTTAAGCATTTTCAAATATTTATATTTTTCATACTCATAACTTATTTAAAAATTAAAATATCGTAAAACACCAAGGAAATAACAAAGATGTTTTTAACTAAAAGTTTAATGATAGGACAATTCACTTTAATATCAAAACTAAAAGTACACTATTGAAACTGGTGAACGAAAATTTACTACGTCGTACGTGTGTAAGATGGAGATAACATATTATGCGGGTGTGACATCCTCATAATAAACAGGAAAAAATAACACAAATTAAGGAAAATTGTAAATTTTTATTTTAAATTAGTTTTTGAGAACATTAATCAATTTTAAAAAAAATTCTAAAAACGAATAACCGTAAAAACTTGAAATTGTCAACAAAAATTTTACAAATTACGAGTATTTTTCGATAAAAAATTTATAAAATCTTTATTTTTTATAGATAAGGTTTGAAAAATTGATACGTTAAAGTTTTTATAAGTTTTTCGATTTTTTTTTTTTTTAAATCAAATTTCTGCTGGAAAGTGAAGTTAATTTTTTATGAGCATTTGAAGTTCAAATTGTTATGACTTTGGATGTATACTGTAAAGTATACATTGCATACCTTTAAAATAATTAGACAGTTGACATTTTTAAAATTTTTAAATCTTTTATTTTTTTTTTTTTTTTAATATTAATAAAAATAAATTGTTGGGAACTTTGATGAAATTTTCAAGCAATATTTTAATAAGAAATTTATAAAAACTTAAAATAAATTTTATATTTTATAACACAATATTCTTCATTAAATAGGTTAAACTAAAACGTCTAAAACCAAAAAACTTAAAAAATATACGTAAATGCTATTATTTTATATAAAAACATTAATTAAAATTTAGAAAATTACATGTTTAAACGATAAATAACGATGTTTGGTAATTGTTGTTATAATTTAAAAATAATACTCATGGGGATTTAAAAACTTTGAGGTAAATATATTTGAATTTTATTGTAGGTACGCAATATTTTGCATACATGTAGATTAATTTTAAGATATTACCCAATTATACCACGAATCAATTAAATATTTTCAACGGCAAGGTGGTATTAGCTTATAAACCAATAAAACTAATATAATATGGCGTAAAATTATGAATTATTTTAATAATTAAATATTAAAATATTAATAATGTAATACATGCAATGTTTTTGGATTAAATCAACCTAATATAAATAATAATAGTAAGATAAATTACTTTAATATTTCAACAGAAATATTATAAAAAATACCATGAAATATACTTAGTGTTATAGGCTGACAATTCGTCTTCACTTAGAATCGTTGTTGTTACCATCAGAAAAAACGCATGTTTTTCGAAATAATACTTCGCTAAAAGTAATTTCTGTAAAATAATTTTTATTACATCAAAAAATGTAGAAACATTTGCAGTTTTTTTATCTGTAACAAAATTTAAATTTTGAAAATAATGTCAGTCATATGGCTCTCGCGAAACGCGTCTATCGCGTCGGTCAGCATCTGTCCCGGAGCTTCACCCACAACTCGTGTGATCTTGTCCTTCAATTCATCTAGAGTTTATGAATTGTATTGATAGACTTTTGATTTTAAGTGACCCCACAAAAAAAAAATCACACAATGACAAGTTAGGGAAGCGAGGGGGCCACGAAACGTCCTCAAAGTGTGAAATGAAACGTGTGGGGAATTTTTGGCGAAGGACCTCCATTGAGACACGAGTTGTGTGTGATATTGCCCCGTCTTGTTGAAACCACACTTTTCTAATACTGACACGTCGTCGTTGAAGCTCAGGAAAAAAAATTGGATCAGCATTTCGATGTAACGTTCTTAATTTACAGTGGTCGTTTGTCCGTTGTCCTCGAAAGTACCGCCGTACTGCGAACAGTGCGAGCACTCGTTGTTATAAACTCCACACCATGATGACATTGATGACAACTAAAACTGTACGTTATCAGCTTTAAAACGAGCCGTCTCTCACACCGATTGGATTTCCCCACATGTAGTATTAATAACTTTAAAACACGCGTTTGTTCTGACGGACTCTGTATAATTAATTATTTAATTCAAATTTAACACATTAATTTTATATTTAAGTTTATAACAATCGTTGAACAAAATAAAACCAAACCATTTTTTTGTAAAATTGTATGAAATATAGTGGTTATTACATAAATTGCGTAGATATTTTTTGGTCTAAAAATTTAAGATAGTAAAAGATTTACACAATGTGAAACGTATACACACATGAGCTACAACAGTAAGACGATTCATCTAAATATATTATTATACTTGCTTTTCTCTCTTCTCTCTTTTGGTGTCATTTTATTTAAAAATTAATTTAAATTTGAACCCTAGATAAAACGTAGGTCCGACCAATTCTATTATTTGAAGCAAGTTTCAAACTTTAAGTTATATCATATCCCATTTTTTATTGATAATAAGCAAAATAATGTGTTGCGTGATCTAAGCGATTGTTGGCCGATATAAGGGCGAGGGGTTATGTGTTCGAAAATGTTATGTTCGAATTAAATGTGTTCGAATGAAAAGTGTTCGATAAAATATATGTTCGAATTAATTTTTGTTCGAATAAGTTTTTGTTCGAAAATAGTATAATTCATTGTTAAAAAAAAATATTTATATAAATTATTTAAAAGTAAAAAAAATAGGTATTTATAAAAATTATTTAAAAGTAAAAAAAATATTTGTATAAATGTGTAATATATCGTCAAGTTAAAAGTTTAAATTATATGCAATGCCTCTTAAAAACTCAATGCTATTTTGATCACTATCTTTAAATCTTAAAACAAGATTTTTAATTCTTTCTTCATGTTGTTTTCGGGATACTTTCGGGATCTTTTTTGCAATTCTGCCTTGAATAAATTGTTCAATTAAGCTTTCGTTCTCGTTCTGAATTTTTTGAAGAAGTATTATAAATTTATATGCACCTGGATGTTTCGATATCAACCTAGTACAATATTTCATTATAAATTTATAAAATATTCAATTTATATGCTACATCAATATATTACCTATTTAAACGACTATGCCATGATTCAGTGATATTAGTAGTGCGCGGCAAATTACATTCAACTCGTTGAGCTACTGACCATAATTCTGGTGGATATAACGGAGGTTTTACTTGTGGATTTCGTCCACGGAGTCTCACTGATCTACCAGTAACATACGTTGTTTCAAAATAGTCTAATAATTTTTGTTCCCTTTCATCATTTGAAAATTCAGTTTTAAGCTGTTTCCAACTTTCGTTGACCTGAATCAATAATAAACATTAAACACATATTTATTTTTTATTAGTTAATTATGCAAAAATGTATTATTTGCGTTTATTCATTTTTGTGGTTTATACGTACTTTAGAAACTGGAAGGAAAGCCAATGCTGGTAAATGTCGACAAAGTAAGTTGAAGTTTTGATCGTCAATATACTTGGTCGTTAATCCTTCCTTTTGTATGTGACGATAAATATTTTGCGAAAAATGAAAAAAACACGCAGAATGCATTGAAAATGGAAAAACATCATTGATGGCATTGATAGCAGCAATTTCAAAATCAGTTATAATTTCAAGATCTGTATTATCCTTAAAATTAATATTATGTTCAATAGCAAAATTATTTAGTGCTGTAAACATTACTTTATATGAATTTTCCGTTTGATTTGTCATAAGGGCAAACACTAAAGGTAAACATATCTGATCTTTTCCTCTATTAATAGATCCATGAATTGTATACAATTGTTTAAATAAATTAGGACAAGACTTATATGTTCCGTCTGCAAGCCAAAATTCTGATTCTCTTAAATATGAACAATTTTGAACTGTTGTAAAAATAATGATTCTATTTTTTTCATCATAAATTTCCTTGATTAAAAAATCTTGACCAGAAATTGTTTTTCTTAATTCAGGAGGAGGGTTATAATTTTCAACACAAGAAGGTTCGGTTAATTTACCTTTTCTCTGTCTTTTAATAAGTTGTTTTGATGCATTTTTACTAATTTGTGAAGATACAACAGAAGGAACTCCAATTATTTGTTCTTGGTAAATTTTGTGTGGATTATCTTGAGATTGCAATGCAGCAGTTTTTATTTTATTTTTAATTATTTTACATTCATTTTGAATTGGATTTGGTGCGTGTGAATGATTCATTAATATACACGATTCGTCTTTAATATGTTCATTGTTTTTAATAATTGTTCGAAATGTAGCACCACATTTTTTGACACAGATCCAATAGTACACATTTTCATTATCACGTTTACGAAAATTATTCTTATTAAACATGAATTCATATTCATTCACTAATAACATATTTTTCTTATGTATAGTAGATATTAATTTTATAATACACATCGACATATTCGTTCACTATTTCGTTATAACGGTCTGAAAATCGGAAATATACTGCAGTAGTGGGTGAATTACAGTTCGTATGTTACACAAAAATATTACGATAACAAGTAGATTTAAGTTATTGCTCTATATTAGATATCATATTAATGTTATAATATACGTCTATCGTCTAACCGTCTATCATTAGTTACCGGTCTAATAGTCGGAATATACGGCTATTAATATACTATATATATCTCTATATCTATATCAATATAATCATTATAAAGTTTTCGAACACAAATTTATTCGAACAAAAATTAATTCGAACATATGCTTTTTCGAACATTTTTTATTCGAACACATTTCATTCGAACATATCATTTTCGAACACATAACCCGACACCGATATAAGAGTGACGACAATAACCGTATCATGTATATGAATAATAAACAATATTTAAAAAATGTACTTTCATATAGTGTATGCCTATATTTTAAATTAATTTATGGATGGAGCATCAATTTATACCGAAATAATTTGTTTCTCATTAAAGTTTGACCAAGTTTGAGCTCACTTTTAAAATCATCATGTATATATCTAAGACATTACGAGACAACGAAGTAAAATAGGTATCGTGAAACTCAGTGGCGTATTTGAGCTTTTTTCATCCATAGGGACTTTCAAATTTTCCGCTTTTCTCTCCCTAATTTTTCTAAAATTATTATAAAACATATTTGAACATAAGATGTCTTATATTATTTTATATACAAAAACAGATAAATGAAAATTAAACTGCCCGTAATATATTTTCTTAAAATTCATAAATTAATTATACTTAAAATAAATACCTTTTTTCTCTCAAAAATACATTAATTAAGTCATAACAATTTAAAATCTACCGCAAATCCATTTCGATGTTCAATACAGCTGAACTATTGCTTGCATTTTTTCTTACATGCGTACCTACTGATCTTAATAGCACACATATATAACATGTAGATAGTTGTTCAATTTTGAACGAACAACCAATTTATAACTTGTAGTTATAAATTAAAAATATTATATTACAATATAATATATAAACTATAAAAAAATTAGCAAAGTTTAAATTCATCAAATAAAAATGACTTTTGATAAATTTATAAAATTAAAGATGATTAAATTTGCTACTCCCAAATAGTCATCGTTTTTGACCGGGGTAAAACTTCTATACAGCGCACTTCAATTTAACGACATTTTCTGTTTAATGAAATGTGTTTGAGTACAAAATCTAATTAAAAACCAATTTATTTAATTTTATTTAACGAATTTCTCAATAATATGAAAAATTGTTTACCCAATATGAGACTGTAATATTTAAGTTTCATAGTAATATAACATAAATATTTATTCAAGAGGTTTACGACTATATATAAGAGGAGTATAGACAAAATTAGTTCTGTTACAATTATGAGTAAAAATAATATATTTTTAACCGACAAAAATCTAAAAAATTCAATTGTTAAAGTCAGATATTCAAAAAAATCCTAGTTTTGGATGCTATAATGGTATTAATTAAATAATTCTTTTAATTTTAAAAATCAAACTCGAAACTAGAATTTAAATTTTTAATTGGCTAGTTAATATTTTTTAAATTATTATATTTTTATTTTGTGCACAATTAAATTGATCCGTAACATTAATGTGCCAAACCGTTATTTTGATGCTTACAGAATTTTCCAATTTATTAGAAAATAACAATATATCTAGGGCATCAGCGTAATTTTCTTCATTAACGGCTTCGTAAAGACTGTAATATAACAATATTCGTATTACTTTTACAGCATGAATAATATACTTTATATTATATTTATATAACAGGCCTTCAATAAGTATAAAATTAGTTTATGTAAGTTATTGTATGCATACTTCAATATCTACATGGAGTAATAACAGATTACACTAGTTTTCATTTATAATGTAAAAAAAAAATATTTAATAACCTCATAAATTATATCATAATATTATCGTTTATCAGCCCCTATTAGTCTAGTAACCGCTTCTAAACTTAATAAACACTCTATTATATTTGATATTTAAATATAATTTTGTTATAAATATGCAAAAATTCTCGATTTAATTTAATTTTTTTTTTAATTTCGTTTTCAAACTTTTAGAAGTGTCATAATATTGATTTAAGAAAAAAATACAATTCTATTTTTTATTTTTATTTTTCATTCTAAGTAACCGACATCAATTAAGCAATATAAACTAATTAAATAATTTATTAAAGTTGTCTAAGCTTAAACTTACCAATTCATAAGGTATTATTATTTTTTATCTTAATTTGAACAAAGCTATAAAATAATTACTTAATATGAAGAATGTTTCCCTTTTAATTATGGAAGCAAGTTTGCTGAACTACAAACAAAAAGTTTTGTTGCAATTAAATGATATAATATTTTTGTTGTATAATAATGAATTAAAAAAATGTAAAAAGATTTAAGTTAATATATTATTCATGTTAGATTAAAAGATAATGCTATCATAGGATGGCTTCTTCTCTGACACTTTTTTCCGTGTTTTTTTCTCTTATATTACATATTCATATTATGCCCTAGGCCCTAGAGTATGAATTCTATATTTCTAATTAAAAAAAAATTTAATATATTATATTTATAATAGTGAGGTTAACGCGACAAAAATATTTCAAAACTTTCCACATTCATAATATTTAATTTCTTTAAATTCTTCCTAGTTTCGTATAGTTAGTATTTGAGTTTCATACGGCTTATCAAATAATTTACTTAATACTCTATGATTTAATTTTACAATTGATAAGTCAAAATTATTTATTTTTCATCTAAGCATTCCAATCACACTGTTTATATCTTCATTAAAATTATCAACGTAATAAGTAGTGGAGTAATTACGAAGAGATGATTTTGGTATCATATCCCCTCTCCCATGACTTTTTTTTAAAAAACTATCACACCACATTGACATTACTATAGTTCATTTTATAGACATAATATAGTATAATACAAAAACTCCAAAGTTAGGTGAAGTAAGGATACAATTTTCCTACATTTTATCTAAAGTTTTTAAATTCTTCCTTTGCACCACATAGGACAGTGATCAAGACTGACAAGAGTATTTAGTATTTATATTACAAGTTTTGTCTATGAGGTTTCCATTTTTTACACGATAATTTCAAAATATGATCTTTTAACTTCTTTATACATACTGAGCAACTTCCACATAAACACTACATCCGTTGTAAATGTAATGCGTAGATGAATTCGCCATATTTCCATTTATACACGTCGGAAATATCATTTTTCTCTGTAGCACGTTTTAAATTTTAATATAATACTCGTATCTTACAAATACCTTTAAAACGTGCTGGTTGTAGGTACTTACTAACGTTTAACGTGTAATATGTTCTGTTTCAGTTTATTTGTATTTTATTTTAATTAGTTTTTTAAAAATGTTCACCTTCAATATTTTAAAATTATTTTGTACTTTAAGTAAAATATAATTAGGTATATATTATACACACCTATATAATGTGACAAGCGTCTAGTCCATTATACCACCATTAACTGCTTAGGACTTTTGGTGTTGTGCTTATTTTTTTTAAAATTTAAATTTCAAAATATTAATATTAGATTATACATATTAACTATTAAGTGTATAAATTTTATTAGTAATGTGCCTACTTGTATTGGTTACATTTTGTCACTTATCTACTAATGGTTAAAATATATTTTGGTTAGGTATGACTATGACTATGATTTTAATTTTTTCACAAAATATAAAATTAAAATAAAAACCTGAAAATTTTATAATTATAAAATATGATAAAAATATATCGTAACTCATTTTCAAATTGTAATAAAAATACAAACAATTTTTGTTTAAACATTATCTATTATCCTACAAACATTTCATTCTTAAATTTTAAAATAAACTAATATATTATTATAATTGGATAAATGGCGTATCGGACTATATAATTTTTTGAGCTAAAGGGAACATGAAAGGTAAATTTTGAAAGTTTTAAAATCAATTTTTAAAAAAACTCAGAACACCTATTAAGCCATTTATTAACTTGTATATAAATACATCAAAGTATCTTTTATAGTGTACAAAAATAATAATTGACCAGAAATTCATTTTTCCAATATTTTTCTAGTAAAAATTAAGATTTTGGAAATTTCTTCACGAATAGATTATATCCGTTAGTATGCTAGATTCGTTCTCAAAAAATGTACATGTCCCCAGCTCCTCGCTCAACATTAAAATTTGAAAAAAAAATGTTGGAAAATTTTTAGCATGATTTGCATGCCAACTTTTGTAGTTAGCATGCTTTTTATTTAGACGTAGTATCTAGGGTAGGGCATATTTTTGCCAAATTATTTCTAAATTAATAAGTAATCAACATAATTTTTTGCGGTTAGATCTGAAATTCATACGCCACTCCTCATAATATGAATCTGTCTTCCGTAACCACGCATTTCATAAATTTCCCATTAAAGTGAATTACTGGTATCCGTCAAATTGGTATCAACATATTATTTTAGGGCTATTAAACTATACTACAAAAAAAAATTACTAGATTTTATTAGATCATTTATTGAGTTTACTTGTACGCCTAAACTTGGCAAATCCATAAACACGCAGAGGTTCATTATTGACACATTTTTCGATTCCGAAAAAATATCTTAAATTATCTGAATTTTTTAAACTTTCTAGAATATGTTTTGTCGCTCCAGAGGATGTTTTATGTTTCAAATTTAATTTTCTATCTATACAATAAGGAGTTTAATGTACGTAACAATTTTTGAAGTTGTGTTTTAGCACAGAATATAATTTTATTTTTAAAAAAATTAACTAATTTGAAGTATTAAATGTTTATGTGAGATATTTATATAGTTAGTGTGTTTCAAATATCGATACAAATAATATAATATATTAATATGTCATTGATGCAAATTGAAAGACAAAGAACTGCTGCCCACTGTACACAATACATGATGATATAATATATTATCTATCTCTAAAGTAAATAGTATCCATTGATTTTTAATTTTACTAAAATTTTACTAAAACCATAAGTGTCATTATTAATCAAGTATGTTTATATGTAACAATGTAGTTCGAGGTGAAAGACTTTCTGCCTGTTATTCATAAATCACAAAATCCCGTCTCACGTAAACCAAATACTGCATATACGATATTTTAAATTATTTTATAATGGCGCCGTCTGGGGACCGTAAACGACGACTTACACGATGTTGTCTCCGCAATATCCACACGCCGCGGCGCACACACGCATAAATTTACCGCGAGTTTTCGAGTGGATCTGTTTTCAACATAAAAATAAATCATACCTCAATTTAGCCTGAACACTTTGTCGTGGCATGTTTGTTCAACGTACCGATCCAAACACCACGTGTTATGACAAACAGCTGAGAATGTTGCCAAATGTTCGCTATTCCCTATTAGACAAAGGCGCGATCCACAACAAATCTGAAACACGATTATTATAATCGGAACTTGGCCGTTACCACATCACTCTACTGTTCAGGGCATATTCGCAATGTTAACAAAACATTCGATTAAGGAATATCGGACGCAACATGATTGCGAACGTTTTACCTTTTTTATAACATGATTGCGAACGAATGTCACTTATCGAAAAATTTGTTTCTTTTTTTTAGCTGAAAAACGAATGATTGCGAACGTTTTTATAGGCTACGTTTCCAATTTTATAATTACTGAATATGTTTTATTTTGTTCGAGAATTCAATTTAGATTTTTTTTTTAAATAAAAACTATTCGATATTAATAATACAATGTTACATTATAGCTACGTTACAAACTTAAATAAAATTATATATGAAATAATATGAAGTGTTTAAAATGTTGATTAATTAAAATAATTTCAGAGTATAAATATTAATAATACTGATACATAATGGGTAAACTAAAATAAAATTAAAAATAATATTTTTTTAAATTTTTTTCTTAATTTGTTCTAAATTAGTAATTTCCAATTTTTTTGTAAATATAAAATTAGATCCTTGTGGATTTTATAAATTATAATTGTTATAACTTTTTAATCTTGATTCAATTTTAGATTTATCTTTTTTGGCCATTGAGGGTTATGTCAATTATTTTGATAACGTAATAGCAGAATACCTTAATACCTACTATTTAATTATTTTAAAAATTATTATTTAAAAATTTGTAATTGACTAAATAAAACACCAAATTTGGCAACACCACACGATTAAAGGCAGGTAAAAACGTTCGCAGTCGCGTTGCGGGAAAAGGTTCGTTTGTAATCGTTTCATTCGCAATCGTATAACATATGGAATATCCACTATACACTTATTTGTAAACGTTTATGCTAATGAGTGACTTTAAAAATGAAAGAAATAATCAACAGTAAATATCAAATAACTTATACTTACTTTATCGTATTAAATAAAGAATATTCATTTGTATTTCATTATTTTATATATTACTGTATTATGATAGGTACTAGTACATTTAAGTTTTATCTATAGTGGTTACTGGTTTTAGAATACTTCACACTTGTTTGACCAATAGTCACTGCGCGTACGATGTATCTACCTGTAAAATATATGAGGGAAAAATAATTAATGATAAATCTTTTTTTTAAATCAATCAAGGTCAGTATGATATTTTTATTATTAATATTATTATATTATGTACCTATTATATTTCAAGTGTATTATTATACGTTTGTGCACAATTCTAATAATGCCAATTAAGCGATGCACGACTCGTGTCAGAAGTTAAGTGTTCAAGTTAAAGTATGATTATTATTAATCAAAATATACCAGCAAAGATGTTGTATTTCAATATTTTATCTATATTCTCCAACTATATTCATGTATAACTTACTGAACTCATAACTATGTCAATGCCGTCGTTTGAATGCATTGAGACTTGAATTTTAATTGTCTGGTTACTAATTTATATAATTAAAGAACTCAATCAAATGCTCATTTAAATGTAAATTACACCAACTCTTAAATTACGTATATAGATTTCTATTTATTGAAAAACCTCATTGATCAAACACACTCTTACGTAATATAAATTAGATAATTTGATTTATCAATATATTATGCTTACGGCTATGTATATTATTATAGCTATTATATACCCTAAATTCTATTCCCATGCCTATTGATAATTTGTCACTGTCACAACACTATTGTCGTATACTCGTATTTTATAAGAAATTGAAAATTAATTCACTACATCAAAAAGAAAAATTGTTAAAAATAAAACCAATTCAAAATTAAGTAACATTTGCAAAAATTTTATAATATTATAAAAGGCTATCAAACACCAAATGATTCATTAATCTAACGAAAAAATTGACTCTTATTTCTCAAGATAATCAATCACAAATAGACAATAACCATATAACCATATAGCTACTAATAGCGTAGTAATAGTAAAAATTATGATTTAAGTTTTTATGATAAATTATATAAAATTAATTTAAACGCAATTAATATATTACTTATTTACATAATAAATATTTAAGCTGGATAATAGTAGAAAAATAAACAGTACAGATTAGAAATACATACATAAATTATTTCCGTAAATTGTTCAATAATTATGTTGTAAATAATATTTATGGGTATAAAAAAAAAAGTAGGTAATGTTTGTTATCATCAGTTTAATTTTTAATTTTCACTAGGTATGTACATTTTTCAGTTTGCTTATCATTAATTAATGTTATTATTTTTTAATGAGCTTATTTTATTTTATTATTTCATACATTAAGTTGAGAAATAGGAATTAGTTTAAATATATAAACTTCTATGAAATAATTATAATTATTTATGATTTTATAAGAATACGTATAAAATTACTTCAACTGCAGACCGCAGGGTATGGAAAAGTATCTTTAATAATGAAAACAAAATGGGTTAATTAATATACTTGCTATAATGATTCTTTTCACTGATTATTAACCAGAATAAAATGTAAAGTAAAATTTGTTGTATCATAACTAAAGGTTATAAATTATTATTATTACCTAAATATCTTGCACCAGCTTGCATAAAATATTGATTAATTTAATGATTTAATAAAATTTAATGGACCAATAACGAATCACTAAATCATGTTTTAGAGCCCATTAACTCACTAATGATTTATTACATTTTTAGTGATTATTTATGAAACCCAAAATTATTTGTTTTATTTTCGAGTTTCATATTTTCTAAATATTTTATTTTGTATTCTTTTTTCTATTATTTTGAACTGCAACAATTATTAATAATAAAAAAGTATTATTGCATAAATTTGCACCTATGGAGATACATATTATATTGTATGGCCATACGTTTTTGTTTTTAATCAAATTCACGTATTTATCATTTTTAGTGTTTTATAACACGACATTTACCTACTAGATAAAATATAGGTAAATTTTGGAATTTTTTTCCTGCTCGATAAACTATTTACATTGAGCTTTTTAATTTGCATTGATAGTTGATACTCAAACATCATTAATCTGTTGTTTTTTGTGACTATTTTTTTCATTTTTATTTGCATATTATTCGTAGTATTTTTCAAGGTCATAATAATGTGATTTAGCATATATTTGAACGGGTTTAATAGTTATAAAATTTCAACCCTGATAATGACCTGCAATAACTGAAAAACTGTTGATGAGTTTAAAGCTGCCCCACTTGATAATTTATCAACGTCCTCAGTAAACTGGTGGTAAAAAAAAAACTCATGATGTAACATTTGCTGCATATGCTGCTCCGTAAATTACAATATGTACTTTCTAATTATCACGTCATTTTGTAATAATTGGCACACAATACATAAATAAACAATACTAATTCATCAATACGTTTTTAGATAATATAAATAATTGAAAAAAAAAAATCGTCTGGGTTAGGACACAACAATGACTATATCAATTCCGTTTTACTATATGTCACATTAAATCGTGCATGGAATATAATGCACTGAAAATTTATATATCTAAATTCTAAAAGGTTTTTTCCTGTAATGACTTTGCGTATCAATTCAACTGTTGTCAGGAAAATAAGCTTTTACGTGTAAAAGTAACATATTATTTATTATTTATGTATCATATACGTGTACTGCACTGTACAAGTACCCATAACATAATTGTCACGTAATACAAGTGAACATTCTTGTTTGATAAATTTGATGACAATATTACTTTGTACTACAAAAATATATATAACTATAAAGCATCACGTTTCCTTTCAAATGATTTTTAGTTGTATCTTTAAAATAATTTTATTATTATTTTGATGGCAATATACTGGGATTAAGACTACGACGACAGTATTGGACAAACAAATACTATGAATAACCAATGATTAAAACTTATAAATATAATATTTAAAATAGATAAATTTTAATAAATATTAAGTACCACATTTATTGAATGAATTTGTTATTGAATTGGTTTTAGTCTCCAATATAAGCACAAAGCAGTGGTTCCCAAACTTTTTTTTCCATCGTGGCTCATTATTATTAGTTATTAAAAGTCACAGCACACTTTGGATAAATATTATATATCATCTACTTTCCAAATATAAGTGGTTTATATATATATATATATGCATATAAAGTTCAAGTTGTCGTAGCACACCTTTCAAATTTGACGACACACCCTTTGAGAAAAACTGCTCAAAAGAATAGTATATTATTTTATTTTGTTGCAAAAACAATATAATGTGAAAACTATAGTTAGGTAATAGCTATGTAGGTACACAGCTTTATAGATATAATTATAAAAATTCAATCATTCTAAATGACTAATTTTGTTTAGCTTTGTTATTAACTATTATAAGATACATTTTTAATTATTATTACATTAAATTGACCCATATAAATTCAATGAATAACTATTTAATTGAAATTTATAAAATTTAAATTTTATATATGATTCTTGTATACATTTTAATTACAGTTTTTTTGCTCGACATTGCTCGACGGCCGATATAGAATATTTAATGGTAGCTGAACGGTCGACATAAAGAATAAACTATTTTTTAAAGACACTAAGACCTCCACTTCATAATACTGTTACGTAATTTTAACTGTCATACTATGTGCACTCACTATTGTGTTCTTAAATTGTGATTAGCCACATGATTTTATTTTATTTTTTTTAGAAAACATTTTATAAAATAATAATTTTTAGAAAAAACTTAAAAATATTTAAGTATATAACTTAACAATACACACACACATATATGTATTGTTCACATTTATAAAAAATGTAATTATTTCGTTATTAAAATATTAAGTTATATTATACTATATACTATGGCACCAATACGAATTTTAATGTATAACATAATATAATGTATTCTGTATTATCACCGATCATAAATTAGATCTACACGACGATGGTAAATTATTAGATATTATTCCTTTTACTCTTGACAAAATAACAACCGAGTTGGCAAAATATAAAAATAGTTGAATTTCATCTTTTGATTTTTGTATTATTGTTGTTTACAATTTCAAAATAATGTGTATTATATTTATATGTATATACAGTGAAAACTATCTAATGCGGAATAGCATGGGACCAATTAAAAAATTCTCTGTAAGCAATTTTCCGCTTTATTGAATAAAACGGGAAAATTCCGAATTATAAATTCGTACCAGTTATTCACATTAAAAAATTAGCTTACAATATTTATAATTTTTATTTTTTGAGTTAGAGACTAATTATAAACTTAATTTATCACTTTTCTTTATATAACTTATTTTAGATTAATTATAGACTTATTTTCTTACAAAATTATTAACAATTTATACATATTACATAAGTATGAAAGTTGGGAATTAAATTTAAACATTTAGCTTTTCCAAAAATCATGTAGAGTTTTTGTTTTGTCATTGTTGTTGCTATTATTTCAATATTATATGTATTTAAAATTTAAATGGACATCACGTAATATGTATATGCAAACTGTTTAATGTAAGACTGTTGATGCATAACTGTTTCACAGCTATATACATTATACATACGGAATAAGTTTGTATCGCAGATAACCAAAACATACAAATAACCTAACTACAGTGGCGTACATAAGAGCAGAGTTCTATGGTTTTAACCCCCTCCGAAATTTCTTCCTTTTCCCAAAATGTTTTTTATATGTTAAATAATATGCCTATTGTCTCTGAACTATGGTCTTTTGAACAATAATTTATTATAAATTAAGTATAAAAATAGGTATAAGTAAATAAATTTATAAAATTATTACTTTCATAACTGTATGAATATTGTTTAGATATTTAAATTTTTTCTTTATAGTATATATTAAATAATATTTTATCATCAAATATTTTTTTATTTTAAAGGAATACAATTAGTACAAAAATATGAACTATAAAAATTGATTTTGTGTTATAAAATGTTGGTGATATTTACGTGTTTAGCTATAGAGTGATGGGAGAGGGGTCAGGGCCCTTTCGGGTGTCTGATTAATCCATAATGAAAACCCTAACCGAACTAAAATTTTGCGTACGCTACTGCTTAACTAATATATGTAGTGTAGTTTTATCTTAGTTATCATTTAACGATGTATTTATATGTTCATATCAACGTAACATGCCGCGTGTCATATTTCCGGCTTATGCAAAGTTTTTACTTGCATTGGGCCTACAAAACCGTTCCGTTTCCGCGTTAGAAGGTTCCGTTTTATTGAAGTTCAACGTCTATGTAAAACTATAGGAACATTCCGAGACCATAGAAAAATTCCGTATTTCCGTTTTATTCAGGGTCCACATTACACAGTTTTCACTGTATAATATATTTTTTATACTCATTACCACCTATAAGTAATTTATATAACTATATTTTATAAGTTACTTAATATATGGGTAAACTATAAGATTTTGAATTTGAAAATCTTAAAAAATAAAAGAAACGTTTAAATCAATTACGTGTAAACTGAAGTAGTCTGCGTAATATCAAAATATATTATATTTAATTTAATTTGTTTGCAACAATTATTGTAGAAGAAAAAATTTTGACATTTTATGATTCATTAAAATTTTTTTTATCATATTTATGGTATGTATAAACCTACACATTTGCACACACCATGAAACTTATGTTTGCAGAGTATATCAGACGAGACTGAAAAAACCTGAAAACATAATGATGACTGATGATGGCCGAACACGATGTTATAATATTGTTATTACGATTGAATAGATACCGCCGTGTAGACGAACTTAAGCGCGTCGTAAATAATTACATATAACGCAAAGAAATGTAGCTGGAGAAATCCGCGATCACGGCTTGCAGTAATGATGATTTTGTATCCCCCCTCTTTTTTTATAAGCCACTATCAATTATAAATTTTGTTTTATTGTTTTAAAACTTGATATGTTGTGTGTGTAATGTGTATGCCATTGAGCTTCGTTTTTTTGTTGGTTCAATTTTGATATTTTTTCAAGATTATGAAGCTTATAATGTTGTGTAATTTACTTTTTGTTATTTAAATATTAATGAAATTAAAATGTATTTATACAAAAAATTGTTTTTTTTTTTTGTTTTTTTTTTTAGTATTTTTAATGAGTTTATAAACCAATTGTTACAAAATTAATGACTTATAAAATCGTTAAAATATTCATATTTTAACATAAGACTTTTATGCAGAGTAATGAACTCTGCCGCATGGACCTGCAGTTTGTATGCTATATACAAATTGCATATGTATTAAGAAATATTTAAAATATCATACACTACTAACCTAACATATTTTTTCGAAAAGCGAAACAAATTATAAAATTACGCATAACAATAACGGGCATTACATCAATAGATTAGGTTGTAAAATAAATGCATTGTGTTTAATGTGACCATCAATATAGTTGAATAGTTTAAACAATATAATTATGAGAAGGTAAATTAAGAATGGGTATCGGTCTGCTGTACATTAGGTGTCGAGTGGATCACTGTTATGGGTGTGTAAGGTTTGTTAAAAAAATATATGATGAACAAATAGGACCCAGCTGGCCATTGAGATCTGAACCATACTTGGACACATGGTAACCATATTAATCTAGTTGTCTTAGGATCTATTCGACATCTCTCGATCAAAGTGTCTCACTAGTTAACTGGTATCAGATTAAGTAAATAAAAGTTATTATTATTTTAATATAATAAACTAATATAGTAATATTAGTAATAAAGCAACTTGTAACAAAAAAAAAAAAAAAAAAAACATTTAAATTTTAATTAATAATTTCAACTAATAAATTAAATTGAATCGTTCAAATTTAATGGATATTATTGTATATATTTGAAACATACCATGTTTCAATTTATTCACAAATTTCGTTATTTGCATGCAGTTGGCTGTTCAGGTAGGTAGGTTAGTGGGAAGTCGGTCTAACAGTTTCAAAGGGTGATAGAAAAAAAAATCATTTTTTTTTTCATGCTCTAACTTTCTATAAAGATTTAAAAACTTGTAGATAGTTTCAAATTAATACATAAATAAACAGAATATTGAATAAATTAGGTCTTTTTAATAAAACAATATAGATGTATGAACTATGTGTCATAGTACTTATGTTATGATCAAATTAATTAAATCGTACATGATATTTATACAGATTTACATTATATATATATAAAATATTGATTTGAAATTTTCTGCAGAAAAATATATGGACTTATAAACATATTTTTTCTGGGGAGGAGGTGTTAATAGTTTTTGAAGATTAGGCCCCTCCAGTACACTTCTTATTGGCCCTTTATCCCATTTTACCACAATACCGGACAACCGCCAGTATACCTTTGAATTCGATTAACTTATATCGAACATTCCAATTATGAATGTACGTTTTAACAGTTTTTATTACTTTTTTTTTTTTTTTTTTTAAATAAACTGTAATGGTTAATAATGCGACTGTAAACATTTATTGATATTTTACCAAAATACTATATTATCTACGTATAAATTGCTTTTAATACTATACCTATATTCATAATTTAACGAATTGTAACCCCGGAACAGAACAAAAATATTTCGATATCAATTGCGGATATTCTACCGGTAACAAAATTCGATCTCAGCACAACCAAAGTTGAAAAGCTAATACACGGAATGGAATCAAACGAAGCAATTCCAGAGAAAAATAATTCCAGACCAGAACCAAATCTAGGCTAATCTAATTATATTTATGAGTGATGCTACAAAATTATGATAAGAATTTTACAAACAATAGTTAATTATAATGCATATTTGTGTTATACTACAATAAAAATAATTTATATCATAATATATTAAAGTCTGAACTTAAATTTGTATTCTTTATTATTTGAAGTTTGCATGTGTTAAATTGTTGGACTATCAGATGGCTGTCAAAAAAAAAAAATTGTAAAATTTGCAAAAAAAAAATTATAATTATAAAATTAAGAAATAATTTGCAATTATTTTCGAAATATTGATGTATTTTTCAAAACAGTTCAATAGTAGAGAGACTTGTTATAAACTTAAAATCTACCAAAAAATAAATAAATATTGATTTGCAAATTATTTTCAAAATGAGTACATAATTTTCAAATAAATTATACATGATGGGAAGACCCGAAGACACCTTTATACACGTACAAATTAGTACTAATCATGTTTTAAATATTGAAACAAAAAAAGGTTTATGTTCACGGGAAGCTGAGGAAAAGTACGATTACGGAGAACGGATTTCTAGTACGAGGTAGTAACGTTCGAATTTCAGGTTTGGTCTTGCTAAATATATGCTAAATTTTAGAACCTGAAAAAGTATTTTTTTTTTTTTTTTTATTATTACATTTATTATACTTTTATAAGTATTTAATTATTATTTATCATAATAATATACATTGATACAATATTATAACAACTTATATAATACTCAATAATTTTATAACATACTTACGAGTATTTCTATAAGTACTATAATACAGTAAAATAGGTTCATGGTGTCGATAATATATTAAAATAAATAAATCAATAATATTATTGGGTATAATAAAATGTATAATAATGAAATACTCGGTAAAGTGTTAAATCTATATAAATATTTTTTTTTAATTAAAGAAAAATTATTAATATCGTTATTTATTATTGTTTAAATGAATAATTTTGCCGAAATTTGAACTTCAAATTTTTATTAAAAAAAAATGTCTTTAGATATTTTTAGACTAATGCATTCAATATGAACTACTTGTGAGGAACCTTATTTTAAATTTTCAAAACTTAAATATAATAAGAAAATTTTTTAGGTATGATTTAATATTCTTTAACTACAAAATAATTAGTAATTTTTTGCATAGGTAGATAAGTAATGTATAAAAATTAACCATGTGAATTGCATGTGTAGGAATAGAACAAGGAAGAATAGTAGTTTTTACAGTAAAATATTAAAAATAGCATAGGATGACTAGAATGAATCCGTAAACCATGTAGGTATGTAGCTATGATCACATTTACCCAAATATGATGGATATGGACTATATTATGGTGTTCCCTACAAGGAGAACCAGTCTTCAGACAAACAAGGTTGAGTTAGAAGTGGTACTTGTAACAACACCTCACTCGATATTACAAACTAATACGGTAATTTGGAATTGGTTTATTTTTCATTTTAAAGACACTTAAAATATTTTGTCAATAAAAACATAATACTCACTGTTTCGCCAACACCGGACTTACCTTAATTGGCTCGTGGACGGCGATGACTCGTGAACTGATAGGGGACGGGTGAGGAGTACAAATAATATAATAATAAATAAAAGTGAATATTAAAACAATATATATAGGCTATGATAAATATGCTAGCATTTATTTACATAAATATAACAATTGAACCCAATATAATAATAATAGAATAATAGCAAGAGCTTTAATAATAATAACAGAAAGATATTTAATAATAATGATATCAAAATATTTAATAATACTAATAGCAAAATTGAGGTACCTCAAGGAATAGAGAAAGATGAATCCTTTCATTGACCGGAGCTGGCAGTATCCAGAACTGGATCAAACTCGTCCCGACTCACCGGAACTGGCGAAAAGATGAACGTCGGAGAGTTGGTGTTAACAACAACAATATAATATCCAAAGCTGGTAAAAGACCAATAAAATGTGCATTCAAAGCCGAACACGTGTTTCTTCAAAAGAGAGCACCAAGACAACACGAACAACTTGTATGTCAACGACCATAATAATAATGAATCGGTCAAGGATGATAGGGTGCGCAACGTCGCAATATCGTCGGAGGCCGCGCGTTCCAGCTGAACGGCGGCCTACGATTTCTCGACCAAGGGGGGTGTCCGAATATTGTACCAACTTGCGCGAACACTCACCAATTTGCGTTGAAATGATTCTAACTCCACCATTTCAATGATCTATACACTGTTTTATCGAAAACATTTAAACATAATAATAAATTGAAATAAAATGTTACTATGAACTATAAATAGTATAATATATTTTACTTTACCGATGACCAGATTTACCGACAGAACGAGACTTCCGCAGTACGGTACACGTATCACGTGGTAGAGCGAAAGATTATTAATAAACATTTTATTAAGTAAAAATCAAAAATATTTGTAACTATTCTTGCATGGCGGGACTCCGCAATAATACTGCAGTGCAGATATATAATGTGAGATGATACGCATGCTTCTATGATGTATGTATTTATATAATAATGAAATATAAATACTGTAATGATATTTCACACCATTACAACATTATAATATACACAAACATCATGTGCCGTCTAAAGGAAAATAAATCCTAAATCGAACAAAAAAAAAATACAAACACAATAACCATAGCTGTTTGTACTGAACATAATATGTATGTGTATTGTGTACACACTTTTGGTGCGCACAACGCGCTAATTGAATTTTCTGAGCCGGACAGGAAATCAAAATGTAATAAATTATATTGTTTGTGTATGTGTTCTTATAGCTCAGATTACTTTTACCTCAAAAAAGCTAACAAATTCGGTCTATCGGACATAGCTACTTATTAATCTGCGTACATTTTAGGATAATTGACGAAATGTCCGTACCGTATAGCACTATAGTATATAATTTTGCGTCATCTTCACGTGTAGTTGATAAATACGAATTATGCTTTTGTCCAGACATAGTAATTCGCCAACTATATATTATAAATAATTAGCTACAATCAAGTAGTTGTATGTTATTTATAAACAAGGTAAATTTACCATTCCTTAGGACTAATAATAACAATTATTATATGTGCAAGCAGATGTTTTTTTTTTTTTTCTACGAGTTGTATTTATTTTTTTCAGATAATAACAATAAGCAAAAGTGATAAAAATAATTAAATATACATGTTATTATAATTATTTCAATAGGATCTTCCATTTGATTACACTTTGTTTCCTGCCCGACAAAAATACAAAAATTTATATTTATACGTTACATAATGAGTTGTTTTGTGGAAGATTTTATGCCACTGTGTCCATCAGATATAATCGCGTTCTAGTTTATCACAATATTTATTGAACAATTACATTTCAATTTCAAGCACGTTCCTCTCTAAGTTATGAGCGTAATCAACTTCTTCATTAACAAGAACCACAAATGCGTGTGATAACATAAGCGTGCGCACGGGGAGACAACGGAGCCAGCCGCCTCCTCTACGAGATTTTCCGCTTCCCCGATATCTTATATTATACATTAATGCCCAAGGTTATGTTAGGTTTAGACACTGTATTGTCTGTATTCTAAGCAATTCACCCATAGTCTTTGTATACCTATTGGCTATTGTTTAAATTCTTGTCATTCATTACAAACGTATTACCTGCATTTCTGTTAAATAAATACTGTCGTAACACTTGTACTTTACAATATGTAAATATTACTGTCTCAATTTAAGCACGTTTAAATGTTTAATGTGCTGTTACTTGGAGGCCTAAAATTCTAATTTTCTGCAACATCCCTGGATAACAATACTTTATTGGAAATAAATATAATATATTTATATATCCAATGTTGTTGAACTGAATTTACCTCTATCTACTCGTTCTAATAGAACTAAATAATACGTTTAAATATATTGAGTATAATATATTATGTGTGAAATAGTTAAAACGCTTCCAAAAAGGTCAATTTTTTGTAATTATAATCTCGGTCATATTTAGATAATTAAAATATATGATTTGAAAGAAATTTATTTAATACCCACACAAAATATTTTTATTTTTTTTTTATTTTTAAATGCAATCTATGATCTATACCGCGTTGGCACAATAAGTAGATGTGATACAGATTAGCTATATACAAAATATTAAAAACAAAATACAATTATTAGCAAACCAGGCAACTGCATTAATTCTACATCATAAGCTATACAATAATTATTGTTAATCTAAATATATTAAATTTTTTAATTTAAACCTAGTAACTTTGACAGAAAAAAAAAATCATTATATTCCCACTACTTAAACCACCAACTATTAAAAAAGAATTTAATTATTTATTAAAATGATGAAACAACTCTGGAACTTATTATATTTGTCCCTCATGCGAAAAATACAGAAAAAACACGTTTACGCAAATTAGTCATAAATAATTGATATGTTTTTATATCCAAAACATCTATTAGGTATACAAACGAATTATCAAATTTTAGTTCCTAAAGGAATTCTTTTCCTAACATATATTACCTATTAAATCCTAGGAAAAAAGTGCTGGTAAGTAATTACTAAGTTTATTAAGTCGTTATAAAAAATAACAAAAGCAAAAAATATTATTATTTATTTTACTTACTTAAAACATATGTATAATAAACTTATAAGTTATAACGATAAAAAGTTAGTGAAAACAGAAATATTATTTCTTTTTTCTTTTACAATATGACTGTATAGTTTTACGACAAATCGACCATTCGACCGTGCACAGTTTTTACTATGTCATAAATAATGTGCGATAATTAATAATAAAGGATAATGATTCATAAAAATATTTTTTTAGGATCACTGGTGCTCTATAATAGTGTATACGCATTGATTATTATAATAAAGATATTGCATTCGTTTCCGATTCCGACAATCGGAGAAAGGGAATAATATATTTATGATGTTAAATATATTTATTTAGTTTTTAGAGCAGCAAAAATAATTGAAAAGTTTCACATCCTTATAAAAAATTCAAGAGTTTGGAAAATGAGTGCAGTCTATAGAGTATATGCATAAAGTCATAACTCATATAAGAGTACGTTTTTCGAATTTCTCAGCAATAAACGTGATGCACACAAAGTTATCAAAAAATTTAAAAAATAAAATAGATGCAGAAAAAATACGTATTTACATATAATAAAAATGTCGACCATTATCATATTAAACAGACTTTGAGTTGTTAGTCAAATATTTCAGATTCTCAGCAGATCAATGAATGTATCAATTCTACAATAACGATGTGTTTTTTTAATATTTTCATTTTTGTGCCCGTTTTCGGCAACTCGAATTATGTTTTTTATGTGAAATCCCACTATGTAGTTTTTATAGTTATATAAGTGCTAGTATAATAAAATTATATATTACATGGCAATCCCTTGACCATTATTTGCTGTACAACTCATGAGATTTCCAGACATAATCTGACTTAACGAATCAATCATCGCGAATAAACGCTTCGAACGATACGATTGAAGGCAGGAGGCGTACGATGAAGCTGTAGTAAGCTACTTTAACTTCCCGGTGACTGTGCAGCCGGAGGTTAGGTACCTATGTCCTATGTATTATGGCGAATCGCGGGTCTGACAGATGACATGCACTGGTGGTAACAAGGTACAAGTATACAACGTGTGTAAATTTGCCAAATTGTTCTATTGTCAATCGCTATATGCGTATTCGGTAAAAATGATAAAAAAATTATTTTTATTTATATATCTTAATGTTTTGTTATGCGCGTAACAATGCCAAATGACGTAAACATAAAAAAAAAACGGCACATATTTATAATGGATTAGTAATGCAAACTAAGCGATTATAAATAATAACCGTTCAAGGAAGCACCAGCAGAAACAAAAAGAATAAACCGTGATGACCGCCGCCAGCGACAACGATCGACGCCGATCACTTCCACGCGACGGTAAAACGGTCTCGAACCACAATAACGCTACCGGAGTTTCCCAGTGCGACGATGGATTTTTTCAAATTTTTCCGAACTTTGTCGCGTTTCCGAAACGATGCAACATGAGTCATCGAATCACCGGAAATAACAGCGGTGCTCTACTCATCTGCTTAGATGCAACTACGCGTGAGTGATAGGTTTGACAATAATTATCGTTGAATTGTCGAGGTCCACATCAATGCACTGTTTAGCAGTCATAAATTTCTAAAACATCGTCAGTGGACTTGTTATAAAGACATTAAAACAACATGAACTGTTACCTACAGGCCTTGAAAACGCTGAAATTTCCAATTGAGCATTGGGGTGCTCTAATCATCCACTACATTAGAGAGAAAACAAACACAGAATCTCATCGTTCATGGGAAATTAGCTGTACCAATGGCGTCACTATCTTCAACCAAGAAATTTTTGACCTTCTTGAATCAACGGTTGGCCATCAAATCCATTGAGACCAAAAAAATATATTCTATAATTTATTTTTAGTAATATAAGTTAATAGACTGCTTATATTAAGAATTGTCTTTCGTATTCATACAATGAGTAATGACTTATCATTTAATTCAAATTTAACACATAAATTACAGTTATGAGGTAAGTATAGGTACACTCAACACCTATACTAGCAAAACGATTTCTTACTTTCACCATTCTTCAAATTTTATAATTGCATGTATTTCCACAATAAATTGGTGATATTTATAATTATTAATATTTATATTATATAAAACGGTTTATATTATTCATAATGATATTTAAAAACTTCTGTTCTTTTAACTTTTACGCAGCTATAATATTTATTATTTATTATAAGCAGTATTTATAACCAATGAGCAGTCATTACACCAGCTGCATTATTTATATTAAGTAAAACACATAATAGTAAAAATAATGCAATAAAATATTAATTTTATAGGAGCAAATCGTTAACTGTTAATTAATTAAAATAGTTATTGCTTAAACTTACATGGCAATCATAATAATAATAATAATAATCATTTCATTATTCGTTTATTTGAAATAACGTAAAAATAATCATTTTAATAAAAGCATTTTTAATACCTTCACTTGTACACATAGTTTTTTTTACACGTTCGTGCATTAAGAAAATATACATTAAAATGTAAAACAATTCATAATTAAATTTATCTTAATGAAAATCAGTAATTTAATACATCGATAAATCTCTGTTCTTTTTCATATTTTTAAAATTAATTTTTATGTATTATCGTACCTAATATTATATCATACAAAATAGTTTTGCAATTAAAATAAATTTTAATGCGTTTTCTTAAATTGTCATACAATACATTAAAAAAAATGTAACGACATTAAAAACAACTTCAAACTGAATATACCAATTTAAAGTTCAAAACTATAAATAAATGTCAAAAAATAATACACAAAATAATTGCATGAATACCTAATAATTAAACGTATTTTTAATGCGAAATGATGTGCTCCAAAATACAAAATTTTCTATTCGAATACAATAGAGTACCTAAACAATAAATAATAATAATAATCATAAATCAACAATGCACACAAGATCGGTTTATAAAAAACATATAGACATGTATATTATACTGTATTTTATGTATACTATCGGACTACCCCGAATTTCGATCTACCTTTAACTGCCGTAAAAATTACGTACTTTTAAAAAACTTTGTGTTTAGAAGAAAATATCTATTATCTTCTCATAATCTGGTCTTGGATTTACATAATTAATCACGAAGGTATTACATGTTTACGGGTTAAAATCGGAGTTTTGTCACAATATTTTTTCTATTTTTATGTTCCTTATCAGGCTATATATTATTATCGAAGAATAAGTTAAATTGTATATTTTCTATTATTATATATTAAGAATTTACACGTCGGTATAATACTTATAATAATAATACACTCGGAAACACCTATAACTGCACATGTATAGATGCCCTATTTCCAGTATACTGTTATGAGCCGTTGGGACGCAATGAAAATGTCTACATGAGAGCACTATTAAAATAAAATATATGCATTTCCCAAAATATTGAAGTGTAATGAAAAATATAATGCCTAATACTTTCATAAAATATTGAGGTATCATAATAAAACGTTATGCACTCGGTTTACACATATACATATATATATATAATACATACATATTAATAAAGATTCGAGTAGTAAGGTTTTTTTTTTTATGAATCTGTGTTAATGTAATTGACATTTCAATATTATTACTATACTAATTGTAGTATGTTTAATACTATAGTGTATATATATTTAATAATTAACCTTTTAATGATTTGGTTTATCATTTAGGCTTTTCAAAGAATGACATTTATTATTGTCACGATTTAAAAAAAACTACCGAAACGAAAATGATTTCAAGCCACGGTATGAACCTGCAAAAAACTCAAAGGTTAAGTTTGACTCAATGTCAATCTAGCCATACATATATAGGTTTTTAAAGTAGCTAAAAAAAAAAAAAATAATAAAATTACGTTATAGATTATTACAGTATTTTGCAGATAATAATAATTGTGTTTAATACAGTAGTTATTTGCTATTAAATTACGTTGTGTTCAATAAATGATATTATAACTACCTATAGATACCTGTGTAGTGTGTATTATGAGTATATACCTATTTAAGTACACATTACTTTTGTACAATAATTAATGTACATTTTTTAACGTTTGACGTTTGGGAATAAAATGTCACTATTAAAAACTTACCATTTTATTATGGGCATTAGACACTATCTACTCTTTATATTATAATGTGTAATCGTATTACCTATTACTTTTTATACTTTTACGTGAATTCTTTTTTATTTCTTTTTAATAAATTAATTTGGCTCGGAAAACATAATATATAAGAGCTGCCATCATGGAAGTTTAATGTGTACAGCAAATTCATTGTAACACTCGATTACGTCGGACAGACTAACCAAATACACTTCATTATTCTTCGTTACCCGTTTGTACACCAGGTAACATCATTGTATCATTAACTTTAATATTACTATTATATATTATTTATATGTTATAAAAAAATGTATACATCCTATACTTTTTTAATTTTTTAGCTTAAACTAGGTAAATTAATTATGAATAATTACAATTAATGAACTAATAGTGGATTATTTGCAATGAATGAACAATAGTAAAAAATTTACAAAAGGCAGTTTTACTGTTGAGTCATGTGAAGAATTTAAATTATTTAATTATTCTTGTCCAACGGTACTAGTTTCATTTTAGTCGTCTAGATCTTAAAAAGGTTCCCTGGAAGTATTTGAAATTAGATTTTTGGTTGATGAGCTAATTGGAATTTGAATTAAGTTTTGTATGGGAACATAAGTAAAAAAAATAATAGCAGTTTAATTGATTGAACAGATTTTGAGATATACAGATTTTAGGGATTTATTTGAAACAAATCAGAGTGCTCTGGTAACTAACCAAAGATGTTGCAAAATACTTAAATAATTCTCTAATTAAATAGTAAAACTTCAGATTACAAATCAAAAGAGATTAGAGATTGTTGGAGATATTTGTGAGCATTATTTTAATTCTGCAAATACAATCAAACATAATGTGATATAATATTACATTCAGTGGTGGTGCAAACTATTGTAAACATTTAACTTTCAAAACAAATATTATTTTTATTTTAGTTTAACACGAGTGTAAACATTTTATTGTGAAGAAAACTCAATATTATTATATTATACCCATATTGTCTAATACATATGTGTTCAAAAATTCTGCACCTACACTGTATAAGCAATAAGCATATTAAATTATTAATAATGATGAAAGCTCTGATTCCGGGGAAAAAAAATATATGCTCAAATATATTTCAGCCCACCCTACTATAATAATGAATGGATTAAAAAAAAAAAAACCATATTATTTATAGAAGAAGAACTAATACGATGATAAAAGCAATAATCACGTGCGTTCTCGTTCACGTGTTGGTCGCTTTGTGTGCACTAACGCCGTCAACAAACAAGAAGTTAATCGTTAAGTCACCCTATTCAGAGAATCACAGAATCAGTGAATTGCCCACTAATTACACGACCATGGCAATAGAAGATATGATTAATTATTCTTCTAAAGCTTTAATGGCTATCAGCAGGCTGCAGTCCGATCAAAAATCATTTAGTACGTACCTATACACACAACTCAAATAATAGTTTGTATTATATAAAAATATATATTAAGGCTTATAATTGAAAGTATCTTTTGAAACTATAATTATTAATAATTAGTGATTTATACTCGTTTTATTGAATGATGTAACTTACAAGCTTCCAATGTAATTATTGGTTTTACCTTTAAGCAATCCAGTTAAGAATAAAATTTAATTTTGCACTTTTTATCATTATATTTTGATTATACAATTGATCATTTTATCTATCAATAGTTTCATTATTATTTAGTATTTACTCAAATTTCACCTATCTTTTAAGTGGCTTACTCAAAACTGAGGTATATTCAAAACCTAATATTCACTTTATCTACTTAATATCTAGTTTTGTATTAGTAAGTTATTGTACGAGTATAACTTATTATTTTTAGCATTAATTTTTAGTAATTTTACTACATTAGTTAGTATCCAAGTTAAAGTTTTGTTATAGTATTTACCTAAAAAAAAAAAACCCCAAATCAAAATAAATATGTTGTAATTACTTGTATCTTATTTACCATCATTAATAATGAAAAGAAAATTGTGGAAATTACTGATTTTTCAATATTATTTTTATCATTTTAAGTCCTATAATTTTTTTTTTTTCAATTAGATCACAATATTCATTTATAATTTGTAATTATATTATTAATTATTATACATCTATTTGATTTGAAAAAATGGTTTTAGTAAAATACTTTATGTCAAAGTGTACTGATAAATAGTAATTTATTTAAAATAAGATTACTATTTATTTATATTAGTGATATTACAGACGAAATTTGTTTATTACACTAATACCGCTTTTAAAAGTGAATTTGATTAAATTATCAGTTACCTAACTTGTAAAACATATAATCTAAAAACTGTACACTATTTAACCAGAACTTTAATTAAGTAGTCAAATGAATGGTTAATTAACTAGCAATTAAAACTTAAATTAAAAATCGAT
The DNA here is from genome assembly GCF_002803265.2 of Melanaphis sacchari. Classification (NCBI taxonomy): domain Eukaryota; kingdom Metazoa; phylum Arthropoda; class Insecta; order Hemiptera; family Aphididae; genus Melanaphis; species Melanaphis sacchari. The sequence continues at coordinate 1,078,758 of NW_020270975.1, read as the reverse complement.
CCTTATTCGATTTAATTTTAAATAATAGTTATGATTAAAATACACAAATATATTTTGATAAAAACTTATGAGTAAATTAATTTATTGTGATTACGAGTCACCACTCACTGTACACTTCAATTGTTTAATCTTTTACGACTGAATATTTGAAAATTGAATATCATGACCGTTGAATTTTAAGCTGAAAGGTAGTAAATAACTTGCACTTTTGGGTACTTCTAATCACTTCCGGTTCTGTTGTTAAATATTCTAGTTCACAAATTATTCATGAATCATGATACTTTTACGTTACCACAAAATGGGCGATATACAAATAATGCATTAGGTATCTAAAAATCGAATCAAGCGCAACCGCTTTTACAAAAATTATCAAAATGAACAATAAAATAATGCGCAAAATTTATCTGTGCCAATATTAATATAAGTATAATATTATAATGGTTCTAATTTCATCATATTGTACAAGTATTATTCGGCCATTATTAAACGTGTAATGCGCACCTTTCTCTGATAAACTACTTAGTCGGTGTTTGTTTTTTCCCGACATGATCAACAAAATAGATGCAGCGATTTTAAAGGGTTTGTGCAACTCCGGGCAGACAATGTTTTCAAGAATATTGAACGAATCCTTGAAGTCACTGTTGGAAGTCATGGTTTCCGATCAACAGAAATCATTATCACACATACACATTCCTGAATTACCAATCTTCAGTCAACCAAAAACAAACGACATGAGGTGAGTAGGTACCTATTAAGTGTAATACGAAATATATGTACTTATTTAATATAAATATTTAAACAATCATTTTCGAAAACAAGATAATACTGTGAATATTATGAACTGGAGCACGATTATATTCATTCCATATTATATATATTATAAGTAAGTACATACAACGGATTGAGGGATATATATTTTTTTTCAACGTGTAAAATTATTATTATTATTTTTTTTTTAAAGGTAGTTTTTACATATAAATAAATTCCTTCTCCTTTCCCTTATAAATTTATTTTCTGTAAACGTGATTAATATATTTGAGATAGGCACAAATAGATTAATACAGAAATATTCTACATAGTATCGTGGAATAATAGAATTAAATATTAATATTTGATTGTATTGATCACGTTTTACAAATGAAATCGCAGCATTAAGTTACTTTTAAATCTTCTAAGAGCATATTAAGTTGCAAAAAGTTAAACTTTAAGTATTTATTTCAATCAATATTGTTATAAAATAAACTAGCGATAATACCGACTTTCATTTCGTAGACCTATATTTTTAAATAGCATATACTTAAGACTTAAGAGTATAGCTGGTATTTATTACTTGTTGTATGTACGTTTTCGGTTTACAGTTTGACTGTTGGACTATCATGTTTTGAATAACAATTTAAATATTTTTACAGCATTGCAGAATTAAAAATAAAAAATATCTTACTGGAAGGCTTGGAAAATGTAATTATACAAAAGTGTGATCTTGATGTGTGTACCATGTCAAGTCAATTTGAAATCACCATACCAGCATTAACCATTAAAACCGATTACACATTAAAAGGAACTGTCGACAATTCTCCTGTTACTGGTGCTGGTAATATGACGTAAGTTTTATGTTTATATGAAGAAAAAAAAAGATAATAATTTCAAACCAAATACCTACCAATAATTTACCATTTATCACTATTCACTCAAAAATCTAAATTCTAAACAAGATTGTGAAAAATAAGACTCATAAGAGTGTTCTAGAAAATAATGCGTTTATTATTAACCTTTCAATACAAAATTGAATAAATCTAGGTATCTAAATATTGATTTATAATATATATTTAACTTTAAAAGACTTCAATAAATATAGTTTAGCAGTAGAAATATTGGAATCTGTTATAAATAACTATTAACATTTAAAATATGATTTTATTTCGTGGTCTAGATAATAAAAATATAAGAACAAAAGAAAATATTTTTAATAACAAAACTAGCGTTAACATTTTTTTGGTCTAAGCGCGGATAAATGTATGAATTATTTTACAGAAATATGTGTTTTTAATTAATTTTTTATTGTTAGTAGACTTTTTTTGTAAAAATAATGCTTCAATATTGAAATTTAAAGTTTAAAAGGTGGTTTCTAGCAGCAAATTTGATTTAGTTGGCACTTTAGAGGCCAAAATAATTCCCAGTCAATTTTAAAATCTATGGAAAAAAAAAAATTAAATATGAATAACTACAGAAACAATTAATATTTTTACCAAAATTCATATTAAAATTTATTGGACATAGGTAGTATAGTTTCCAAAATATTTTTGATATTTTTCTGTTATTTAAAGATATTTTAAATTGTATTAGTTTATTTTTAATTTATTAGGTTCTCATACATCAATAAAAAATCTTGAGCACTGAATTCTTTATGTTATTCTTATCTTGATTAATAATTATGAAAAATACATATTCTTGTTTGCTTTTAAAAATATGTTAAGCTCAAATTTTAACAAAATTTATCAAAACCATGAAAATGTTTAAAAAAAATATTATCACAACTCTATTTCTTCCAAGCCCATCTTAAACCTACTATATTTAATACACAATGTTAAATAATTCAAACACTATCTATTCAAATTTTGATTTTTATATGTTATAATTTTTCTGAAAAATTATCTGTTACATAATTTACAGTTCAAAATGTGAAGAAAGTTATTATTTAAAAAATAGATTGGTTTGTATCTCCACAGATCACTCCATTAGTAGTTTTAAAAATTTAAAGAATTTGTAAATATGATTTTTAAGTGTATTTAAAAATTGTAAAATCATATGTTAAAAACTAAATTATAAATTTAATATAAACCTACTTATAAGTTATAATATGCGATTAGTCTTTAGCAACAATTAGTTCAACCAACCATATCACGGTTAAAAATATGAATTATTAATAATAGTTACATAAACATATATTATATATGTAATAAAATATCCTTAGATATAGAGTCTGTACTAATGAGTCTATTCTATACAATAGTCTATCATTGAATACAATTTAACACATCTGTTAAAGTAACCCATACACTCGACATACGCTGCAACAGCTGAAAGAGTTCACAGAATTTTTTCTTGTCAGTACACTCATTACACATTAAAATAGTATTAGTTTTTCATGATTAGTCTATACTCTATGGTACATTTATTAGTCATTAGTTATTTCACATATTATATGAAATATTACGTTTGTTTAAAAATTCGTATACTACGCATATATCGTAAATCTCGATGGTAACCAAACGCACACACATAACTTACGCATTTTTACTATCAACCAGTTGCTAATGCGCTTATACATTATAAATTATAATTTATATATTAAAATGTTTTTATTATGCATATCATCCTAGCGTTGCTGTTAATACGCTGTATTTTAAAGTCCAGACGTTCTTGGACTGTAATATGGTCATCTTTTCGGAAGATGATTGTCGGCTCAGCAACAGAAATAAAACATTGGATGTATCCTTGGAAAAAGTTTTGGTAAGAATCAGTATACATACATTATTATAATATTGGGGCAATTGATATCAAACATCTTGGTCTTGGTTGAAATCACACACTGCATTGATTAATACAGATAGTAATTATTTTTATGAGTTTCATCTTGTTTTACCTGGTGTTCATGAAAAGTCAAAGGATAAATTTAACACACTATTGACTATATTATGTGTATTTTAGTGGATATATTAGGTATAATAGGTATATAATAAATTCAGGGCTTGCAAACGTTATACTTGACAAAAACCGATTGAAATTTGTAAACGTAATTATAACGGAAAACGATAAACATAAATAATTAAATAACACAAAACAAAACATAACGATTAACAAAATATATGATATATCATCAAACAAAACATGACAAAAAACATTATATATAGTATATCATAAAAAGAAATTTTTAATTTCCAATTATTTAATAGTTATAAATCATAAAATATACTAAACATTTTAACTCTGAATAACGTTAAACGCAAAAGTTGAATAACGTTTAAATTCTGAATAACGATAAACTAAAAACTTGTATAACGTTTTAATTGTAAATAACGAATAACAAAATATTTTTTTCAAATTCAAGCCTTTATTTTTAAATTAATAATGTATTTTATCATAATGCTGTATGTAAATTGTTTAGGTGAGTATGACCGGTATGCACTACAAGAATTTGACCAAAACAAAAATCGATGAAGGAATCAATTCTTTTATTGACGCCTACATCAAATCCGATCAAAGCGGGTTAGTTGAGAAAATCACAGATCTACTGATTTCGTACAAAAATGAGATGCTACATCGCATGAGTCCCTCGAAACTCCTAAATGCATTAAAGGATCAGTTGATGTCAATCACGGTCGATTTGAAAAAAAATAGGCGATCTTTTAATGGACATCAAATAATCCACAATTACATTTCGAATTACGTATAAAAAGAATATTTAATTTTAAACGGAATTAAAAAAACTAACGTGACAATTTAATAATAATTGACCGTTTACAGAAATGCATTATACGTTTGTTATATTAAAACAATTGTCGGTGAAATATCTAACAACTTGAAGTAATGAATTAATAAATAAAATTTAATATACTAAATATGTATATTCTATGCGAAGATAACAAATTTGTTTTGATTTTTCATTGAGATTGTAAACCTGCATACAGTGTATAAACCTATCATAAAATGTGTCAATGAACTTTTGTCTTTATAAATATATATAAAATATATATACACGATCGTATATATACAAACTGACCCGGCAAACGTTGTTTTGCCATATAAATTATATCTAATGAATATTTTGGTATTCAAATAAAAAATAATTAAATTATTGTAAGTGAGAGGGAATGTCGTATACTGGTATATGACTGAGATGAATGGAGCACTGTGAATGATGACGGCCCATAAAAATAACAAAACACCAAATATCCTCACCGCCCATAAAGTATAAATTTGTAAAAATGTATGTGGTTCGTTTGGCATTGGTAGCAATGAGCCCACTTGGCCTTTGATTTTGAATGTTGAATTAAATTGTTGACCATTTGCAACATTATTTTTTAACTATTTCCGTTGCTCCGGACGATGTCATTTGGAAACATGAATTGAATGTTCGAATTGACTTCAGGAACAGGTTAGAATCTGGATCCGTACCGACAAGTAAACCGTTCAATGGTTCAGGTGGTGTTTCAATTTCCGGTAGTTGCACTTTTCCTGACGTGCAGCACATACCGGCTGGCTCATTTTTGAACTTCAGCGCATTACAATGCGGACATTCCTTGTCCATAGCACCAATCTCTACTTTCGAATGAGCGTAATATTTAATATCGGGCCCATACTCGAGTGCTAGACGAAGGAATGGATTGGATGTAAAAAATGCTCTATGTACTTGTTGACGTTGTCTGTCATTTGCTCTGCGTGTGTCAACTACGAATTGACGCGCTTCTAATCTTCTTTTTTGATTTCGTTCAGCTTGTGCCTCACACAATCGCACCATTTTCACGCGTACATTTTCATTATTCGGTTGGATTTGTACGTCTCTTCTTTGTGCTCTTTCGTTCGACGGGCCAAATCAGACCCCTTGCGTCTTGCTGGCATTGTACAAAATACACAAATCGATACAATTAAAGTTCATATATTATGTGATTATTAACCTTTCTTATAAATGAGAGAGAAGGCTTATTGTGTTAGACCGACCACCCATTCAACGGTCGAGTCGTTTCTGATGAATTCTTTATAGTTGTTGCCAAGGAACTATAAATTGTATATTTACAATTATTTACATAGATTACGTTTCCATCTTTTTTCATAATATTAAACGACCGCGTATTTATCGCATATAGTTTCCTGGCAACAACTGTTGTATCTTATTTTATTTATTATTTTTATATTTTTTTTTTTTATTTTCCATCGCCGATATCCAACAGTTGTTATAAATAAATGTGGTGAGCCACCCTTTACACCTAGGAGTATGAAAAATAGTTTACATCACTCTCTAACAAACTTTGTGACACGAGATTTTTATATATTAGAAGAAAGATATATATGGTACAGACGAGCATACGTTTTCAAATACTGCAGACAAATAATATGTGTTTTTCCGTTTGTTCAAATTCATTATTTCAGCATTTATATTTTTGAATATTTTATTTTGTATTAATAAATTATAAAATTGTTTGATAACAATAATAATTACCACAGTTAATATTACTGATATACAATCTAAAAACAACTTGATATTAATTAGTTTAAAATAATAACATGATAAAAAGAAAAAAATTTGTTTAGAAATAAATAATAATACACATATTGGAACTTACACGATGTGGTATTTTTTATTACATTATTACTGTTATTTAATAGTATAATGTATTATTAAGGATAATTTATGTATATTTACTTGTAATATAGAAAAAAATACCAAAAATGTAAACACGACACTTGTTATGTAAAAATAAAAATAGATATTAAAATTCTTATCTAATTTAAATATTTTTTAAAACAGTATGAAATGAGAATTAATTTAAGGATGGGTATAAATAATTGACTATTAACAATTTTAGCACTCACTGATTTTTAGGTCTAATTTGTGGTTATGTCGATAGTATAATATAGTTTCTCTGATGCTCGCGTTTATTTAGCTTAATAAATAATAATGGCCTATGGAATATTAAATTCTTATAATACATAATTAATAATTATATTATATTGTATTATTTTTCCCGCCATCTTTAAATCATAACTAGAGCTTTAAATTATTCGAACATTAGCAAATTACGTCTGATAATAATTTATTAATTGTTAATATAATATACCTGTATTATAACAAGGCGATGAAAGAAATTTGATAATTGTAAATTATATTTGGTATACACAATAAAGGTGAGTAATCAATAAATAAATGGTAATTAAATCGTTTGGTAAATATCCAACCTTAAATCCGTGTATATTTTCGTTGGACGATACACGTGAATAAATTATATAAATATTAAGTCGCACAATTTAAAAATGTATATATCAATGTGAATTAATATATATTTAAGATACAGAAATATATGAGTAATTTATATAATAGATATATTATGTACATATAATATGTGTATTCATATAAAAAATGTACATAACTCAATAATACGAAAACTAAAAGCTTTTATCCATTTGATCTTGAAATATAAATGAATAATGGATCTAAATCAAATCTCAAACAAGTCAGTTTCTGAATTATTAATATGTTTAATATATAGATTTTGAAGATATGGTCTTTAAAAATAGTGTTAAAAAAATATAAAATAAATTCAATATTGGATCTAGTTTTTATTGTACTCGGATAAGTTTTACAAATTATAAAATGTGTGATACCATTAATATGAATTACCAAAACATTTAAATCATCATAATTCCCATATTTTCCATACCCATTATTGTTGACCTATTATTATATAATACAATATCATACACTGAAAATACTGAAATACAAAATATTTATACGTTATGAATAACAACATCATATACTTTTATAATAATTAAATAAGGTAATACTTTAATACAGTAATATATATGCCAACTATAGACACTTGCAATACATTAATGTTATCAATATTTGTGTAAGAAAATTCAAACACTGCACAAATAATTTAATTAAATAACCTTTTATATTTTGTATTATAAATAATTATAATAACTTAATTTGGTTATTACTTATTATAGTAAGTTATAAGTAGATACAATATAATAAGCAGCCTATTAAGCAATAACGGTATTGTTAATTATATAGTTAATACTATTTGATATTGTTTTATGTTACTATAAAGAGGAGTATAAAGGGAATCAAAGCCTTACGTGACTTGCTTTATTGGGATTCTAGAAATATCTATGGGATAATATTTTGTGCAACTCGAGATAAATTGGTTAATCCACTTTATTGTGCCCTTTCCACCATTACTTACTTATAAAAATCGGTCTGACTGTAACTTGTGCTCCAATATACCTTTTTGATATAAATTATTACGTCTCAAGTATTTTTTTAATGCGAGTAAATTTTGACCATTTAATGTACTAAAAAAGTTTAAAAATGTTTTGTATTTCATTTTTTTTTCAGACTTAAGGCTATTATTATTTCAGTATAGTTAAAAATACTATTTATTTATTTTTTTTATGTAAATTAAAATTAAAGCTAACTTAAATATTAAGGTAAATATTATTAAATATTTTTTTTATATTATTATGTTACAAATCTAATGACTAATAAATTTTAAGCCGGTTCAATTAAAAATGTAAAAACATTTTGATTTTCCTTCAGCCGTAATAAATTTACATAAGCCTACATTATGTAAAGGATAAGAGCCACATAATACCACATGAAATTTTTATCAACACATAACTTAAGTCCGTACTGATAGTTTTAATATTCAGTTGTGACAACATTTTAATTTGAAATATTTATAAAAAAAATTTGTAACTATTAATTAAAAAAAAAAACTGTTCGCCGCTTCGTTCAGTTACGTATTGCTATATCGACGCCGTCCGACGGCTGGCGCCGTCGCATGGGCGTGCAGAAAACGGGCGTGTGCGCGCCGTTTGTCGTGCGAGGCGTGCGATCGAAACGAAGTCTACGCGCGGGCCTCGGTCAATCGCGTATTCGCTAAT